>NW_020174653.1:756045-785379 GCF_003031525.2 Neophocaena asiaeorientalis asiaeorientalis
TGTAGGTCGCTGGAGGTCGTCTGTTTTTCGCTCAGACAGGACGGGGTTAAAGGAGCCGCTGATTCGGGGGCTCTGGCTCACTCAGGCTGGGGGAAGGGAGGGGCACAGAGTGCGGGGCAAGTCTGCGGCGGCAGAGGCCGGCATGACGTTGCACCAGCCCGAGGCCCGCTGTGCGTTCTCCCGGGGAAGTTGTCCCTGGATCCCGGGACCCTGGCAGTGGTGGGCTGTACAGGCTCCCTGGAAGAGGGTTGTGGATAGTGACCTGTGCTCGCACACAGGCCCCTTGGTGGCGGCAGCAGCAGCCTTAGCATCTCCCGCCCGTCTCTGGGGTTCGTGCTTTTAGCTGCGGCTCGTGCCCATCTCTGGGGTCCACGTTTTTAGCCACGGCTTGCGCTCATCTCTAGAGTTCCTTTAAGCAGCGCTCTTAAACCCCTCTCCTCACACAACAGGAAACAAAGAGGGAAGATAAAGTCTCTTGCCTCTTCGGCAGCTCCAGACCTTTTCCCAGACTCCCTCCCAGCTAGCCGTGGTGCACTAACTCCCTGCAGGCTGTGTTCATGCTGCCAACCCCAGTCCTCTCCCTGCGCTCCAACCGAAGCCTGAGCCTCAGCTCACAGCCCCACCCGCCCCGATCCCCTCCGCCCCTTGATGATTTTTTGATTTCACCTTTATTATTATGTTAGATTAAGTCTCTCCTCTGTATCATATATTTACCTTTGTTTACCCTCAAATATATTAAGAAAACAAACAAACAGTAAAAGTACATGGACCATAACTTATAGGAAGCAACATTATTTTATCTTTACTTTAAGTTGATAGTTTACAGCTGCTAAAAATCACCATGCATCACAATTGGAATTATTACAGAAGTTCATTACTTTTTTCCCCTCTTAAACATTTGCCAAAGCTTACAGTAATAACACCTACAAAGGGAGAAGTACAACCATATTAAAATCTTAAAAAAAAAAAAAACATAATTAAGCACATCACATTCAGGCCAATAAGGCACACACACTAACAATTAATACATTCTGAAGAGGAAAAAAAAAAAAAAAAAACCTCCTACAGCATATATACAGATTAAACAAAAATTAATTATCTACTTAGAAGATGTTATCATAAGCAATTATGTTGAAACTTCTGAACTGTTTTATCATCATTATTGTTATTTTAAAATCAATTTTTTTTCTAATTCATGCAACTACGGAAAGGGTTGGTATTATAAACATCCAGTTAGAATTAAAACTTCCTATTCACAGTTAAAAGACAAAAATTGAAAAATTACATATTTGTAAAGAGTAGTTCTCTATCATTGGATATTGAAAAGTTTGTAAGTCTTCATGTATAGCTCTCTGTTATTACACGTCTTATTGACTAACAGTGAAGCCAGCTGTGGAGTGGTATGCAAAATCATAAGAAGACAAAGAAAGCTCCCTTCATTCCCTGACTGACCTATCCTGAAGAATTTTTCAAGTAGTAGCATTCTGACTCCTTACAGTTCTTTGAAGTTTACTACCTTATAAATCGTTGATTAGGACACATGGAAATCCAATTCTATGTCTTAATTCATAAATTTTAATGAGATGATATGTCCAAACTAACTAGAATAATTATTCTATATGATTAAAAGGATATGTTTGAGTTGGTCAATTTTGATACCCAGTTGTTTTCTTTTCTTATTCCTTTCAAATAATAAATCACATAACCCTAACTCAACCTTATGAGTCATTGTAAAACCTGTATGTTTTGATAGTTCTTGATTTTCTGATTGAACACAAAACCAGAAAGTAAGACATGTTCTCCAGTGAAAAGAAATTTCTGCTCTTTCAAAAGATGAGTACTTTACTATATCATATTTAATATCGAGGTGGTACTGAAGATACAGACAGCAAGGAGGTTGACTGTTTCAGTCTGGGAGGTAGCATGATGGTATGTCTATTACTTCCTCATTTTATACAGCGTGGAAGTCTGTTTCTTCATTTTTTTATCGCATTTGAATGTTTCTTAAAATATGCCAAATATATATTTGGTGTCTTTCACAGCCAGCAAAGAAATCTTCTGTGTCGAGAAAAATATAAATTCAGCTAGTAAATCTTTTTCAGCATGGTTTGTTTTAATAAGAAATCTTCAATATTAACATCATGATGTCTGGGCTAAATAATGTCAGCATATTCAAGACATTGAGTATATTTTTGAGATATGCCCTTTGAAAACACCACTTACAATAATGGAAATGATCTTTGAAGGGGCAATCATATAATGAGAAAGCCATTTGTGCTCTCAATTTTTTCTATATTTTCCCCCATTTTAAAAGTGTGAGTACCTTTCTCTGAAAATTAACTGTTCATCCATGTGAATTTAAGATCATCATATATTTTCTCTTTCATTGCACAAAGCGTGAGAGACAATTTCTTCATATAAAAATTATCTGATATTTCAGTCAATACCGACACAAAAAAAATAGAGAAATGACAACTATTTGCTGTTTTGAATAAATATTGTTTAGTAGGCATTTTATTGCATTTTTATTTGCATGGCAACACTCTTTCTGCTTTATACATTTTTGATTCTCCAGCAGTACTAACATCACTTGTCTATTAAAATCAACATAATCTTCAGTTAAATAGAAATTTCCCCCAATGTAATGTAGTTCCAGAGATATGTACAAAAACATGCATCAAACATGTTGACCTTGTATATTTACCACTTTTGTGCAAGAAACTGTTTTGTACTTTGCATACCAGAGGTTTAATCTGACTGTAAAGCAAAATATTTACTATGAATCCATCAGTAATTGCTCTTACAGATTGTGTGCCAGTGCAATTATAGAATGTAAAATAATGCCATTTTACAAAGAGATTTTTTCCCAGTGAAACATTATGTTCTCTTTCCAAACAGATAGCACGATACTTTTATCAATTTTGTGATCACTGTTCAAACATCTCAAAAAGAGCATGAGTTATGCAATTCTATCTCTTTTATTTTCCCTTGGAAAATACTCAAGTTTTATATGGAAAATAATTCATGGTTGTTCTGCAAACTTAAATTGTATCACCAAAGAGATCCTTTTTCAAAAAGAGAAAATTTTTATAGTCTTTCTTCGTTTTCTGCAAAGAAGGATTGTTTAATTTAAACCATCACATGGATTCAATTCTCCAAGCCCAAACAGATTCATAGAATCATTTTAATATGTATATTTATCAAGTTATTCTAAATGTTAATGCTTATAATAATATTTACATCTTCAGTTTCCTCTTTTTTTTAAAAAAATTGGAAAAATACATAGGAATTTTGTATTTAAATGCAAATTTAAATGCAAATTTAAATTAAATAAGAACAAGGATCTATTTATCCATCTTAAACAGCTAGAAAACAGGACAAAAGTTGTGAAACAATACTTTTCAGACATTAGGTAATAAGAACAGAGGACTCTAATCCCTGGGAGAAGGGTAAAAACAAATGAGCCTAACAGTATCATCAGATTACTTGCTAAGAAGCAAATTCTTAGGCCACAATGCAGGAAGGGAAAACTTAAGAAAGGACATGCCTGTGATGGTTAACATCATGTGCCAACTTGGCTAATTTACAGTGTCTACTTGTTTGGTCAAACAGTAGTTTAAATATTTCTGTGAGGATATTTTGTATATGTGATTAACATTTTAATCAATTGACTTTAAATAAAGAAAATTACCCTTGATAATGAAGGTAGGACTCCTACACTCAGTGGGAAGCCTTGAGAACAAAGACTGATGTTTCCTGAAGAAGAAGGAATTCTGCCTGAAGATCTTAACATAGAAATGCTACCTGAGATTCCAACCTGCTCTCTCCTACAAATGTCATGTAAGAATTGGACTACATGATTGCCCTCTGACAATCATGTAAGCCAATTCCTTATGTCGATTTTAAAAAATGCACATGAGAAATGTGAGTCAAGTTTTATTTGGGGCAAAATGAGGACTATACCTGGGAGACAGCATTTCAGATAGCTCTGAGAAACTGCTCCAAAGTGGGGGTGGTAGTACATATGTGATTTTGGTGAAGAGGGAGTACATGCAAGCAATTTCTTTTAGTCTTGTGAAGGTTACTGCTAGTCATGAAGAGCAGACATCACCATGAAGGATTCTAGTGCTTTTCTAGATATGAAGAGATACAAGAATTGGGCTCATAAAATCAGCTCCTGAAAATACCTATCTGAAGACCTGTTCTGCTAGTTTTTTCCAGAGCACAGAGTGCCTCATTTCTGCCCTCCACCCCAAACTCTGTTCAGGGGTTGTTGAAAATCAGCAGCTGCAGCAGCACATGATTTAATCCTTATAGAGGTAGATGGCAAGTGCCAATGGCAAGTGCCAATTTGTAGTTGGCACTTAAAATAGATCAAGAAAGTAAATAAAAAGACTATATGATGAGGAGAGAAATCAGATACAAAACAGATACAAATAAATTGAACTGGAGACAAAAATAGATATCTGCGATTTTAAAATACACTAAATAGAATTAACGCTAACAGCAAGATATCACTGAAATTTAATTCATACCAAGAGAAAATGTATACAATGAAGCAGAAAAGGAAAAAAAATACTTGAAAAATAAACAGTATAAAACTCTAAAATATGTTTAATTGGAGTCACAAAATAAGGAAGCATATTGTAAAAAAAAAAAAAAATTGAAGAAAAAAATGGCCACAAATTTTCCATCTGTGATAAAAATATAAACCAACAAATCTAATAGGCTAAATGAAACCCAAGCAAAATATACATAAAGAAAACCACATCAATGCATTTTAGTAAAAGTGCATCTAGACAGTTTTAAAGGGAAAAAATGTTTATAGAAGCCAGATATCAAAATATGTTATATATAAATAAATAAGATTTATAGCTGACAACATCAGAATATATGTAAGCTAGAGACGAAGGAACAGCACTTTTAGAAGCCAAAGAAAAACAAGAAAACCCATCAACTTGAAATTGCATACACAATAAAAATTTCTTTCAAAAATGAAAGTAAAATAAAGCTTGTTTCTAAAAACAAAAGCTGAGAGTGTCCATTACCTATTACCTTCACTATAAGAAATAGGTAAATAAAAAGAAAGGAAGTTCTTTAAGCAAAAGAAAAATATACCAGATGAAAATTTGAATCTATACAAAGGAATAGAGAGTGCCAGAAATGTCAAATATTTAGGTAAATATAAGAAAATATTTTCTTATATTTAAAAGTCTTTTAGAAGTTAGTGGAAGGGATTCTGGGCATCCAAGGAAATGGCAGAAATGTAAATCTGATGTTCCCATTTTTTCTTGCAAAAAGACAATTAAAAAAAATAACATTGCCATATGGATATTCATGTAGACCAACAGAGGAAAACATAGAAACCAGAAGCAATGTCATATATATATCCAGTCAAATTTTTTAAACAAAGCTAGATAAAAATGGTGTACACAAGATAAAAGCCAAAAAACCCACTGTAAACAGCACATTGTTGAGAAGCAAATGGCAAATAAAATATCATACTATGACATACAATGAAATACTAGTTTGCAATAAACACAAAGAAATTACTGATAAATAGAACATGGATGGAACACAGAAGCAGTTTACTAAGCAAAGGTAGCCAAAAACAAAAGAATATATACTATATAATTCAATCTGTTTAAAGACTTAGATAGAGCAAAAGTATAGTATTAGAAAGAAAACAAGTGGTTTCCAAGAGCTCTGGTCAGTGTAGGGAACTGCCTGCAATAAAATAAAAGATAACTATTCGTGTGATGGAAATGTTCTATATCATAATTGTGGTGAAAGGTACATTACTGTAAATTGTAATGCATACTCTTCAGATAGCACACTTAAAATTGATGAATTTTATTTTATTTAACTATACCAAAATGAAGCAAGCTTTTAAAAAGCAAGAGATATTGATACAATATTAATCATCCATTTATTATCATTTGTATGAAAACTTTTCTGTAGTTGGCCTCAATGTAAATGGTGACAACTTAAGAAGTGTATAAAGCAGTCAGAGACTGCTGAATGAGGACAAGAGTCTCTCTGATCAGGAGTCAGGTTTCCTTTAATGTTCAATATTCTTGCTGTTTTCTCTGGCTTCTAAATAATTTCTCAATCTCAGGCCTGTTATATTTGTGTGAGGGGGAGACAGGGAGGTGGTGGTGAGAGGAATCATAGGACATGGGTAGTTTCTTCTTAAGATAGGCAGAAAAGTGGTCTAACCACAATATTGACATTATTGCTCTTATAGAGATGTCTATTTGCAGTACAAAAATAAATAATATTTATTAGGCTAAGTTGTGCTCACTAATGAATGATCACTTATTTGTTATCCTTTAAATTTTTACAATGAAGACATATGTATACCAGATAAGTCTGTAGATTCATTTTTAGAAAGGAGGAGAAAGACAAAATAATGTGAAAGATAATTATAAATAAATAGAAGTTTTGAAATTGTTCAGGATTAGAGAATCAGTTGCAAAATTTAAAAATTAATCCTCTGCAGAATCCCAATTTAAAGGTGACAAAATTGAAGTTCACTGTACCTGAGACATTTCATAATGAAGATATTGCAGATGTGGAATTATGATATGCAATTATACTTTCTTCACATGACATTATTTTCAAATATCTTCATGTGATAATTTTTGGTTTTCATACAGTAGAGAGAAATAAATCCACCAGTTAAGGACATGATTGTTGACAAAAAATATAACACAAATTCTATATCACAAATAATATCACAAATTTTCCTTTGACCACTTTTAGAAGAATTTGTGATGGGCCTGCTATAATCACTGCTGATGCTCATATATCATTTAGGATCACAAGTACCTCAAGTGAGTCTTCTGAAATGTTTCTTCTTATACACTAAGATTCTGTGGCTATAAGATAAATGTGTATTCAATAGTGTATATCTCACATTATATATACATTACGTTTATATTACATAAACAGTTGACCCTTGAACCAAATGGATTTGAGCTACACAGTTCCACTTATATGTGGATTTTCTTTCAATAAATATGTACTACAGTACTATACAATTTGTGGTTGGTTGAATCCAAAAATGCAGAACCTTGGACAGAGAAGTCCAACTGTAAAGTTAAATGTGATTTTTGAGTGTGCAGGGATCAACAGCCCAAACCCTTGTGCTGTTCAAGGTTCAACTGTGTATACACACACACAGACATATATAAGTAATATGAGATATATATTATGTATATACACATGTTAAAAAACATAGAATATTGTATTAAGAAGATATAAACTAAGTATTCAGAAGTTGTTACTGAAATAAACTTGCAAATATGAAAATAATAAACCATCAAAACATGATTAAATGATTATCAAAATTGAGTTAGTTAACATATACATACATCACCTCACATAGTTATAGTTTCCTTTTTTTTTCTTTAAGTGTGGTGAGAACATATGATATACTCTGTTAGGAAATTTCAAGTATATAGTGCAGTATTATTAACTATAGTCACCATGTTGTACATTATCTAATGTACAGATTATTTGTCTTATAACAAATTTTATAGCTTTGACCAACATATCTCCATTTTCCACACCCCCCAAATTGTGGTAACTATCATTCTATTCTCTGGTTCTATGAGTTTGTCTTTTTTAGATACCACATATAAATGAGAGCATACAGTGAAAAATCCTGCAATGAACATGGGAGTTCATATTATCTCATTGTGATACTGATTTCCTATCCCTTGTATGTATACTCAGTAGTGGGATTGCTGGATTACATGGTAGTTCACTTATTAAAGAAACTATATACTGTTTTCCATAATGGCTACACCAGTTTACATTCCTACCAACTGTGTACAAGTGTTCCCTTTTCTCCAAACCTTCATAATACTTGTTTCCTCTTTTCTTTTTGATAATAGCCATCCTATTATCCTATTGGATGTGAGGTGTTATGTATTTTTTCAGGTACCTGCTGGCTCTCTCTAAATCTTCCTTTGAAAACTGTCTATTCAGTTTTCAGTTTCTCTGCCCACTTTTGAATTGGGTTATGAGATTTGTCTTTTCTTTACTTCGCAACGTGCACAAAATGTTCATTTCTAAGCACATTTAGATAAAGGATAGCTAACTATAACATAAAAATACTGGGGGAAGAGAACCATACATCAATAGAGTTTCAAGAAAAAAAATTAATAACATTTGAATCCCTTATTGTGGCTGGCAAACATTATAGGTGTAAAAATCACATTTCTATATAACAACTGACATATAATATGTGAGCACTTGAGAACTTTTGTAAGGCTGTGGGTAAATTAAAATATAACACATGGATAGAGTTTCAGAATGTACTGTCAGACCGACTTCCACAGTCTTGCCTCCAGGGGTTCTTAGACTGTGGCCAAGAGGGACTGGAGCTGGGTCATAGGCCAACTTCAATGTCAATAGCTGAGATCAAAGTCTGCAAGCCTGTTGTTACCTGAAGCATGGCTCCTCCCAGGTCCTTTGACATGTGCTGATGGCAGAACCAAGGCCAAATAGGGCTGTAGCTGAGTTCACACGTGTGCAAAGTTATTTCTGGGGCTATAGCTGGGAATATGGATTCCAGCTGAGCTGGATTACAGCTGAGGAGAGCCTGCCTTCTCAAAATGACCCTCTTTGGTCATGGGCTCCACTGCATTTTCACAGTCTTCTACCTGGATCACAAAGCTCTCACAAATGCACTTTTGTCTATGGATAACTTCCATATTAAAGTTGCTGAGGAGGGATATGAGCAAGAGATCTTCTATTCTGCCATCTTGTTGACATCACCTTATTTGCAGATTTCAACTTTTATTAGTGTTTTCTTCCACGAATGTAAATGCTTGATCCTCGTTTGTGTGACGTTTGAATACATACTTTCTTGTAAGTTTGAATATATTTCCTCAGCAATTTGACATTTTAGTCATTGACATGAGTTATAAATGTATGATAACAATAAAATAGAGTAAGATGCATTTTTAGGATTAAAACAAATTCTGGCTGTAACATTGTATTCAAAGAGACCATAAAGTTTCTTAGAGAAATGAACAGGCTGTTATGCTCATTAAAAGCTCTCAATTAATTAGCTTCCTTCAGGTGACATTCTTGCACACTAATTTAGGACACTACACAAATGACAAAGATGCCACTGGAGCATTGGGAAGGTTATTTAATGAATGCCTAATGAAATAAAGTACTGTATGAATCATTTAATTGGATATGTTGCTTAAACATCTAAGTTTTTTTTTTTTTTTTTCATTTTTGTTATCAGGTACAGAGGTGACTTTCCTGGCTTTTCTATTATTATTTTAATAATGTATGGATAGATCAATTTGAAACTGAACAGTCAGCTCTAAAATGCTAATTCTCCTTAGTGCTCAAATGAATTTTGAATGTTAGAAGATGCATTATTTTTCTCTATGTGTCACATTTTTTCTATTGCTTTTCACCTTCTTTTAAAAAAGATGTTATCTAGTCATTAAATCTTGCTTTTGAAATATAATGGTTTAGAAATCTGATTAATTTCAAAAATTTCATAGAAGAGAGGATGGAAAAGATGATAATTAACAGAAATTTTTGTTTAAGTGGTAATAGCAGATTTGAAATGAAAATACAACATGTAGAGACAAGCTTTATTAGTTCTGAATATGGTTTCCATCAAGTTAATAAGGTAACCAAGTAGGGTTTTTTTTTAACATATAGAGCCCAGCAAGGATGAAAAGTTTTATTTAAGAGTTTGTTGGGGTTGTTTTTCCTACAGAAAATCTTCTTTTCTATGAAATTACATTAAAATCAGTCCTTTTACTCCAAGCAAGGTACCTCTGATAGATTGAATTGAATATTTCTGATATTGAAAATTGGTGTCATATTATGCTGGATTTGTAAATGTTAAATAAAATATGTAGTTTTCCTTTATTTAAAAGATAAACCTGCTGTAGTAAGTACCCCTAATGGTTTATTCTAGCTCTAAAACAAATTATATTAAATATGTTTGAATATGTTATAATAGCAGCAATTGGGAAAGACGGAAATTTCTTGATCACTTTTCTTTTGTTTTCATTTCTTTTGTCTCTGCTCTGCTTCACCCCCACAAATATGAAATTCAACTCTTCTTCATTTGATAGTGTAACACGATTATATTTTCTTTCATTTTGCCTCTCTGTGTTTCAGACCGCATGTTTTCTTCTGCCCTATCTCTGGTTCATTAATTCTTCTTTTCATTCTAAAACCAAATAACTGCAGCATTTTTAATAGGCAAATTTAATCAGCCTACATATATTACAACCAATGAATATACATTTCTGTCCTGTCTCGTGTTCCCTATGTATTAGGCTTTCTTATTTCTTTCATTCTCAACCTTCCTCTCTGCAACACATGATTCTTCAGTATTTTTGTAAGATAAATTTCCAAGAACTCTAGGCTGCTTCTTTCTTTTTCTATCATAATCATGTGACAAAACTATTTGGGGCAGAAATTAACATTGTTAGTAGAGTGGTTCTTCTTCTCTGCTTCTTGAGGGTGGGGACATATGCTCAGCCTAATTTGTTAAAGAGAATTCCCTCAACTGCACACTTTTTTGTAGTTAATATTTACTTTAGTATTTGTCCCAGGACTCTTTTCTACTCTTTTAACACAAAATTTGAATTTTTTTTAAAATAAGAAAAACAAGTAGTCTGCCATTTGTAGTTGCTTTCTCCAGTGTGTGCTGTATGTTTGTTAGTTTGTTTTTTGTTATGTATTATTTTTGGATTGGTGCTTTCTCTGCTCCATTGTATCTATAAGTTTTATATGCTGTTTATTTTCCAAAAAGTCATTAGTGTCTCTTTTTTCTGTTGCCCAGTTTTGTGAATTTATTATTCTCATTTACATCTTTTCTGCCATTTCAATAGACTTTGGAGTAAAATGGAATGTAGATGCATCCTCTCCTTTATTCATTCTAACAAATATTGATTGTGCTCCATTTCATGTCACACATTAGCCTAAGTGCTGGTGATATAATAATGAATAAAACTAATTCCATGATATAATTACCCTTAAAATTAGATGCATGTGTGTGACAGATACATATAAATATTTGGATAAATCTCTAATATTTCAAATACTGTGTAACAGTGTAACAAAATATAAAACAATGTAATAAAAGTTGGTAGAGATTTAAGCAGGGAAGTGCTATTTCAGATAAGGCCATCCAAATCAGGGTAAATTTCTCTGATAGATATCATTTTCTCAGGTACTAGAATGAAGTGAGGGACAAGCAGAGTAATATCTGAGTGCAGATCTTTTCAGAAAAAGGAAAAGTAGATGTTTGATTTTACTCCTTGATCAAAGTTAAGGGACTAATAATACTATATGCAACATAATACAAATAAAAATATTGCATGAAACAAAGGATATAGTGGCTAATTTTACCTAAAGAAATACAGTATTTAAAAAATAAAAATAGTCTTGAATTGTTAATAAAAGTAAATGAGTCTAAGAAGCAGAAGTGGAGTGTGTGTGTGTGTGTGTGTGTGTGTGTGTGTGTGTGTGTTTAATGTCTTGATCTCTCTCAGGAACAATAAATACATCGGACTAGTGGCCATCCATTAATTCATTAAACTGAACATTCAAGTAAGGTATATTAATAGAAACACATATAGATCAAGTAATTTATTTTGTCAGTAATATAGAATATTTTCACCTTAAGTACTTCCTTAATGTCTCTGACACACAGTTTCATCTATATTCCTGTAAAGAAAATTGGTATTTGAAAGTAATAATCCAAGAAATGCTTTACCCTTTGCTTATTACATATTCACATGACATTTATCTCTTGAAAGTAAGTAGTTTGTTGAGAATTAGCACTATTATCACATCATTGTGACAGACTATTTCAGGGCATTGGGGACACAATGATCACTGTATAGCTCACCAATGCTGGTCAGTACATACTTCTAGAGTATCTTGATTATTTCAATAAATAAAAAGCAGCAACTAAAGGGAAACATAAAAATAGCAAAATATATCTGAAAAAGTGTACATTTCAAATATCGTCTTACATCATAACAGAATGAAAGAAATTAAAACTGCATCATATATATATATATGGAAACAAACATGGAAAATAAATTACACTTATTGAGAAACAGTCCTTGAATTAACTTTGAATGAAAGTCAAATACCAAAAATAACTGGGTTCAGATATGAATCAAAGATTTCACCAGTATTTAAAATTTCCAAGTTAACTTCTGGAACACTATATACAATAAAATAATTTATCCCAACTGATAATATTTATCCATTTGGCAAAAAAGAAAATCTTTAATTATGAATTGATAGTGTTTTAATTACCAACTTTATGTCTCAGAATTTGAATATAAACTTTTATTATTAATAAACATCTACATTAACTTTATTTTTATGAAAATCAGCTTCATATTGAAATGTCAAGACTTTTTTTTTATTATTTTGCTCTTCACTGGAGATAACTTGTGACATTTCCCTGGTAAGTGACAGCCCTAAAATTTAATTTGTTTGCTAATACAATTACCACTGTGTACTTAGTTACTTGTTTTTGGATATTTATTTTAATGACTTTTTCCCTCTTAAAAGTACAAGCAATAGGGCTTCCCTGGTGGCACAGTGGTTGGGAGTCCGCCTGCTGATGCATGGGACGTGGGTTCGTGCCACCGTCCAGGAAGGTCCCACATGCCGTGAAGAGGCTGGGCTGGTGAGCCATGGCCGCTGGGCCTGCGCATCCGGAGCCTGTGCTCCGCAACGGGAGAGGCCACAACAGTGAGAGCCCCACATACAGCAAAAAAAAAAAAAAAAAAAAGCAATAATTCTCAAAAATTGTTTTTTCCTTGATTTTCTGGGTTAAGTAAAAATCTGTATTCTGAATGGTAAGACCAAGCAACAACTGTCTTCATCTTTTTTGGATCCCATATTTCAGATTGCAGGACTGGAGATAGAAGATTCTTAGTGGTCATAATGAATATCCAAGAAGTGATATTTAGTGGTTTCCCATTTATACACCATACATCTGACTAATTAACATATGATGAGGAAAGACATCAACAAACCCCACCCATAAAACAAAAAATCCAATTTTATTTTTTAGTGATACGTTATGAAAAAATAAATAGAGGGAAAAGAATAAGTACTTTTGTGGGAGGCACTGAACATGGACAATAAGGTCTTTAACTACAGGAAAATAAAACACACACACACACACACACACACACACACACACACACACACACGGGAACATTAATGGAGCATCAGAAAACCTAAAAACTAATTACTGTCCACAAAGAGATCAGGAAAGATATCCAAAAATTTGAAGCATTATAATTTGGAAAACTCAAAGAACAAGAATGGATTTTTCAAAATTAAACATTTGAGTATGAACTCTCAAATTCAGTGAGCTTGCTAGAATTTTAAGTAATCTCAATCTTCCAGAAGGTAGAAGAATCCTAATAATGAGAAATATTTGTAATATGAACAAAAACTCCCAAATCCAATCAGAGATATCTAACATGAAAGTAATACTCTTGAAAAAGTAAAAAAAAAAAAAAAAAAGGAAACAGAAAATTATTAAAAACATGCCATGCCACAAGAAAAATAATATAACAGAAGGATATGAATCTTCCTTTTGGAAAGATAATAACTATAAACAAATCACCAAATCTATCATTATAAGATTTCGGAAAACCAGGGAGAGGAAAAGGGAAAAGAGAAAGGAGAGGCGGGGAGCAGAGCAGAGGTAAGGAGGGGAAAAGAGACTGCATACAGAAACATCAGAATGAGAATAACATCAGACTTTTCAAAAGCAGCATTCTCTTTTAGCAGAAAATAAAGCAAAACATTTTCAAAATTCTGCTGGAAGACATTTCTAAGTTAGAATTTTGTAGTTAAATATTCATAAAAATATAAGGTAAATTTTTACCTTTTTGAATATTCAAGTTCTCAAAATAATCACCCACAATGTATCATTTTCCATGAAGTTACTTTATTTTATACTCCAAAGAAATAAATATGCAGGCAATAAAGGAATCAACACAGGAGAGAAATGAAGAAAATTTGAAGAATGACATGAAGGATGACATGAAGGCAGTTCTCAGGATCATATCCATCCAGAGAGCCCAAAGGCAAACAGCCAAATGATATTTTGACCAGGATGGCAGAGACTCCTGAGCTATGGCATGCTATAAGGAATTTTATAACACCCAGTAGAATTAAGGCAAAGAATAGAGAATATTAAGCAAATGTATATAGAGAAAAATATGAAGTAATTATTGTGTAGGCAGGACACTTGAATGTACAAATTTGGGTGTGCATCAGAATCACCTGTGAAGTTTATTAAACCACAGATTGCTAGATTGTTGCCTTCCACACACACCACACACACACACACACACACACATACACACACACAAATACACACACACACAATCCTTCCCAAGAGTTTTACCTACCTCTAAGTGGGCATATGAGCCTGGTTCTGGGAGTACCAATGAAATGCTGGAGATAAGAACTAGCTTCAGAGCATGAGGAAGAGTCATTTCTGGTATGTTGTTGACTGGAACAGAATACAAGCAGGAAGGTTTAAGTACCTCCACCTTCTAGCTTTACTGTCCCCCTGTAGCACATAATGCCAGGAATTAGACGTTAAATTAAATTCACTTAATATTAAATCATCTAAGTGTGAAACTACTTATGATGGATTTAAGAAATTCATGTAAGAATGATCCTTCCGAACTCAAAGTTTGTATATGGGATTTCTCTAATAATAGATGTGATATTTTGGATTCAGAGATTAAGATTTAGAGATAGAATGAACAAGAAAAGTATTTTTAACATTGTGTCCAAAATAACACTAGCACTATATATAAAAAAAGTAGTTTATTTCTCTCTCACACACACACACACACACAAAATGCTACCTGGGGAATAAGGTGATTTAACAGCTCTATGGAAATCAGGCCCCTTCTATTCTTCTGCTTCACCATCTTACTGTTGATTACCATCTTGGAGATTCCTCCAAGTTCACAGATAACCAAGAAAGCTCTAACTGTTATGTTTGCATGTGTGATTTGGAGGGGTAGGAAGAAGAAAGTAGGAAAAAGCATGATAGCTTGATGTAGTTTTCTACAAAGCCCCACAGATTTCTGGTTAGATCTAATCAGTCAGACTGTTGTCAAAGGCTACATTCTGCAAGCAAGGCTCAGGAATACTATCTCTCATGTAGCTTATTGAATTCCTAAATAAATTCTGGATTTTATAATTAAGGAATGATGAGGGAAAAGTTATTTGGTGGTAGCTGGCAGGTTAATCCCCAGAAGCTAATGTATTAAGCATTAGGTATTTTGTATTTTGTAAAAGCTATAATAGAATAGTAGTATTAAAGTATTAAATAAAAAGTATTAAGTATAAAGTATTAAGTATAGAAACTGGTTCATACATGAAATTTCATTCAACTTGAGTATTGAAGGATGAATAGTAATTGGCCAGGAAATAATCAGTTTAGGAGGAAAAGAGGGGTTTCAGAGAGACACACGCATATGGAAAGTACTAAAGATGCTGGAACGACAAATAATTAATTATTTTTAAGGAAAAATATTAATAGCAGCTTTGCTTAGGGAATTTAGAAGTATATAAAATCATTTTGAAAACAACCTCCTCCTACATGGTATTGGAGAGTGGTAGATACAAACAAGAAAGACAAAGTTACACTTTATTATTAGCTGGGGACTTTAGCTCTAAGGCCTAGGATAAAACTCCTTAAGCTGGGTGGAAACTTCTTTGGGGCTCCTTCATAACTTGGGCTCCTTCATATCTTATTCTCTTATTCTCAAAGGGAGCTTTGAGCCAAATATGACAAATCTCTAAATATCTTACCCTACATCAATTCCCAAACATAAGGCTCAAGCTAAACAACTCTCATGCAAGAAAATATAAAAGTAGATCAGCACACACACCTTCAAACATCAAAAGGAGAGGAGTACAATTAGAAGGGGTACTGTTCTTGGCCCACTGCCTAAGTAGAGCAGGGATAGTGCAGCCCTCATGCACAAATTGCCTTCACATTGAATGCCCATCCACAGAGTGCTTAGCAGGCTCCAGACCTCATACTTGATATGAAATATTTTAATCAATAATTCTTTTTAGGTAGGTAGATTTACATGCAAGATGCTTAACTATTGGGTTGGCTGAAAGTTCCTTTGGTTTTCAAGTAAAAATAGAAGACATATTTTTTCATTTTCACCAAGAACTTCATTGAATAATGTATTCACCCTTTTGCTCCACTACCTTCTGCCATTTTTCAGGCAACTTCACAATTCCATCGTCCCAAAACTTTTTATCTTTTTCAGCAAAGAACTGTTGCAGGTGCCTTTCACTATCTTCCAGGGAATGGAATTTTTTTCCATTAAGAGAGTTTTGTAAAGACCAAAATAAATGGAAATAAGAGGGTACAATGTCTGGTGAATATGGCCAATGAATCAGAACTTCCCAGCCAGGATGTAACAGTTTTTGCCTGGTAATCAAAGCAACATGCAGTCTTGCAGTATCCTCATGGAAGATTACTCATTTTCTGTTGACTAATTCCAGACGCTTTTGCTGAGTGCTGCGTTCATTTGGTCTAATTGGGAGC
Source organism: Neophocaena asiaeorientalis asiaeorientalis (assembly GCF_003031525.2). Taxonomy (NCBI): domain Eukaryota; kingdom Metazoa; phylum Chordata; class Mammalia; order Artiodactyla; family Phocoenidae; genus Neophocaena; species Neophocaena asiaeorientalis. The sequence continues at coordinate 772,676 of NW_020174653.1, forward strand.
AGTACTTGTTGTTTTTCCGGAAGGAACTCATAATAGAGGACTCCCTTCTAATCCACCATAGACACAACATTGCCTTCTTTGGATGAAAACCAGACTTTGGTGTGGTTGGTGGTGGTTCATTTTCCTTGCCCCATGATCTCTTCCATTCCACATTATTGTACAGTATCCACTTTTCATCACCCATTACAATTTGTTTTAAAAACAGAACATTTTCATTATGTTTCAGTAGAGAATTGCATGAAGAAATATGGTCAAGAAGGTTTGTTTTGCTTAATTTATGTGGAACCCAAACATCAAGTGATTCACATAACCAAGCTGGGGCAAATGATTTTCAATGCTTTATTTGAATATTTTGAGTACATCGGCTATCTCCCGCATGGTATAACATTGGTTGTTCTCAATTAATGTCTTGATTTGATCTTGATTTGTCTTGGTTTCCTGAGTTGTTTTGCAGAAGTGAAACCCCACATACACAAAATGGAGTGGTTAACTACTTGATGACCATGAGCACATAGCCCCAGGCCTCCTGGAGCCTAAGGACTGATAATGTTAACCCCTGTGACACCATCCTGTTACCTCACCATCAGCCAATCAGAGAATTGTGTACAAGCTGATCACATACCCTGCAACCTCCCCACCACACCTGGCTTTTAAAAATGCTTTGTGGAAACCCTTCAGGGAGCTTGGGGCTTTTTAGGGCATGAACCACCTGTCTCCTTGCATGACCTTGCAATAAACCTTTCTCTGCTCCAAACTCCAATGTTTCAGTTTGTTTGGCATCACTGGGCATTGGGCACACAAACTTGTGCTAACACTTCTACCCCAAGAACTCCCTTATTCCATAACATTTTTTTTTTATTCCATAACATTTTGATTGAACAGCCATCATAGGCCAAGTCCTCTGCCAAGCATTGGGAGAATAAGAATAAGAATAAGAATAAGAATAAGAATAAGAATAAGAATAAGAAGAAGAAGAAGAAGAAGAAGAAGAAGAAGAAGAAGAAGAAGAAGAAGAAGAAGAAGAAGAAGAAGAAGAAGAAGAAGAAGAAGAAGAAGAAGAAGGAGGAGGAGGAGGAGGAGCAGGAGGAGGAGGAGGAGGAGGAGGAGGAGGAGGAGAAGGAGAAAGAAGGGGAAGAAGAAGAAGAAAAAGGAGAAGAGGAGGAAGAAGAAGAAGAAGGGAGAAGGGGAAGAAGAAGAAGGAGAAGCATGAGAAGAGGAAGAAGAAGAAGAAAAAGAAATGAAATTGTTCTGCCCTCGAGGAATTGAAAGGTCAGGAGAAAAATCAAACTAAAATCTAAGAGTGCTACATGGGCATATACATCTAGCAGGACTTGTACATTAACTGTTAAAAAATGAAAATTATTTTTACCAATGTAACCAGGACAACAAAAAAATTGATGATGGCTTAATATTTTGAGGAAATAGATCACATTTATGACTCTTATAGAATAATTGTCATAGTGTGATTCTAGGTATGGGAAGAAACAACATACTTCTTCCCATACCTAGAAGGGAAAACATTTCCTGGATCATAATAGACTAGTAAGACAGAGGATCCAGAGAATCTTTAATAATCAACAGGGCCTTATCCAGATATTAGCGCCTGTGGTGGCAGGCATCAACAAGAATTTTCACCTGATAGGGGACAAGCCTCTCAGTGCCGTGGAACAAAAGTTGGTCATGAAATATCTCCCAAACATTGATCAATTTTCCAACCAAGAGGAGGAGTTGATAAATGGAATATAGCCTGCCATATCAGTAAACAAAGGATGTCACAGTCATCAGTGATTGCAGCCATCCAACGTGAGCCAATGAGCCCTGAGGAAACTCAGAATGTGAAAACACAGGATATTGGTCCCAGATAGCTGAGCTGCATATCAAAAGAATGATTTCAGTGAGCCCAGACCTTGCATCTTCCCATATATAGAAAAGCACTAGGGCTTCCCTTGTGGCACAGTGGTTGAGAGTCCGCCTGCCGATGCAGGGGACACGGGTTCGTGCCCTGGTCCGGGAAGATCCCACATGCCACGGAGCAGCTGGGCCCATGAGCCATGGCTGCTGAGCCTGTGCATCCAGAGCCTGTGCTCTGCAATGGGAGAGGGGCCACAACAGTGAGAGACCCGTGTACCACAAAAAAAAAAAAAAGGAAAGCGCTAAATTCCTTAACTTAGGATATCTGGTTTTCTTTAATTAACAATAATCTTTTGATGTTCAGACTACCTTTGTTGCAAAACTTCTATATAACCAGCTCCCTTGCTTCCTCAGAGCAGTTCTCTCAGGGTTACTTGAGATGTTGCCTCCTGGGCTTGAAGTCCTAGAAATTCCCACCAAATAAAATGTAACTCTCAAAAAAAAATGTATAAGAAGGATTTTTAGAGATGGTTTCTTGTTTCTGCATCCTGATAGATAGTGATGTCATGTCCCAAGATGATAAACCAAAGAAGAGAAATAGGCATGGAGATTCCTTGTGGAGAATTTTAATAGTCAGCTGGACATATTCAGAACACAGAAAAGATCTGAATGACATATAAATTTGGGAGCAATATGGATAATAACCAGAGTTGAGTGCATAAGACCTTCCTCAAGACAAATTAAGAAGAAAACATTGCAAGAAGAGAAACTGAAAATTATCACGATGTAATTGATGACTGAAGAAAATCCATCTCTAAAGGAGGCTTAAACTGGATCCCTGGTGAGGAAAGAGTAAGAGAAGAAGAGTGTGGTGCTATGGAAGTCAAGATAATTCATACCTCAAAAGAACTTGGCAACAGTGTCAAATCACTCAGTGAAACAGAGATCAGGCCCAACAATTTCAAAGCTCTGTTGTCATATCATTAATTAAAATATTTTAAAGTTAAAAATACTTAAATTTATTTTACATGATAATGTAAATGAATATAGATAATTCATTGTCATGGCTTCTCCTGATTTTAGAGGTTGTCCACATCCCTTGGTACATGAACCCATTTCTCTATCTTCAAAATCAGTAATAGACAGTTGAATCTTTCTCACATTGCATCACTTTGCAACTCCTCTGTCTCCCACTTCCATCTTTAAGGATTTTTTGTGATTATATTTTAGATCCATCTGTATTATATAGTTTTATCTCCTTATTTTGAGGTCAGCTGATTAGCAACCTAATTTTACCTGCAACATTTTTTCTCCCTTACCATGTAACCTAATATCATCATATACCCTAGAGATTTGGACATGAACATCTTGGCAAGTCATATTCTTCCTATCATAGTATTTTCCTGGTTAATTAATTTTATCACTTCATTTTCAAATGTTATGTGACATATTCATTAACTATGCTCCAGGTAAACCTGAGATAGCTGGGTCTTCCTTCTTTTATAGCTTGATTTACTAGTCTCTATTTTTAATAGATAAAGTAATAAATATGGTGCATTATGATTACTACTATATTTGCTTGACTCTCATTTTTATTTTCTTTTCATTGTGCATTTTTATTGCTCTATTTTCTTTCTCTTCTTGACTTCACAGTATTTATTCACACATCTCCTTTATTTTCACTCTGACTTTGCTTCACTTTATTATACAAATTTATTCATGCACTTTAATACATTTGCACCTCCATATCCCAGGGGATTCGTTCCAGGACTCCCTGATGTTACCAAAATCAGTGGATGCTTAAGTCTTTTAAATAAAATGACATAGTATTTGCATATAACTTACACACTTCATCTGTCATATACTTTAAATAATCTCTAGATTACTTATAATATCTAATACAATGTAAATGTGATGTAAATAATTGTAAATAAAATGTAAATGCTATGTAAATAGTTGCCAGAGTGGCAAATTCAGATTTTGCTTTTTGGAATTTTCTGAAATAAAATATATATATATATATATTTTTTGATTCACTGTTCCATGAATTTGCCAATTCGGAACCCATGGATATGAAGGGACAACTGTACTACTTATTTATTCAGTGAACTTCCCATTCTATAGTTTTGCTATTATTGCATAAAGATATAATTTCAACATTTTAAACACAAAAGATATTTTTGTAGTCTTTAAACAGATATACTGTCTCATAATGAATTCATTGTCATGCATTTTTCCTTGTTTCTCATTTTTTCTTTCCACTTTCATCTTTCTTCTCTATAAATATATTCTACATCAAATACTTCATCAAAGTGTTGTAGGTTATATACTTTGATAGCTTTTTTAAATCTGAAAATGTATGCCTTGATTAATATGGTTGGTTAAATATAGAACTCACGGTGACACAATTTCCTTCAACATTGTGAAGACATTACTTCAGTGTCTTCTTACATCTGGAATTGCCTATTCTGCTATTATTCTGTGATTACTCTGCAATTAGTCTGATTTTATTCCTTTGAACATCATTTTTGTTTCTTTCAGGTAGTTTTAATATTTTATCTTTATCATTCATATTCTGAAGTCTTACTCTTCTTTTCTAAGTGTAGATTTATATTTATATATCTTTGTGAGCACTTATGAGCTTGCCATCTATAGACTCATATTTTTTATCAATTCAGATAAATTCTTAGTTATTATATCTTTGAATAATTTATCTGCCATTATCCCTATTCTCTCTCCCTAAAACTCCTATCAGGCATGTATTGAAATTTTGTTAATCTTTTATACTTTCTTTTAAACTCTGTCATATTTTTCATTGTTTTATTTTTATGCCTTTCTATCTGAGTCAATTCCTTATTAAAAGCATCCAGATAATGTATTTTCACTTTGGACAAGTTGAATCTAGATTTTCATAATGTTCTCAAGTTTTGTAATTATTTCGTTGCATATCTGTGTGTAATGCTTTTTTTTTTTCTTTTGCGATATGCAGGTCTTTCACTGCTGTGGCCTCTCCCATTGCGGAGCACAGGCTCCGGATGCACAGCCCCAGCGGCCATGGCTCACGGGCCCAGCCGCTCCGTGGCATGTGGGATCCTCCCAGACCGGGGCATGAACCCGTGTCCCCTGCATCGGCAGGCGGACTCTCAACCACTGCGCCACCAGGGAAGCCCTGTAATGCTTTTAAAACATGTCTACACATTCTTTGACACTCCTCTCACAAAAGTTGACGTCAGATTTGTGTCCCTTTAAAAGTCACCCAGGCTTGGTTACTCACTTATACACATATAACATGTAGAGGAAACGATGCTGCATGGCTTCTGAGGCTATGTCATAAAAGGAAATACAGCTTCTGCTCCTCCTTGTCCTTTCTCAGTCTGTCTCTCTGACTGTCTCTCTCTGTCTCACTCTTCTTTTACTCTGAAATTTTAGAATTATGAATTACCAGGTAAGATGTCTGGTTATTCTAGAATCCATCCTCCTGAGAAAACAATGTGTGGACAACACATAAAGATAAAAAAAAAAAATATTCGAGAAGACTCCAGCTCCTGCAGACTTCAGATGTCCAAATGTTTACAGCTCAGACAAGTAAACTTAAAAAAAAAGAAAAAAAAGAGCTTCCTGTAATGAATGCCTCTCATCCTGGAAAATAAGGAGTGTCTATAAAAGGAGCTACCCACTTACCTTTTTTTCCAGAACTTTGAAAACCTGAGCCACCATGTCAGCAGTCTGGCAGACTGGAAGCCACCGTGATAAAGAGACCATCTGGAGAGAACACACAGAGATAAAGATACTTGAGGAAACAGCAATTCCAGCTCAGCTATTCTAGTCTTCCCAGATTAAAGTTAAGACATGTGAATGAACAAGGCATCTAGATGCAACCAGCCCCTAGTCTTTGAGCTTCCACAGCTGACATCAAGTGGAACAAAAGTGAGTCTTCCCTCTGTGCTTTGTTTAGATTCCTGACCCACAGAATTTATGAGGCTAATAGTTGTTTGTTTTATGCCACTGAGTTCTGGGTTTGTTTTTTTTTTTTGACAGAGTAGCCAACAACATGTGACCGTTATTCATACCTGTTTGTTTTTGTATCAAAATTACTTACTTCTCCATATAAATATTATTTCTGTTTTTAGCTCTCTTTGAAACTCTTAATTTTAAAAATTATTTCATAGTTATTCTAGGATTTACCTATTATTAATATTATTAGAATAATTTCAACTTTTTGACAAGTTAGTTGGCTTTTCTTTTTATCTTAGTTTTTTTCATGTATTTCAGAGAGATAATTTGTATATTTACCTGGAGTGTACTTCTTTTTTTCTTTTTTTGAGCTCAGCAATTTTGTATACTGTTACTGTCATTTTATCCAGTTGCTCCAGTCCACCACCTAAATATGTTTCAGAACAAAGTTGTATTTTTAACTGAGGATTTTGTGTTATGGTGATATTGTAGACATTGCCAAAATTATTAATTAGCTATCATAATGCTCTGTCCAGGTTTTATCTGCCTAAAATTTTTCATTTCCTCCTGCTTATGCAGATAATCAACATGGCACAGTCTCAGGAAGTAATGTAATATTTTTTTCAGCCTACTTTTTTTTTTTTTTTTTTTTTTTGAGTCCCCTGCATCAGCAGGCGGACTCTCAACCACTGTGCCACCAGGGAAGCCCCAGCCTACTTTCTTTTTGAGAGAGACACAGGAGGTTCATTCATCTAGGAAGTTTTAAATTTCCCTTTGGATAGGAGGAGAAGAAAATGACCCAGAGACCACAGAAATATTGCCATATTGCTTGCACAAACTGCTGTGGCCTGATTTGCCTGTTTGTTTGATAAAGTGTCTGGCAGGTGGATAGATCCAGAGATGGAAGTTTCCCAGTGGATACAAAGAAAAAAGGGTAATAGAGTAAAAAGTTGCATATTCCCACAAGGGTTCCTGAGTGTTGAACAAAGCACCATTATCTACATAGGCAGGAGAGTGTTGACAAGGAGAAAGGAACCCTGTTGTGTGGAAAACCTAGTTGTTCCAGAGAAACTGGTTGATGGATAAAATTGTGAGTCAGATGTACTCAAAAATGGAGTGCTTACATTTAATATTTCTGCTACAGAGAGCTTAAGATGATTCAGTGATCCAAAATGTGGCCATGTGAGTGAGCTGAATGTACACAGTGTTCACCAGAATTGAATAATCCAAACTGAAGCATTGGCTTGGGGATCCTAAGAGACACCAAATTCTTCAGAATGATTGCAGCACTAGAAGCACAATTAGCTAACTAATGAAACAGGTCAGTCAATGATAAGAGGATGGAACATTCCTGGTTTGACCATATTAATGATGTGAGAAAATATTATTTTAGAAAAAGTAGATATCTTAAAGAATATTTGTTATAATATATATTTTATAAAGATACAAGTAAATACAATATACATATTAATCAAATGCTAAAAAATCAGCAGAATTATGAAGGACAAAATGGTAAGAATCTGTTTTATGGTTTTGTACATTTTTTTAAACATCTTTATTGGAGTATAATTGCTTTACAATGGAGTGTTAGTTTCTGCTTTATTAAAAAGTGAATCAGCCATACATAAACATATATCCCAATATCTCCTTCCTCTTGCATCTCCCTCCCACCCTCCCTATCCAAACCCTCTAGGTGGTCACAAAGCACTGAGTTGATCTCCCTGTACTATGCACCTGCTTCAGCAAATAAAATCTGTAATGAACATTGTGCTACATGACTCTTTTTGAACTATGGTTTTCTCAGGGTATATACTCAATAGTGGGATTGCTGGGTTGTTTGGTAGTTCTATTTTTAGTTTTTTAAGGAACTTCCATACTGTTCTCCATAGTGTCTGTATCAACTTACATTCCCACCAACAGTGCAAGAGGGTTCCCTTTTCTCCACATTCTCTCCAGCATTGTTTGTAAATTTTTTGATGATGGCAATTCTGACAGGTGTGAGGTTATACCTCATTGTAGTTTTCATTTACATTTCTCTAATGATTAGTGATGTTGAGCATTCTTTCATGTATTTGTTGGCAATCTGTATATCTTCTTTGGAGAAATGTCTATTTAGATCTTCAGCCTATTTTTGGATGTGTTGTTTGTTTTTTTGATATTGAGCTGCATGGGCTGCTTGTAAATTTTGGAGATTAATCCTTTGTCAGTTGCTTCATCTGCAAATATTTTCTCCCATTCTGAGGATTGTCTTTTTGTCTTGTTTATGGTTTCCTTTGCTGTGCAAAAGCTTTTAAGTTTAATTAGGTCCCATTTGTTTATTTTTGTTTTATTTCCACTTCTCCAGTAGGTGGGTCAAAAAGGATCTTGCTGTGATTTATGTCATAGAGTGCTCTGCCTATATTTTCCTCTAAGAGTTTGATAGTCTCTGGCTTTACACTTAGGTCTTTCATCCATTTTGAGTTTATTTTTGTGTATGGTGTTAGGGAGTGTTCTAATTTCATTCTTTTACATGTAGCTGTCCATATTTCCACTTATTGAAGAGGTTGTCTTTTCTCCATTGTAAATTCTTTCCTCCTTTATCAAAATAAAGTGACCATATGTATATGGGTTTATCTCTGGGCTTTCTGTCCTGTTCCTCTGATCTATATTTCTGTTTTTGTGTGAGTACCATACTGTCTTTATTACAGTAACTTTGTAGTATAGTCTGAAGTCTGGGAGCCTGATTCCTCCAGCTCCATTTTTCTTTCTCAAGATTGTTTTGGCTATTAATGAATTTCTGTGTTTCCATACAAATTGTGAAATTTTTTCTTCTAGTTCTGTGAAAAATGCCTTTGGTAGTTTGATAGGGATTGCATTGAACCTATAAATTGCTTTGGGTAGTGTCAACATTTTCACAATGTTGATTTTTCCTATCCAAGAACACAGTATATCTCTCCATCTGTTTGTATCATCTTTAATTTCTTTCAACAGTGTCCTATAGTTTTCTGCATTCAGGTCTTTTGTCTCCTTAGGTAGGTTTATTCCTAGGTATTTTATTCTTTTTTTTTTTTGCAGTGGTAAGTGGGAGTGTTTTCTTAATTTCTCTTTCAGATATTTCATCTTTAGTGTATAGGGATGCAAGAGATTTCTGTGCATTTATTTTGTATCCAGCTACTTTACCAAATTCATTGATTAGCTCTAGTAGTTTTCTGGTAGCATCATCAGGATTCCCTATGTAGAGTATCATGTCATCTGCAAACAGTGGCAACTGTACTTCTTCCTTTCTGGATTGGAATCCTTTTATTTCTTTTTCTTCTTTGATTGGTGTGGCTAAAATTTCCAAAACTATGTTGAAAGATAGTTGTGAGAGTGGACAACCTTATCTTGTTCCTCATCTTAGAGGAAATGGTTTCAGATTTTCACCATTGAGAATGATGTGGGCTGGGTGTTTGTCATATATTGTCTTTATTATGTTGAGGTAATTCCCTCTATGCTCACTTTCTGGAGGGTTTTTATCTTAAATGTGTGTTTTATTTTGTCAAAATATTTTTCTGCAACTATTGAGATGATAATATGGTTTTTCTTCTTCAATTTTTAAATATGGTTTAACTCCTTGATTGACTTATGTATATTGATGAATCCTTGCACTCCATGGATAACCCCACTTGATCATGCTGTATGATCCTTTTAATGTGCTGTTGGATTCTGTTTGCTAGTATTTTGTTGAGGATTATTGCATCTATGTTCATCAGTTATATTGGCCTGTAGTTTTCTTTTTTTGTGACATTTTTGTCTGGTTTTGATATCAGGGTGATGGTGGCTTCAAATGAGTTTGGGAGTGTTCCTCCATCTTCTATATTTTGAAAGAGTTTGAGAAGGATAGGTGCTAGCTCTTCTTTAAATGTTTGATAGAATTTTCCTGTGAAGCCATCTGATCCTGGGCTTTTGTTTGTTGGAAAATTTTTAATCACAGTTTCAATTTCAGTGCTTGTGATTGGTCTGTTTATATTTTCTATTTCTTCCTGGTTCAATCTCGGCAGGTTGTACTTTTCTAAGTATTTGTCTATTTCTTCCTGGTTGTCCATTTTATTAGCATATAGTTGCTTGTAGTACTCTCTCATGATCCTTTGCATTTCTGCAGTGTCAGTTGTTTCTTCTCCTTTTTCATTTCTAATTCTATTGACTTGAATTTTGTCCCTTTTTTTCTTGATGAGTCTGGCTAATGGTTTATCTTCTCAAAGGACCAGTTTTTAATTTTACTGATTTTTGCTATTTTTTCCTTCATGTCTTTTTCATTTATTTCTCATCTGATCTTTATGATTTCTTTCCTTCTGCTAATTTTTAGGTGTTTTTGTTCTTCTTTCTCTAATTGTTTTAGGTGTAAAGTTAAGTTGTTTATTTGATATTTTTCTTGTTTCCTAAAGTAGGATAGTATTGCTATAAACTTCCCTCTTAGAACTGCTTTTGCTGCATCCTATATGTTTGGGGTTGTCATGTTTTCATTGTAATTTGTTTCTAGGTATTTTTTGATTTCCTCTATGATTTCTTCAGTGATCTCTTGATTATTAAGCAGTGTATTGTTTAGCCTCAATGTATTTGTATTTTTTACAGTTTTTTCCCTGTAATTGATATCTACTCTCATAGCGTTGTGGTCAGAAAAGATACTTGATACTATTTCAATTTTCTTAAATTTACCAAGGCTTGATTTGTTACCCAAGTTATGATCTATCCTGGAGAATGTTCCATGAGCACTTGAGAAGAAAGTGTAGTGTGCTGTTTTTGGATAGAATGTCCTATAAATATCAATTAAATCCACCTTGTTTAATGTATCATTTAAAGCTTGTGTTTCCTTATTTATTTTCATTTTGGATCATCTGTCCATTGGTGAAAGTGGGGTGTTAAACTCCACTACTATTATTGTGTTACTGTCGATTACACCTTTTATGGCTGTTAGCATTTGCCTTATGTATTGAGGTGCTCCTATGTTGGATGCATAAATATTGACAATTGTTATATCTTCTTCTTGGATTGATCCCTTGATCATTATGTAGTGTCCTTCTTTGTCTCTTGTAATAGTCTTTATTTTAAAATCTATTTTGTCTGATATGAGAACTACTACTCCAACTTTCTTTTGACTTCCATTTGCCTGGAATTTCTTTTTCCATCCCTTCACTTTCAGTCTGTATGTGTCCCTACGTCTGAAGTGGGTCTCTTGTAGACAGCATATATATGGGTCCTGTTTTTGTATCCATTCAGCCAGTCTGTGTCTTTTGGTTGGAACATTTAATCCATTTACATTTAAGGTAATTATCAATATGTATGTTCCTATTACCATTTTATTAATTGCATGTTTTTTTGTGTTTTTTTTTTAAGTCTTTTCCTTCTCTTGTGTTTCCTGCCCAGAGAAGTTCCTTTAACATTTGTTGCAAAGCTGGTTTTGTGGTGGGGAATTCTGCTAGGTTTTGTTTGTCTGTAAAGGTTTTAATTTACCCCTTGAATCTGAATGAGATTCTTGCTGGCTACCATAATTTTGCTTGTATGTATTTCCCTTTCATCACTTTAAATATATCCTACCACTCTCTTCTGGCTTGCAGAGCTTCTGCTGAAAGATCAGCTTTTAACCTTATGGGGATTCCCTTAAATGTTGCTTGTTGCTTTTCCCTTGCTGTGTTCAATATTTTTTCTTTGTATTTAACTTTTGATACCTTGAATAATATGTGTCTTGGTGTGTTTCTCCTTTGATTTATCCTGTATGGGACTCTCTGCACTTCCTGGACTTAATTCAATATTTCCTTTCCCATATTAGGGAAATTTTCAACTATAATATCTTCAAATATTTTCTCAGTCCCTTTCTTTTTCTCTTCTTATTCTGGGATCCCTATAATTGAAATGTTGCTATGTGTAATGTTGTCCCAGAGGTCTCTGAGACTCTCCTCAATTATTTTCATTCTTTTTTCTTTATTCTGCTCTGTGGTAGTTATTTCCACTATTTTATCTTCCAGGTCACTTATCCATTCTTCTGCCCCAGTTATTCTGCTATTGATTCCTTCTAGAGAATTTTTAATTTCATTTACTGTGTTGTTCATCTTTGTTTATTTGCTCTTTAGCTCTTCTAGGTTCTTGTTAAACGTTTTTGATATTTCTCCATTCTATTTCCAGGATTTTGGATCATCTTTACTATCATTACTCTGAATTCTTTTTCAGGTAGACTGCTTATTTCCTCTTCATTTGTTTGATCTGTGGGTTTTTACCTTGATCCTTCATCTGCTGTGTTTTTCTCTGTCTTCCCATTTGCTTATCTTCCTGTGTTTAGGGTCTCCTTTTCCCAGGCTGCAGGTTCATAGCTCCCGTTGTTTTGGTTGTCTGCCCCCAGTGGATAATGTTGATTCAGTGGGTTATGTAGGCTTTCTGGTGCACGGAACTAGCACCTGTGTGTTAGTGGATGAGGCTGGATCTTTTCTTCTTTTGATTTTAGGCAGCCTCTCTGCTAATGGGTGGGGTGGTGCCCCTGTCTTGTTAGTTGTTTGGCTTAGGGCGTCCAGCATTATAGCTTGTTGGTTGTTGAGTGGTGCTGGGTCTTAGCATTGAGATGGAGGTCTCTGGGAGAGCTTTCACCGTTTGATATTATGTGGAGCTGGGAGTTCACTGGTGGACCAATTTCCTGAACTCTGCTTTCCCACCTCAGAGGCAGAGACCTGGCATCAGGCCAGAACACCGAGACCCTGTCAGCCACATGGCACAGAAGAAAAGGGAGCAAAAAAGAAAGAAAAAAATAATATAAAGTTTTTAAAATAAAAAATTATAATTGTTAAAAATAAAAAAAAGAAATAGGGACTTCCCTGATGGTGCAGTTGTTGGGAGTCTGCCTGATGATGCAGGGGGCATGGGTTCATGCCCTGGTCCGGGAAGATCCCACATGC
>NW_020174653.1:789271-866989 GCF_003031525.2 Neophocaena asiaeorientalis asiaeorientalis
CTGTATGTGTCCCTACGTCTGAAGTGGGTCTCTTGTAGACAGCATATATATGGGTCCTGTTTTTGTATCCATTCAGCCAGTCTGTGTCTTTTGGTTGGAACATTTAATCCATTTACATTTAAGGTAATTATCAATATGTATGTTCCTATTACCATTTTATTAATTGCATGTTTTTTTGTGTTTTTTTTTTAAGCCTTTTCCTTCTCTTGTGTTTCCTGCCCAGAGAAGTTCCTTTAACATTTGTTGCAAAGCTGGTTTTGTGGTGGGGAATTCTGCTAGGTTTTGTTTGTCTGTAAAGGTTTTAATTTACCCCTTGAATCTGAATGAGATTCTTGCTGGCTACCATAATTTTGCTTGTATGTATTTCCCTTTCATCACTTTAAATATATCCTACCACTCTCTTCTGGCTTGCAGAGCTTCTGCTGAAAGATCAGCTTTTAACCTTATGGGGATTCCCTTAAATGTTGCTTGTTGCTTTTCCCTTGCTGTGTTCAATATTTTTTCTTTGTATTTAACTTTTGATACCTTGAATAATATGTGTCTTGGTGTGTTTCTCCTTTGATTTATCCTGTATGGGACTCTCTGCACTTCCTGGACTTAATTCAATATTTCCTTTCCCATATTAGGGAAATTTTCAACTATAATATCTTCAAATATTTTCTCAGTCCCTTTCTTTTTCTCTTCTTATTCTGGGATCCCTATAATTGAAATGTTGCTATGTGTAATGTTGTCCCAGAGGTCTCTGAGACTCTCCTCAATTATTTTCATTCTTTTTTCTTTATTCTGCTCTGTGGTAGTTATTTCCACTATTTTATCTTCCAGGTCACTTATCCATTCTTCTGCCCCAGTTATTCTGCTATTGATTCCTTCTAGAGAATTTTTAATTTCATTTACTGTGTTGTTCATCTTTGTTTATTTGCTCTTTAGCTCTTCTAGGTTCTTGTTAAACGTTTTTGATATTTCTCCATTCTATTTCCAGGATTTTGGATCATCTTTACTATCATTACTCTGAATTCTTTTTCAGGTAGACTGCTTATTTCCTCTTCATTTGTTTGATCTGTGGGTTTTTACCTTGATCCTTCATCTGCTGTGTTTTTCTCTGTCTTCCCATTTGCTTATCTTCCTGTGTTTAGGGTCTCCTTTTCCCAGGCTGCAGGTTCATAGCTCCCGTTGTTTTGGTTGTCTGCCCCCAGTGGATAATGTTGATTCAGTGGGTTATGTAGGCTTTCTGGTGCACGGAACTAGCACCTGTGTGTTAGTGGATGAGGCTGGATCTTTTCTTCTTTTGATTTTAGGCAGCCTCTCTGCTAATGGGTGGGGTGGTGCCCCTGTCTTGTTAGTTGTTTGGCTTAGGGCGTCCAGCATTATAGCTTGTTGGTTGTTGAGTGGTGCTGGGTCTTAGCATTGAGATGGAGGTCTCTGGGAGAGCTTTCACCGTTTGATATTATGTGGAGCTGGGAGTTCACTGGTGGACCAATTTCCTGAACTCTGCTTTCCCACCTCAGAGGCAGAGACCTGGCATCAGGCCAGAACACCGAGACCCTGTCAGCCACATGGCACAGAAGAAAAGGGAGCAAAAAAGAAAGAAAAAAATAATATAAAGTTTTTAAAATAAAAAATTATAATTGTTAAAAATAAAAAAAAGAAATAGGGACTTCCCTGATGGTGCAGTTGTTGGGAGTCTGCCTGATGATGCAGGGGGCATGGGTTCATGCCCTGGTCCGGGAAGATCCCACATGCCTCAGAGCAGCTGGGCCTGTGGGCCATGGCTGCTGAGCCTGTGTGTCCGGAGCCTGTGCTCCACAACAGTAGAGACCACAACAGTGAGAGGCCCGTGTTCCACAAAAAAAGAAAATAAATAAAATAAAATAATAAAAAGTAGTAACAAAATAAAATAAAAAAGAAGAGATCAACTGAAGCAAAAAACAAACAACAAACCCTCCAGCGATAACAAGAGCTAAAAACTATACTAAAAATAAAAACAAAAAAACAGAGAAACAAAAAAAAAAAAAAAACAAAAACGGACAGACAGAACCCTAGGACAAATGGTAAAAGCAAAGCTATACAGACAAAATCACACAAAGATGCATACACATACACACTCACACAAAAAGTAAAAGGAAAATATATATATATATATACCTATATATAAAACAAAAAGGAAGAGGAATACAACCAAATCAATAAACAAATCTACCAATTATAATAAAATCTAAATACTAAACTAGATAAACATAAAACCAGAAACAAATTAGATGCAGAAAGGAAACCCCAAAACTACAGTTGCTCCCAAAGTGCAGTGCCTCAATTTTGGGATTATTCATTGTCTATTCAAGTATTCCACAAATGCAGGGTACATCAAGTTGATTGTGGAGATTTAATCTGCTTTTCCTGAGGCTGCTGGGAGAAATTTCCCTTTCTCTTGTTTCCACAGCTCCCAGGGTTCAGTTTTGTATTTGGCCCCACCTCTGCATGTAGGTCGCCTGAGGGCATGTGTTCCTGCCCAGAAAGGACTGGGTTAAAGTAGCAGCTGATTAGCTGGGTCTGGCTCACTCAGGCTGGGGATAGAGAGGGGTACGGAACTCAGGGCAAGCATATAGTGGCAGAGGCTGGTGTGACATTGCAACAGCTTGAGGCACGCCATGTGTTCTCCCCAGGAAGTTGTCTCTGGATCGTGGACCCTGGCAGTGACATGCTGCACAGGCTCCCAGGAGGGAAGGTATGGATAGTGACCTGTGCTTGCACACAGACTTCTTGGTGGCTGCAGCAGCAGCCTTAGCATTTTGTACCCATCTCTGGGGTCTGTGCTGATAGCTTGTTTAGGCAGTGCTCTGAATCCTCTTTCCTCGCACACCCTGAAACAATGGTCTCTTGCCTCTTAGGCAGGTCCAGACGTTTTCCTGGAGTCCCTCCCAGCTAGCTGTGGCACACTAGCCCCCTCAGACTGTGTTCACGCAGCCAACCCCAGTCCTCTCCCTGAAATTTGACATCCGAAGCCCGAGCCTCAGCTCCCAGCCCCCACCCTTCCTGGTGGGTGAGCAGACAAGCCTCTCAGGATGGTGAGTGCTGGTCGGCACCAATCCTCTGTGCAGGAATCTCTCCGCTTTGCCCTCTGCACCCCTGTTGCTGCTCTTTCCTCCATGGCTCCGAAGCTTCCCTGCTGCCCACCCCTGTCTCCACCAGTGAAGGGGCTTCTTAGCATGTGGAAGCTTTTCCTTCTTCACAGCTCCCTCCCAGAGGGGCAGGTCCCATCCCTATTCTTTTGTCTGTGTTTTTTCTTTTTTCTTTTGCCCTACCCTGGTACGTGAGGAGTGTTTTGCCTCTTGGGAAGTCTGAGGTCTTCTGCCAGCATTCAGTAGGTGTTCTGTAGGAGTTGTTCCACATGTAGATGTATTTCTGATGTATTTGTGGGGAGGAAGGTGATCTCCATGTCTTACTCCTCCGTCATATTGAAGGTTTCCTGTACATTTTCCCATGATTATTGTGTATTACTCTTTGTGATAAAAGAGTAAAAATTAGATATATTTAAAGAATATTTATATATGCTTGAAAATTTTTAATTGTCTTTTTCTTATTTTACTGTGGGTCAAATATGTTATGGGGCCCACACATGAAAAATTTGCCAGTAAGGAACATTGTGATATTACATGAGAAATACTAAATGTATTTCTAAATATGTAGTCAATATCATTACATAGCAAGACAAATATTTTTATTAGCAGATTTTTTTTTAACCATCATCTGTGAAAGAGTGGATTGCACAAGATGGCCTTTAAGATTGTTTCCCTAACTCTAACTTTGCTGTGTTTTAGGTGTTTTTAAATTACTTGCAATGAGTTAATCGCTGTAAATTGTCCTTAAGATGAGGTAAAAAATAAGATGGTATCCTTGATTATAAAGCAATTAAAATTGAGACCATCATGTAAACATGATTTTTTCCTCCTCTGTGTGTATGTATGAATATTATTTACAGTTGTTTGGGTGACCTTTGATGAGATTCTAATGTTGCTGAACCCAAGTTCCTGTGCCCAATGCACAGTGAAGCCAAACAGATGTGTCAGAGTTTGGAGCAGAGAAAGATTTACTGCAAGGGCCATGCAAGGAGAATGGGAAGGCTCATGCTCAAAAAATCCAACCTCCCCAATGGGTTTAAAAGAAGAAGTTTTTATAGACAAAAGTTGAGGGAAGGGCTGCAGGGTATGTAACCCTCCTCTGATTTGTTGGTGATGATGTAACAGTGTGGTGTTCTAGGAATCTCAGTCATCAGCCTCTGGTTCCAACCAGTCTGGGGTCTGCAAACTTGTGCTCAACCTGAAGTTTCCATCCTCCATCTGGGTGGGGACCTTAGATCCTCTACAAGAACTCAGAGATATATGTCATATTGTTATGTACATTCCCTCAGGAGGAACCAGGCCCGGGCCCCAACCCTGCACTGTTTCTTTCTACATTCTCTCACTCTCCTAATTAGTAACTATTTAAATCTGCCTTTTGAAGCTCAGGGAAGGTCTAGGAGGCTGAAAGCCTTTTTTCTACAAAGAAGAAATGGGGACACAGAAAGTCTTTCATGCCCGGGAAGGCCCCACATGGTCCTGCTCAACTTCACTAACACAATCATTTTTGTCATAATTTGGCTGGAAAATAATTTTACCAGAATGTTTAATTATTTCTTCATACTTATGCCATATCAATAATGATGAAGGTATCATGTCCAAAGCAGTGACATCTGGTAGCTTCAAGTGAGTGTTGTGGTTACTATATTTAAATTTTAATACAAATAAGACATAGTGGTAAGGCAATGATCCATGATGACAAATATGCTTGAAGTTACTTCTTTTAGAAATATTATATTAATTATAATATAATATGTTATGTTATCATTTTAATATATTATTTTCATTTTGGAAAAATATTAACATTTGAACATATATATGATTTGATTTTCATAATTACATATAAATCTAACTATGATAAAACAAAAACTTTGATCCAGTATTAATTTTTCTCTTGCTATAGAACTGGATGAAACATACCATAATTTTCATAAGATTACTTTTTTATATTATCTACTCCTAATGAGACAATTTTTATTTAAAAGAAAAAAATGCTCTTTATCTTAAAATGTCCTGTCATATTCCTTGACTCTATGAGAAATAAGGTATAAATAATAAGAAAAGCAAAGTTATTTCTCCCTGTTAGTCTTTTTTAAGGTTATGTTTTTATCAAGACATTTACTTCGGGAACTATTTTCCTTTTCTTGCATCTAAAAAAATCAAATAACTGAAACAGAATTATGATCTTGTCTAAACAACTATAACTTCTCTCATCTCTACCGTTTCAACTCTCTAGTAGATTGAATATTTTAACTGGAAAACACATTAAGGTCATAAAGCATCTTTGATTTCTCTGAAGTTTTTCTTGTAACATGTACAGTGCTAAGAACAAAGTTATGTGTTCAATAAATTCTTGCTGAAACCAGATTCATCCTGAATCTTCCTTATTACCATTGCAATAATTTCCCTCTCCACTCCAAAGTATCTCCTAGTTAATATAACTTTCTTCTGTCTAAGGGTAAACTTTCTGCCTATTCTCTTGACCCCACCTCTTGTTACCTCCTCAGGGAAATTGCTGTATCAATTACACAACTTTTTCCAGACTTTTCAATCATTTGCCTTTCTTTGACTTCTTCCTTTCTGCTTTCAAAGTGTTTCTTCTAAAGTTGAAAACAGTTCAAACCAGTAACCAAACAAGCAATCAACAAGCAACAAGAAGTAACTCTTTATTTCACCCTGTAGTTGTCTTTATTTTCTTTAATGGCCCAAATTCTAGAAAAGTGTTGACTTTCTGCTATGTGTTTTGTATACTTTCATTCACAGCTAGTTTAATAGTCAGCTTCCAGAACTTTGTAAAATAATTTTATTTTTATTTTTTTGAATTTTCTTATCTCTGAAAATGTGTTTGGTCCTGGAGGACTTATGCTGAAAAAACCCACATTTTTCTCCCTAAACCAGCTGCATCTGGTATCTAAAAATGGAACTATATATATTAAGCATTTCTGTGTCCTTCTGTTTTGAGCATTCTGGAGGTAATGTTTTATTTTTAACCAAATCCCTGTCTCATCAGTTTGACAATATATGATAACCTCAAGAGAACCTCTGCCTGCCTGGTTTCTTCATTGCTAAATGGGGATAAATAATAGAGCATTTGCTTATAGGGGTGCTGTGAAGATTAAGTGAGCTAATACAAATAAAAGCACTTAAAACAGTGCCCTGCACTTAGCAAATGTTCAATAAATATTAACCATTATGATTATAATGTAAACAGTTATTTGTTGCCTCAGTGACTCCCTGAGTGCCAGTACCCTCCCTTCTTGTTTTGAACTTTTACCTAGTTATTGTACATTTCTGGGAACCTATCCCCAACATGTGTGTTTAAACAATAAGCTTCATGATGACTTCTTCATTTTACTCCTCCCTCCCTTCCATGTTGACCCAGTTACATTGAAATTACCCAACAAGAATGATTCCCATGTACCACAAGCTACAACACACATGACATTCCATAAAGGCACTTGCCCATGGTCCTTGCTCTATTCTCTTTCTGCCTGCTCTGACCAAAATTCAGGCTTTTGGATGACTTTGTGTGGCCCTCTGGGCATGCCATACCCCTCTTTCTAGGACCTGTGAGTATATTTAATCTTTTCATATGTCTCTCCTCGTGTAATTTTCACAACTGTGTTGGAGTGGTCCTTAGAGACCCTGAGAGGGGTATTTACTCTCTCATTTAGAACACAATAATTAATAGTATTCTTATTATTCCTTATATTAAAACCAATCAAATCCCCTCCACAATTTTTCCAAGGATTAATGAAGGAGAATCTCAGAGCAGTGAATTCCTGCTTTGAGACAATTTAAGATCTTGCTCAATTCTGTCTCATCTCTACTCCTGAAGCTGCTGTCTTGTCTTCAGACTTCATTCACTGTACTTGAGTACAGCTCTCCCTTTATTCTGCTGTCAGACACATATTCTAGGTTCTTGCATATGCATTATGCCTAGGAAACTGACTTTAATGAGATTTTCAGACATACTGAAGCAAGAATACAGCACAACACATAAGATGATATGACTTCAAACTGGTCCCATGACATCAACATTCTTAAAGTTCTTTGGCTGTCTGAATCACAATACATTCCTCCCTTGCCTTCATTCATTTTGGGCTCCTACCTGCAAATACTTTGTGCAGACTCATCTCTGTCCTGTTACTCATCATTCATATTTTCCTCAAATTCAGGAGCAACCTTCCAAATAAATACTAAAGTCAGTTCACAGAAGCTAATAAGAAAATTTATTTTACATTATTAAAGTTAGTTTCAAATTTAATTGAAATCTCTTTTATATAGATCAACTTGCAGATTCCTTTTACAAAACAAAAAGATTTTAAATCATTTGTGTAAAACAGCCAACAACTGCTGAAATGAATTCTTTTGCCCTACCACATCTCTATATTGTAAAAGTGAATGCATTAAAATTTGTTTAAATAACATTGTCTTCTTTTCTGCTCTATATAGATTATGTCAGATATTTCTTATAGTCTAACATCTTCCCTATTATTTAACCTAGTATCTTTCTTATTCCAGTTCACTTCCAACAAGTTGTCTTTTTATTATTTTAGGCTTAACATGAGTAAAGACAAATTTCTATTTTATTTCAAATTGCCTGCTGTGTCTGACTTTTTCTCAGTTTTATAGATCTGTAAACAAAAACTTTTCATTTCTTGTTAACATAAATTTCCTTCATGAAGACAGTTCTTCAGAAATATGGTTTCTGTGTACATAAATAGATTGACTTGATTTTTCACTTAAAGACTCATTTGTGGACTTGATGATGAAAGACTGGTACCCATCACATTTAATACGGAATGATGATGTGGTCATTTTTTATTAGATAGAGATTTATGTACAGTAAATTTTTTGTAGTGAATATTCTCCAATTTTTCTTATATTTTCATATTGTATGTTCACAGGCATGTGTATATAAACAGTATGTTTACACATTTGCCTACTTTTGATATGCCCCATTGTATACATTTTCTTCACCTGTACACCAGACTCTTGAGGTAATTATATCTTGAATCCAGCTTATTTAAGTACTTTAACCATTAATGCTCTCTTTCTTCAGCACTTTATAAATACAACCAAATAATTTTATGTAAAATGATTAAAACGCATAATATATTGTAATACATACATAACATATATGTAAAATTTATGTACAGATCTAATTGTCACAATGCCAGCACAAAGTATAAAAATATCTTATAATTGATTCTGGTTTGAATCCTCTTATTTTATTATTTTAGATATAAATGATCTATTAACTTTGGAAAGTTCACATTGGCCTATGTCAGATGCTTAACCTTCTGTATCAGATCTGATAAATTAATTGCAGTGTGTCATTCTTTTTCTTTCAAGTGGAAATTAACAGCAAAAATTTATTGATAAAATTGCTGTTTCCTATAGACAATATTGTAACTGACATTCTTGCAAATGTGCATGGCATTTGCAAGTTTCAACAACATGTTAAACTGAAGCAAGAACAGGTAGCCTTCTCTTCTAGAGGTGGTTCTCCTGGAGATCCTGTATTAAGACCAAGCACAGCCTTACAGGCATGAGTCTTTTTTTAAATTTTTATTGGGGTATAGTTGATTTACAATGTTTTCTTAGTTTCAGGTGTACAGCAAAGTGAATCTGTTATACATATATTATACATATATCCACTCTCTTTTAGATTCTTTTCCCATAAAGGCCATTACAGAGTACTGAGTAGAGTTCCCTGTGCTATACAGTAGGTCCTTATTAGTTATCTATTTAATATTTAGTAGTGTGTATATGTCAATCCCAATCTTCCAATTTATCCCTCCCCCACTAACCTCCTGGTAACCATAAGTATACTTTCTACACCTGCAACTCAATTTCTGTTTTGTAGATAAGTTCATTTGTAGCCTTTTTTTAGATTCCACATATAAGTGATATCATATGATATTTGCCTTTCTCTGTCTGACTTACTTCACTCAGTATGACAATCTCTAGGTCCATCCATGTTGTTGCAAATGACATTATTTCATTTCTTTTTTATGGCTGGGTAATATTCTATTGTATATATGTACCACATCTTCTTTATCCATGCCTCTGCTGATGAACATTTAGGTTGCTTCCATGTCCTGTCTATTGTAATTAGTGCTGCAATGAACGGTGGGTTGCATGTATCTTTTTGAATTATGAAAACCTCTCTGGGTATATGCCCAGAAGTCAGATTGCTGCATCATACGGTAGCTCTATTTTTAGTTTTTTAGGGAACTACATACTGTTCTCCATAGTGGCTATACCCACCAACAGTGTAGGAGGGTTCCCTTTTGTCCACACCCTCTCCAGCATTTATTGTTTGTAGCTTTTTTGGTGATGGCCATTCTAATCTGTGTGAGGTGATACCTCACTCTAGTTTTGGTTTGCCTTTCTCTAATAATCAGTGATGTTGAGCCTCTTTTCATGTGCTTTTTAACTAGCTGTATATCTTCTTTGGAAAGATGCCTATTTAAATATTCCACTTTTTTTTTTCCTTTGAGTGGATTGTTTGTTTTTTTGATATTGAGCTGTATGAGCTGTTTGTATATTTTGGAGATTAATCCTTTGTCGATTGCTTCATTTGCAAATATTGTCTCCCATTCTTAGGGTTGTCTTTTCATTTTGTTTATGGTTTCCTTTGCTGTGCAAAAGAGTCGGTCATTCTGCATTTGCTTATGTTTCAAAAGTTAAATGAAGCATTATAATTTGCTTTTATACCTTCATTTCCAAATATTGTTATTATCTACCTTACAGGTTTATGTACTTTGAAACACCAAGATTGTTTATTGTTTCCAAGAGTGTTCTTAAGAAAAACAAAAAAAAAGCCCAAACTATTGTTACCAAATTTCTAACCTCCAGACAGATTAACATATTTAACAGTGTTTTGATATAATGGAAGATTAGACAGATAAGAGATACTAAGTTGAGGTCTGCATGATAAAATTCTCTGTAGCTCTGTGTCAACTTGCTTTGTACAACTTAAGACCCCCAACTATGACAGCTTTAGATTTTGCATTTAAACATTTAGTAATAATTTAAGTATACACTGTACAGGTATTTGTGATTTTGAAAGAAAATGCAAATTCAAACTTATCAGTAGAAAAATATAAAATGGTGTTGTGAATATTAAGGGTGAGAAAGTTGTTTCAGTTTGGGAGGTGTGTTCATAGAAGTGATTTTTAATGGAGATCCTAAAGGCTGATATAGGCCTATCTTTAATGAGAAGGGTAGTCTTATTTTCTCCATGGTCCTTGCAATATTGTGTTTAGGAAAAACAATCCAATCCCCTTTTCTGTTCAAATTCAATATAGTTTGCCTGTAATTTCCTGTGGAAATATATACCTCTAGCTTTACAAAAACAAACAAAAAAACCCATATTTTTCATATAAGATACTTCTCATTCTAGGTTGTAAAGAATTTTAGGTTAGAGACTGTAAACTTCTTAGGAAGTATCAATTAATACTAGGACAGACTTGAGTCAGACAGTCTTATGTTCAAATCCATGTTTAGATAAATTAAACCAGAGGGTCACAGGCAGAGCCATCCTGAACATGAGTGAATGAAACCAAATCCCCCTAAATCTGAGTTGCTTTGCCAATTTTATGATTAACCTCTGGTCCCTTTCTTGTCCTGTTATAACAGACCCCAAAAAGTCTTGTTTTCCTTCCTTCTTAAATTGCTTACTAGCCCTTAAGTTTTCCTGCCTGCCCTAAGCCCAGCATAATCTTTTACATGATTATTATCTTAAACCAGTACCTTGATTCATAACCCCAAACTACTGAGATAATGTCCTATGGCTTCAACCAGCTGGCCCTGAATAGGCTTAATAGTCAATGACACCTGGAGTGTCAGTTGAGAACTGAAACTCTGGAACCATCATGCAGTTCCTAAACAAATAATAAAATGCCTCAACTATTGCTTCTGCTCTAGAAGTTAAAGGGTCACCAGACCTTAGTAAGCCTGTTTTTTAGGGACATATAGCATAATCATGACCATCAGGGACAAAATAACTCACAAGATAGTGACAAAAAGTCTGTAGCTGAGATCCTATGGGGAAGCTGGGCTCACAGAGACAACTAACTCCCTCCTACCCCCTCCTTTGCTCCTTGGCCTTTAAAAATCTTACACCCTGACCAGACAACAAGGTGGATTTCAGAAAAATCTAGATCTCACATCATCTGGGTTGGTGCCTCCTTGACTAATAAACTTTGCTCAAAATTCTAACATTTAGGATTTTTTGGCCTCACTGTGCATCCAGCAAATGAACTTGTGTTTGACAACAAGATTAGGGGAAATATGCACATTAAATGATGGCATTCATGTGATTAAATAGTTAATCCTACTAGAGGATTGTAGGTAGAGAAGAGTATGGGAGACCCCTGTAGGTTAATGATCACTCAAGAAAAGAGGCTTGCTTAACAGCTAAACCAAGCAAGCTTGCATAGCAACAAAACCATACAACAGAAGTATGAGACATACCACAAAACAATAAAACAATGGTGAAAGACCCATATCCTGCCCAGTGAGATCAGTAAGTTAATGATTCCTAGGACACGCTCCTCTGCACGCACTAAAAACAAAAATATAAGGAAAAGGTGGCATTATACTGAAACCTGAGATCACTTACCATATTTTAGTGTATGTTACTGCTTTTTTGCTCATTTCCATTGTGCCATGACAGTCCCAGTTTGACCATGTAGGGATAAGAAAACTCCTCCACCCAATGTGGAGGAGAAACTGATGATAGAAGCTTGATGTATACTCAAGAATGAGAAAGAAGTTGGTCTTCTCTCCCTCCCCATTTTTTCTTTGATTATAAAACTGTAGCCCACTAAGTTCTCAGGGTGGCACCCTCTTGCCCAACTGCTTGTAATCCTCTCAAGCATGCTGTTCTAATAAATCACTTCTTATCTATCACTTTACCTCTTGCTGAATTCTTTCTGTGCTGAGACATAAAGAACCAGAGCTCCTCAGAACCCCCAGAGATGCATTTTTGCAGTTTCATCTCCACTTTATAAAAACTTTGGGCAAACCTTTTATCTTCTGAGAAAAAGATGAAAGGTTTCTTTCTGAGAAGACCAATAAGTCTAAGATGAAAAGACCACTAGATACTAACAAGTGGGTTCACCCAGTGTTATGGCTCAGCCAGTTTTGGGAGAAGGCCCACCATTCAGCAAGACTCTCCATACAATCAAACTAACAGTCAACATTCTTATGTATGAATGGGCCACTGAATCCCAGACTTTTGAGTAAAAGCAACAGGAGACAGAGACCAAAATCAAAGAGAATAAAAGGAAATCAAGAATAAACAATGCAATGAGTAGAAGAAAACATATTAAACATAACATAATGTCCTCAAAAGACAAGAGAAGATATTTCATCCATGAAATATGAATAGGTATTATAAAGAAGGAACATTCATAAAACCATGAAAATCTCTAGAAATTAAAAAAAAATGTGTTGCAGGAATGAACTCTCCAGAGGTTTTGGTGGAAATAATTTTGAAAACATTCTCACAAAATAAAACTTTAATAACAAAATATAGAGGTGAGTTATAAGAAAGAACAGGTTAGGAAACTGGAGCATTTGTCCTAGGAATTCAATATCTTGATAATAGGGATCCCAAGCAGAAAGAACAGAGGAAAGGGGAGGAAATTACCAAATAAAGTATTCAGGAAATTTTCCCAGAATTGAAGGATATTCATTTTCATTTGAGCTTACCAAGTGCCAAGCAAAATAGAGAGGAAAAAAAAAAAAATGCAAAGAAACACATCACTGTGAAATGTCACTGGAGAAAAAAAGAGAACCTAGAAGCTTAAAGAGGGAGACAAGTATCAGTAATCATTATCCTATTTTGAACCAAATGAAGATAACCAAATCAAGCTAACTATTCATATAACTTGACATGTGTTTCCTGGAATGATTAGGCACAGGCACTATTTCCTAGAAAAATCTGAAGATGTGAAGCCATTTTTAGTTCTGGAGTAAAAGTGAGGGCCATAATATGTGCAGACTCTACTCACAGGATTGGGGAGGGGGAAATTTGACACTTTCTTCTGGAAGAAGCACCATGAAAGGTAGCAGGGAGAAATAATTAAATTGAAAATATCTTACCCAAGAAGTGTAGGTAAGGTCACCCTATTGAAGCGGGATGAGTGGGGTATGGACAGCTCCATGAAAAATTATGCTAGAAATCAACCTAAAAGAGAAGAGTCACTTCAAGTGATCCCCAAAATGGTGCTACTCCATGGAGGACAAAATCTTCTATTCCATGAAAACCCATTCTAAGGACACATATGGTTCAAGAAGCAATGATTACCTTATCCATGGCTTTGATTTTACTTGCCATTTTCAGCTTCCACTGCTTACATCTTTCTTTAGGTAAATATTTATTGAACTCTTGCATGTGCCAAGATGTGTTCTGGCAGTGATGATACATCTGTGTAAATAGATACAAATCCTTGTTTCACAGAGGTTAAAATCTAATATCAATATTTAGGTGGCTATGAAAGTAAGAAATAAGAATTTAATCAGACCAGCTTCCAACCACCACCTTCATCCCAAGAGCACTCTCAGTACCTTTCCTGGCCCCATGCTTGAAATGATCATATCAGAATTGGGTGTGGGTGTGGTTCTAAATCAATAGTGTTTAAATTACTATGCATAAGTAAACATTGTTCACCGTTGTGGCCTCTTATGCACTTTTGTTTTGTACTCGAATTTATCTCAGTTGGTTTTGTTCCCTACGTATAAAATAGTGATTAGAATAACATGCAGCCAGCAATATGGTGCAGTGGTTTTAGCTCAATTTTCCCACAATCTAAATGTAGATCTCATCTCTTTCCCTTGCTGTGTCTTTAGACAATTTCTCTTAAACTTTATGTGTCTCAGTTTTATTTTCTTTAGTGAAGTTTTGCAAATGTTTACTTATAGTTCTCTTTTAGTGTTATTTATAATTATTTTATTTCTACATGCTATTGTGAAGAATTTTTTTAGTGTTATAATTTCTGAGATAGAAACAAGAAATATTCTAGCATTCATGGAAGAAACAAAATGACCTGCTGCTGTGAAATCTCCTTATTTTTCAACTATTTTTTGGAGGTTTTTTTTTAATTCATAAATTTGTATTGCTTTTTGTTTCTTCATATGCACGTGTGTATGTGATTGTCTTTGAATTGTGTGACTTCAAGCTTATATTAGCTTGATAAAATGAATTGGAGCAATTTCATACATTTTTATGTCATGGAACAATGTGAAATGCAAAATAAATATATGCTTTCACTAGCCTAATCTAGGTCACATTTAAAATTTTTGAGGCCTACTATTATTTAGTTTTTCTCGTGTTAATTTTTAAATTTCCTAAGTATTGTTTTCCTTGTATTTCTAAATATGGTACATTTTTCTTGAAAACAAAATCTTTCCAATTTCTTCTTTAAGACTGATATTGTCATTTTAAATGTGTGTATAAAGATTCCCCCTGTCTCTCAACTCTGGAATTTCTTGAATAAAGAAAGCTTAAAACAGAAGCTACTGCTAGCATTTTCTATAGGAAGCATTGTTAATTACTAGCTGCTGGAATGAGTGCCAAGTACTATGACTTAAAATTTTAAATTACTGAGTTGAAGCAATATTAAGAGACCAACTTTTGCCTCCTCATTTCCATTGCTGTTTTCTCTGTACATGCTCTACATTGGGAGAGGACTCTAGGTTTCTCTGCCTTGTTAACTAAACAGAAAGAAAAGTAAATGAACAGAAAAGGGAGACAATGCAGACTCCAACGTTCTTTCTCATTGCCAAGTGTGATTGTACCGCATGTGTGGCTTTCTTGCTCCAGCTGTAAGTGCATCTGCTAGTGCTTTTCTTGGCACTGTAGTAGCTATCCCACTATGATTTCTCCAAAATAGCAATCTGTCAGTGCAAATGTTTACAAGTGCCATTTTCTGGAAGATATCTTATTCCCCCCAATATGTATAACAAAACATTTATACAAGTAAACATTTTTATTGAAACAAAAATTCTTTATTCTGAAATATTTCAAATGATGTAGAAAAGATTAAAGAATAACATAACAAATACTCCTGTACACTCTTGGTTCTACCAGCACTAGTTATTATGTAATATTTATTTCACATCTTCCAAGAATTAAAATGTGACAGAGATAGGTAAGGTCTATATGTTCTTCTACCTAATCTCACTTCCTTTTTCTCACCTGAGTGGTAACTTTTACCATGAATCAAAGTTTATGATTTTGGTGTATATTTTGCTAAATACTTACTTAATCATAAATAGTCTATTATCAGTTTGCATATAGGCTATTATTTATATATCTGGAATCTAATGCATGTATCTGTATACATGCATAATCCTGCAACTTGAATTTTCTGTTCTTTATTTTTGACATATATACAACTTACTCTTTGTCTTCTACACAATATTTTACACAGTATATGAATATATCAAAATATCTTTATCTGTTCTGGTGATTGACACATGTTGTTTTCAACTATTTTCCTATTGTAAAATATGGAAATTAATATATCTGTAACTATCTGTGCACATATGTGTGATTCTGTAAGAAGTAATAAAGGGAATTCCTGAATAACAGGGTTTGATCATCTTAAATTGTATTGCATATTGTCAAATATCTCTCAAAAATGCATGAGTGTTCCTTGTTCGCCACATCTTTTCTGAAAATTATTTGTCAGACTTTTCAATGTTTGCCAATTCAATGGCTGTAAAGTTATGCCTATTATAACAATAATTTATTGTTCTTAAACAATTAGTAAAATTGAACATTTTCACCTAATTGGTGTTTTGGATTTTCTCTTCTGTTACTTCTTTATTAAATTTCTCTCTTTTAGCTTGACCATTCTCTGTAGATCATGGGAAACCTGCAGAAAAACACAGTGGTTAAAGAAGTTAAAGAAGCTAAAGTTAAAGAAGTTCCCTTCTAGGGCTTCCCTGGTGGCCCAGTGGTTGAGAGTCCGCCTGCCGATGCAGGGGACGCAGGTTCGTGCCCCGGTCCGGGAAGATCCCACATGCCGAGGAGCGGCTGGGCCCGTGAGCCATGGCCGCTGAACCTGCGAGTCCAGAGCCTGTGCTCCGCAACAGGAGAGGCCACAACAGTGAGAGGCCCGCGTACCACAAAAAAAAAAAAAAAAAAAAAGAAGTTCCCTTCTAAAATTACTTTGCTGAATTTCCTCTTTAAATTAAATAATGAATTTTAGATATTTTCCAGTGCTTTTTCTTCATACATTGTGGTATATAAGTATTGTATTGTCTGTGAATCTTATATCTTTTTTTCTGATATTGAACTCTAATTTATGTCTACTAGTAATTTATATACAATTTTTTAAATATTTTATGTGGATATTGGGAGATAATTTTCTTTTTCTTGTACTCTTCTAGACTAAAGAAGATTTTTTACCAAAGTTTCAGTGTCCTCTTAAAGGAGAGACATAGCTAATTCTCTTTTTCTATTTTCTAAAACAGTAAATACATACTTAAATTGATCCAGAAAATTTGACAACCCTACGGCAGCATCGACATGTTTTTGTACATGCTTAGTATTTGAATTTTCTGGAATTCCCATATAAAGACATATAAAGCAAGTAGATAGCAACATCAAAACCCAAAAATACCATTTACATCAAATTAGATAAAAAGATATCCTCCTGAACACCTAGCTGTAAGTGAGTGGGTACACCATCAGCATCTGCAAAAGAGAAAGATGGACATAACAGAAAGAAGCAAAACCTGAAAACAAGAGAAGCCCTAAATGTCCTCCATTCCAGTATTCAAAATGTACAGCACAGAATGCACAGAGCAGTAATTTAAGAACGGCAGCTGGAACTATTAGGAGTTTTGCCCAATCAAATCATGGTTTAATGCAAGGGGCCAGCAGTAAGTTCTAAGAGGCTTGAACCATATGGACTCATATGTGTTTGAAATGGCTGTGTAAAAACAACAGATGAGGTGGCTCTGAGAAGTTTGAAAGACTATATAGACAAAGAAGATCCATCACATAGATCAGAATAGTTACTAAAGAAAAAGACCAAACCAGAGGAACAAAATATTTGTTAAAACTTTTATTTCAAAAATACTTTTCTAGAAAAAAAAAAAAAAACTTTTCTGGGGACTTCCCTGGCAGTCCAGTGGTTAAGACTCTGTGCTTCCAATGCAGGGGGCACAGGTTTGATCCCTGGTCAGGGAACTAGGATCATAAAAAAGAAAATACATGAACTATATATTGAAAAAGCAAAAATCATATCCAGAATGACTAACAACAACACATAATCTAGGAAAACTGCTGGACTTCAGAAAATATTTGGGGGCATCTTGGAAGAAGAAGGCTGTAACTTATATAAGGAGGAAGAAAATAAGATTATCTATCAACAGCAATGCTTTGGCTAGAAGTAAATAGAGTAACAAAACTAAAATACTCAAAGAAAGTGTGAGACAATGATTTCACAATCCAGCAAAACTGACTTTCAAATATAAATGGTGCAAACCTTATCACTGCGCAAGAATTCTGGAAAGGTTGTTTTCATGAATCCCTCTTCAGGAATGTTTCTACGGAAATGTTCTAAATAATCAAAACTGGAGATGAGGGGCTTCCCTGGTGGCGCAGTGGTTGAGAGTCCGCCTGCTGATGCAGGGGACACGGGTTCATGCACCGGTCCGGGAAGATCCTACATGCCGCGGAGCGGCTGGGCCCGTGAGCCAAGCATTAAATGCGTAGTTATTTATAAAAGTGAAAACTAATGAGATTTAAAGGGAGAAAATATAGAATACAATAGGTATTGTATGCTGGCAATGTAGATACAGTACAACTATTTCAAAAGTGGAAGAATAAGAAAAATACATGCAGAAATGTTTTCACTGTTTTCAATAGGCTTACTGGTGGTGGTAGTATCATTATTCTGAAGCTGTGCAATGCTTAATATAGGATCAAGCAAATTGGTAATTATGGGATATTCTAATTCTGTCACCTCCTATGTCTTTGAAAGTCATGATCCATAGTGTGATATGTAATAAAGAAGGGGTATAGCAAGAACTCTTAGTCCTAACTTTGAGTTGGAAGTTCAGTGTGAATTCATTAGGGTTACTTTATCTTTAAACATCCTAATTCTGTTCAGTAAAAAGTCCTAAAAAATGATCAGCCTTGCAGCAATTAGCCTCCCCAGCACCCAGATTGTAAGATTGAATTATCATTCCTCCCAAAAAAGAACGAGGTATTTTTGGATAAATGGTTGATTTTAGGTCTTGACCAAGAAACTTACGAGATAAGTCTGTACCAGCCTTGATGTAGCAAATAATATGGAAACCAGCAAGACTACTATGGTTCTGCCAAAAGATCCCAGGAGACAATTTACAGAAACCCACACTGGCCAATAAGGGATAATTTAAGATTCAATGAAGATAATAATTGCAATGAAATAAAGCCCACCAAGATATTAAAATCCATAAGTTATTAATAATATTTTTAAAACTTTGCCACCACTTATGCCGTTTCCTAAATAAGCTGTATTACTGCTTATCCAAATAAAATCTGATGGCAAGCATCTATATATAAAAGTATTGAAGCTAATAAATAAGATAATATGGCAGAATTAGGCTATTGGCATTTTTAAATATCCAAGGATTCATAGTTCTGTACACTGCATCTCAATGGCTGCTAAAACCACAAAGAGACAACAAGCTACTATGAACCTCCTAATGCAAGAATACACCATACATTATAATACATTGAAAAAGAGAATTAACCTGAACTGGAACTCCTGGGTCCAACAGATAATTTGCAGGAAATAGAGGGGATCAAGAACTTGT
This sequence comes from Neophocaena asiaeorientalis asiaeorientalis, assembly GCF_003031525.2. NCBI lineage: Eukaryota > Metazoa > Chordata > Mammalia > Artiodactyla > Phocoenidae > Neophocaena > Neophocaena asiaeorientalis. The sequence continues at coordinate 808,219 of NW_020174653.1, forward strand.
TGAACTGAGCCATGAATATTTAATCATCCCAAACCCCAATTGTGGGAAACTCACAGCTCAAGGAGCCTGAGTTCTTTAATAGTCATTTGTAAGAAAGATAAAAGGATTCAGGGGGTACCTGTAGATTAAAATTAAATCAAATTGACTTCTGTTTTCAGTTTGAACTTAGATACAGCTTGGAAGTCTCACTCTCACCCTGACAACAACAACAAAAAGCTTGAAAATCTGAATCAATGACCTTTTATGTATTCATCAAGTGATTTAATTCTCACGGAAAATCACTACTTAGAAATCTGGACAGACAGATTCAGAGAACCACAACTGTGTTTAATTTACCTGAAGCAGAAGTCAGAGAAGCCATAAGCTGGTAGACATACATAAGTGGTAATCTTGATGAATCACTGAAAGCTGGCTGTGGACTATGAAGTGAGAAATTCCTCGGGGCTGCAGTCTTAGAGGGGTACCATACTTGTATGGGTTTTACTTCAAAGAATGCCACTAGATTTTCACATTAAGAGCCAAGAAAAATCCCTTTTTGTTTCTGACAGGAAGAAGGGAAAAGTAAGCATTTTGAAGCTTGCACAGAGTATTTGCTATAACAAAGGACTATTCTACAGTAGAAGAGATTTTACCAGAGCTTTACCCCACTTGGAGAAAGAATGTTTACTTGATTCCAATGTCTTCTATCTTTCTTGTCTCATTTAAGAGCAGACAGTGTAAGGGGGTGGAAGGGGGAGCTAAGACACAGTTCTGAAGGTCACAGCACATGGGCACAGACCTATTAATAGATGGAGATTTAATCACAGGAACACTTCTCCTGTCCCACAATTTACCACCAGACCAGAAGAGCTACAGTAAAACAATAGTGGATTATAGCTAAAAGAGCTGTAAGGTTCAGATTCTAACTAAAGGGTCTTTACCATGAAAAGTCAAGAAAAATCCACTTCTGTTTCTGGAAGGAGGATAGAAAAAGTAACCATTTTGAAATACTCCAAGAGCATTTTCCTTACCAAAAGACTACTTTTTCTGAGGAAGAGACTTTACCAGAGCCTTATTCTTCCTGGAGAAGAGCAAAATTGTCCAACTGTAGTCCTCCTTAGCCTCCCTATTTTACATAAGGATGAGAAGAAGCTAATGCTTATGAAGAGCACAGCCCATAGACACAGGCCCACTAAAAGTCTATGATTAAATTATAAGATTATGATTCCTGTCTCCCACACCTTACATCACAGCAATAGGACTCCAGTATAACAGTGGATTAAAGCTGAAAGAACAAGGTTCAGACTCTATTGAAGAAAGATTCTTAGCAGAACTCAAAGACAATACAAGAGACAGAAACAAGAACACTAAAGGAATTTGAAACCTCTGGGAACTACAGCTATAGTAAACTCTAAATACAGCCCAATTCTTAGATTAAACTAAAACCGCACAATAAGAGTCTATTTATATCATTTCCTATTACTCTATACATGAGGCCTGACTTTCAACAAAAATTACATGGCACGCTAATGGCGTACACACAGTTTTGGAGGCAAAGCATTACAACCAGACAGTAATATGACACAAATTTTGTGATTACCAGAGAGAGAACTTAGACAAACTAAAGGAATGCTAGCAATCAATATCATTGTAACAAAAATAATGAATACCTTTAATGGGCTCATTAATAGACTACGTACAGCTGAAGAAAGAATCAGTAAGTAAGCTTGAAGATATGTCAATACAAACATTATGAACTAAAATGCAAAGAGAAAAGTTAATTTAAAAATAAGGATGGGGCTCCCCTGGTGGTGCAGTGGTTGAGAGTTTGCCTGCCAATGCAGGAGACATGGGTTTGTGCCCCGGTTTGGGAAGATCCCACATGCCATGGAGCGGCTGGGATATCCAAGAAATGTGGTGTAATTTGAAAAGATGTAACATACTCTTAACAGCAGTTCGGAAGAAGAAGAAAGAGAGAACAGAGCAAAGGAAATATTTGAAATGATAGTAGCAGATATTTTTTCCCCAAAATTACAGATACCAAACCTGAGATCCAGGAAACTCAGAGAATACCAAGTAGGATAAAGACAAAAAAGAAATAAACAAAAAAGGAAGAAAAAAAAAAACCCTACAACTAGGCATATCTTATTGAACCAGCAAAAAACTGAAGATAGGGACAAAATCTTGAAAGAAGACAGGGGAAAAAACAACACCTTACCTATAGAGAAACAAATATAATAATAACATCAGCCTTCTCTTCAGAAATCAGTCAAAGAAGAGGAAACCAGAGGAAAAATTAAAAATATTAAAAGAAAAGAAAAAAAAAAAAACTAACCTAGAGTTCCATATCCAGAGAAATTTTATTGTACTTTAAAAGTAAAGGATATATGAAGACTTCCTCACACACTGAAAACTGAGGAAATTATTGCCAATAGACTTTTTCTGCAATATTCAAAGATGTTCTTTAGAAAAAAGGAAGATAATACATGTCAGATATAGGATCTAAAGAAAGGAAAGAAGGAAGTGCATACAAGAAGTAAAACAAGGTAAAACAAAACTTTGTTAAGGTAAAACATAATATATTATTTTTCTTATTGTCAACTTATCCAACAGATAACTATTTGTTCAAAGAACAATGGTATTGAATGATTTTAGTATATGGATAAATGAAATGAATGACAGTAATGTAATAAAGGAGGGGAGGAGGAATTTGGAATACTCTGTTATAATGTACCTGCAGCACCTTGGAAGTACTACATGGTGTTTTGAAAGGAAATTTTGATTAGTTGTAAATGTATGTTGCAAAATCCTGGGTAACCACTTTAAAAATAAGAATACAATTTAGGAAAAGAGAGAAAATTAATTTTCTGAAATTAATAAATTATTAATTTCAGACAAAGCTGACTTCAAAGCAAGGAAAATTATCAGGAATTAAAAACAGGCATTACATAATGACAAACTGGTCAATTATCCAAAAGTAAAATAATACTAAAATCCTATGAACCTAACAACAGAGTGTCAAAAAGTATGTGTGGTGAAAACTAATAGAACTGAATGCAGGAAAAGAAAGTCCACTTACTATTACAGTTGGATACTTCAACACCACTCTTGAAGTAATTGATAGATTAAGTAAGCAAAAAATCTACAAGTATATAATTAACCAGAGTAGCACCATTATTAACTTGACATAATTGATATTTATAAAATATTTCACCTGAAAACCACATAATACTGATTATTTTCAAAAACACATAGAATATTTATGATAATAAACCACATTCAGATTCATAGAAAATACTTTAAAATTTTAAAAGAATCAAAACATATCAAATACACTCTCAGACCACAATGGAATTTAACTAGAAATTAACAGGAAGATAGCTGAAAAATTCCAAAGTATGTAAAGATTAAACAATATAATTTCAGATGACACATGGATGAAAAAAACAATTCTCAAGAGAAAACTTTTCAGTTGAACAAGAAAACAAAAATATAATCTATAAAAATGAGTAGGAATCAGTAGAAGCAGTACATAAAAGAAAATTTTTAGCAGTCAGTATATATATGTGCATACATAGAAAAGAAGAAATATATCAAATCAATAATTTAAGCTTGTAGCTTTGGAAACAAATGAAAGAAGAACAATTTAAGCCTAAAGGAAGCAGAAGACAAAGAAATACCAAAAATAAAACAGAAATCTGTGAAACTGAACAACAATAGAGTAAAATCAATGAAACTGAAATTTCTTTTATTATAAGGCTAATAAATAAATATTTAATCAGATTAACCAAGAAAAAAAAAATAGGTTTCTAGCTGTTTATAGAGGGAGGGCGAGGTTGATACCATTTACACTAATTTGTTCCTTCCAAATGCTAGAAGGTTCTTATGATATCATTGTGTTTTCACCACAATACAAGCCCACAAATGGAGTATTGACATCGTTTTTTAAATATTCCTTTTTTGTTACTTGCTCTCTGCTGGTTTGGAAGCTTTAGTTCACTGATTGCCTTCATATATTTAAGATACAAAGTTTTTTTCTAAGAAAATCCATTCATTAAATGCTTTTATCCTTCCCTCTTTATGGCAACCTTATCACAAATCAATCCTCATATGAAGAACCTTCTTCCATCTTGTTAGCATTTAAATATTCAAATTTTAAAAATAAAAATGTTAAAATAGTTAAATAAATTTATTGCTACATTATATCAATTATGTTCTCATTAGTTTTTTATATCTTATACATTCTGTCAGTATTTTATTTTTCTTTAATAATCCTTTAGTCAGGTGGTGTGGGTGATCAAATTTCCTGTTATTCTGTGTGTCTGTAGCTGAAATACATCTTTATTGTGCTCACTCTTTTGAAAAATATTAGGCTTGGATATAAAACTGTATGTTTGAGTTATATTCTTTCAGCAGTGTGAAGATATTACCCAGCTTTCTTTTGGCATCTATTGTTGTAAATGAAATATCCATTGTCAATTGGTCACTCCTTTATTGTTAAAATGCCTTTTTGCTAGGAGTTTTTATGACTTATTTTACCCTTAATGTATGGCATTTTTCACTCTAATGTATCTAGGTATAGGTTTATTTATTTTTCTCTTTATTATTAAAAATGCCCATTTTATCAGGGGTCACATACTGTCCCCTCCCAATTTTTGAAACATCAAAATTGTTTATTCTAATGCAGTTTCTCCTCTATTTTACTTTCCTCTCTAATTAAAAAAATTAAAAAAAATTTTAAAACTCATTATATGAATGTTAGGGATTTTCAGTGTATCCTCCGTGGTTCTTAAGAGTTCTTTCACATTGTATGTCTAAATTTTTCTGCATATGTGCTGGTAGAATTTCTCTTACTATCTTCAGTTTACCAGTTTTCTCTTTGACTTCATCCAGTCTGGAGATTTGCAAAGCATTTTTTGAAAAATATTTTGCTACCAGTGAAATATATTTCACGTCATGGGATGTGAAATATCCCTTTTCATAGTAATGGGATATTATTTCCTTTCGTAACTTCATGCTACCTTTAAATGTAGTTTGATAGATCACTTATATAATTGAAATTTTTAATATAGTTTTTAAGAGTATTTGTTGTAATGTTTCATAAAATTAATTTAATTGATGTACATTGTTTTTTGGTAGTTTTTTTCTCTTTTTGATATAAAATTAATATTCTACTTTGGCAGTTACTGTATTATGGTAATCTGGATAATGTTATCTAGTCACTAAGCCAGCATGGAATGCCTTCTACCTACCATCCCTCAACTTGGCACTTGCAATTGCTGTACGTCACATTTGGCAGTTTTTTCAACTTCCATTCTTTAGCATAGGGGACCTAAATCTAGCCCCTGGTTGTAATCTGTGAGTCTGATCCAAGTACTTCATCTTGAAATGGGGGCCTTTCAAATGTTTCTTTTCTACAGAAGCAAAATTCCTGACTGGTGCCACCCACTTTTGTGTATATTAGAGCTCAGTGAGCCGACTTATGGAATGAACACATTTGCCGTTTTGTATTTATGTTCTGTCTCTTGTTCTAAATATGTTTGTCTTATATTTGATCTTTGATTTATATATTTTCGTATTGTATATATTATAATTACTTTGGCTTACAAGTAGTAATTGAAACATGAACTCACTTTACCATGCCAAATTTTAACTTTGAAGGTAAAAATATACTCATATGGGATGAATCAACATTGTGTGTTTCTACTCAGAATTTTAAAACTGTTTATGAGTGATTTTTTTCTAACTGCAGGGTTTTTTTTATAGTGTTTAGAAAGAAAAATGTCTCCATTTTGCACATGCTTAAAAAGAAGTTAATTTTCCAAGAAAACATAGTTGTTTACTGTGTATAAGATTCATCCAATTAGACTCAATTAGTTCTCAATCATTGAGAACATATATATATATATATATATATATAAATTAAATGTATATGTAAATTAAATTTGAATTTAAGTCATATGAGATAAATCATAGTGTAGTCATGTTGTGTTTGGGCTGTACAGACAAACACTCTGGGTCTATATGCTGGTTCTGGCATTTTCTAGCTATGCGATATTAATCAAGATTTCTATGTCCTGTGTTTTTTAACATTTTGATATATAAAAACAGATATATATGTATATATATATATAGAGAGAGAGAGAATGTGTGCTGTGTGTAGTAGTATCTAAATTCTCATAGATTTATTCAAAAATTAAAGAAGTATATGAAAAATACTTAGAACAGTGCTTCACAAAGTTCCTTTGATTATGAAATTACAAAAAAATGGGTATCATAAACACTGGGAAAAATAGTGTTCAAAAATTACTTCAACTGAATCTAATGTTTTCTGCTATTAACTGTATTGTGCTATAAAGGCAAAAAAAAAAAAAAAAACGTACTGCAAGAACAAGAAAAATGTCTAAATATATTTAATGATTTCTAAAGCATAATGTTATAAGGCTTCCAGAAATAATTTGGACCCTGGGATGATGTAAATAACTTTTTTTAGCAAAAAAATGTGTTTATACCACTAAATTAAATGAGGCAAAGCAATTATTCAGAGTTTTACTATGTGTAACACATATTCCTCCCCCTCAAAAAAATAATACTTAAAAATAACTTTCAATGGCTCTGCTGTTCATTTAAGATGAAATAATAGATCCTAAGTAAAGTGATTGGAGTAACCTAACAGATCTTTAAGTATCTATGGATGAATTAGGTGACTTCAGAAAATAGAAGAGTAGAGTATATTTTCCAAGATGTCAAATTCCTGGTTAACTCTCTTCTGGAAGGGCTGAAGAGATAACACAAACAATAACTACAGCAACAATAAAAACAAAACTAATGAACAAGTAGGCAAAACAGTACTGCAGCCAGGATTCATGAGTTTATTTTCTGATTCTGATCTTTTTCTGACTGTGTGATCTATTTGGTTGAACTTAAATACATTTAAAAATGTGTTCTTGGAAAATTATACATGTGCAAAATTATACATGTAGATAATATATTCTTCTAATACACTATGATGTTTCTTCAACAAATGATAATGGAAAAACTGGATATCTTCATGTAAAGAATGAAGTTGGACTCTTACTTTAAATCATATGTCAAAATTAACTCAAAATGGATCAAAGACTTAAATGTAAGACCTAAAACTATACAACTCTTAAACAAAAAAAGAAGGAGAAAAGTTTTATGACATTGGATTTGCCAATGATTTTATGGATGTAATATCAAAAGTATAGACAACAAAAGTAAAAATAATTAGATTACATCAAAATTAAAACATCTGTGTATCAAAGGTCACAATCAGTAGAGTTCAAAGGCAACTCATGGAATAGGAGAAAATTCTATTTGCAAATCATGTATCTAATAAGGGGCTAATATCCAGAATATATACAGAATTCTTACAATTCAACAATAATAAAATAAATGACACAAATAACTCAGTTGCCAAAAGCTGGGCAAAGGGATTAAATAGACATGTCTCCAAAGAAGATATATAAGTGGCCAACAAGCATATGAAAATGTTCTCAACGGCACTAATCATTAGGGAAATATAAATCAAAATCACAATAAAATGTCACTTCATACCCATTAGGATAGCTAACATTTCAAAAACAATAATAACAAGTGTTGGCAACAGCATGGAGAAATTGTAACACTTGTACACTTGTTGGAAATGTATAATGATACAATTGCTATGAAAACAATATGGAAGTTTCTAAAAATTTTTAAAATACATTTTTTCATATGATCCAGCAATTCTACTTCTTATACACATCCAACAGAACTGAAATCAGAATCTCAAAGAGATAATTGCACACCCATATTATAGCAACATTACTATAAACAAAAGGTGGAAGCAACCCAAGTGTCTATGGATATGTGAATGCATAAACAAAATGTGGTATATTCATACAATGGAATATTATTCAGACTTAAAAAGGAAACAAATTTTGATTCATGTTACACCATGGATGGACCTTCAGGACACTATGCTAAGTGAAATGAGCCAGCCATAAAAAGAAACACTGTATGATTTCACTTCTTTGATGTACCTAGAGTAATCAGGTTCATAGAAACAGAAGGTAGAATGGTGATTGCCAGGGGCTATGTGGAGGGCAAACACAGTTGTTTAATAGTATGAAACTGTAATTTATAATAACAAAATATATTTGGTGTTTGTCCCATTTCTGGCATACAGTTCCAAAATTCCTCATTTCCTAAGTGATAAGAGCAACAGAGCATCTTTTTTATTTTAATATTTCGTCTTTTGTCCTCAATTCCTGAATGACTGCAGAGCCAGTAAAGATGAAAGGAACATCTTTTGTTATTCATAACAAGCCCCTTTCAACCAGTTTATGTTAATGAGGTGACCGTTAGAAAGCTCCTCAGAATGAGAGGCTAGTTGCCAGGGGCACTAACAAGTGATTAGAGGGTTGGAACATTCAGCTCCACCCCTTGGCTACCAGGTAAAAAAGAGGGCCTGGATATTGGGTTCAATCACCAATGGCCAATGACTTAATCAGTCACACCCCTGTAATGAAGACTCAAAAAAAAAATTCCTAAAGTAAGCAGTTCAGAGGTTCAGAGAGCTTCTGTTTTGGTGAACATGTAGAAGAGCTGGGAGAGTGGCACACCAGGAGGGTATGACACTGTGTGCCCCTTCATTCACACCTTTCCCTAGCCATCTTTCATCTGGATTTTCCTAAATTGTATCCATTTATAATAAACTGGTAATCTAGTAGTAAACTCTTTTCCTGTGTTTTGTGAGCTGCTTTAGCAAATTAGTGAACCTGAGAAAAGGGTTGTGGGAATCTCTGATTTACACCCAGTTCATTGTAAGTACAGGTGACCACCTGGACTTCTGGTAGATGTATGAATGGGGGTGGGGGTTTTGGTCTTCTGACACAGGCCTTAACCTGTGGGATCTGATGCTAACTCCAGATACTGCCAGAACCGAATTGAATGGTAGTATACTCATTTAGTGTCTGCAGAGAATTTGAGAATTGCTAATTGTGGGAAAAACTCTACTTATCTGGTATCAGAAGTAGTGTTTTGAAAGTGTTGAGGAGAAGCAGGTCTTTCCTTTGCAAATGGGTGTAGGTTCAATCTTGCAAAATGAAAAAAATTCTGGAGATTAGTTGCATAACAATGTGAATGTACTTAACACTACAGAACTGTACACTTAAAAAGTCAAACATGGTAAATTTTACGTAACATGATTTTCCCACAATTGAAAAAAATTCTATGACACTAGCTAAAAGGGTAAAACAGTATCAAAATAAATAATGACAAAATCTTCTTTGAAACCTTGAAACCAAAAAGTTTAAAATTAAAATGGTACAAATTGTCACATTGACAGCTATATTATCAAAATGGTTCCTTTCCTTAGCCTTTAAGAGATATAAAATTTTGGCTTAAATACCCAGTTTAAAAAAGTCAACAGGGGGCTTCTCTGGTGGCTCAGCGGTTGAGAGTCTGCCTGCCAATGCAGGGGACACAGGTTCGTACCCTGGTCCGGGAAGACCCCACATGCCACAGAGCAGCTAGGCCCATGAGCCGTGGCCACTGAGCCTGTGCATCCGGAGCCTCTGCTCCGCAACGGGAGAGGACACAACAGTGAGAGGCCCGCGTACTGAAAAAAAAACAAAACAAAAATCTCAACAAATAGAAGTTAATGCATTATATGCTATTTTATTCTAAAAACTAGTTTTCTTTAAATTATCTAACTTCTATAATACAATTTACCTGAATTGACAATCCTCCTATATAAAAGAAAACATAGCTTACTGAAATGATATTTTTCAACTTTTAAGTGAAACAAGTATTTGAATCATCTTATTTAATTTACTGGCTCTATCGCTTTCAATAGTAAGCATTACTAAGGTCACCATTTTGTCTAAAACAATAGGGGTACTAAGGGATTCACATTAATATAGCATATTCCCATAAAACTAGCTGAAATTTGAAGCTGAGATGATTCAAAAAAAGGTGTGGGGTGTGATTAAGTCATTCTGATTCCCATGTTTGGATATTTTTGCATTTTGGAAACTATGATTACCTTATGGTAATAAAAATCCTAGTTTCATAAAACAGACAATTATATTTTATATACATAGTAAATGCAGCATAATAAGCCCCCACAAATTATCTAAATATAAAATAAAGTTTTATTTTTGTCTTGAACTGTATATGAACAATACCATAAAAGAAAGAAAAATGCATCGTTAAGTCTTTCTAGTCTTAGTCCATTAGGTTTTGTCTATGATTTGTTTTAAACTCATTACATAGTATATGTTGAGATTTGTTTTCAAAATCTCTTCCATATATAGAGGGAGGAGATCAAAGTGTCTTGAGATGCAATAAAACCTACATCTTATTTGTTGTGCACTATTCAACTATTAAAACAAAATCTTTTTTTCTATTTTAACTTACCCAGTTACTGTATTAATATCTAAGTTGTATTTATAACAAGAAATATTATTACAAGAAATGTTAGCAAAAAGGTTTCCTTTTCAACCTTTAAGTCACAACTATGTAATATTTTAGAGGTTGCAAAAATGTAGCACACACATTTTTTATTTTGCTTTGGTAGATCATTATTTCATGTTACTACAAAGTTTTCATAACTGTGGTTTGTAATAACAGCAAAATATTTAATAATGTAATTACTGCTCAAATACTTGAGCAGATGTGAATTATTTAACCACCCAGTACTTTAATACTAGTAGTTACATCTTCTGATTGTTGATAATAATGTATATTTAAGTAAGCATATCCTTTTGTATTTTACTTGACATTGGTGTAAATTCAACCCAGTCATTATTTGTGGTTCTATGCGAAGGGTTGCCTAATATACCAGGATGTATCTCATCTTTGCAATCTTTGTTGAAATGGGGGTTTTTCTTTCCCAAAATGTTCTTCATAATTTTCAATAACTCTAATCATTTTAATCTATTATATTTCCTTTTTCCTAGGGTAAATAGCTTACATTTGTCCTGTCTGTCACAGAGATGGTTTTTCTGAGGTTTCTGTTCTGCATTTTTCTGCTTCAAAAGTAACATAAATTTTATTATTGCAGTTTTTCTGAGGTTTCTGTTCTGCATTTTTCTGCTTCAAAAGTAACATAAATTTTATTATTGCATAGCTGGTTTCATTATAGTCTTATTTCATTACTCTGACATTTATTTCCTCTCTATTGTATAGCTTAACTTCACATCTATGTGTCTTTAATAAACTTTTATTTTATGATGGCTTTAGATTTATGGAAAAGTTGTGAAGATGGTACCTAGAGTCCCCATGTAACTGTGCCCAGTTTCCCCTGTTATTAACATCTTACATCAGTATGATTCTTTTGTCACAGTTAGTGAACCAATGTTAAAACATGACAGTTAACTGAACTTCATGCTTTATTCAAATTTCCTTATTTTTACTTATTATCCTCTTTTTGTGTGTACTAGAATCCTATCCAGGATGACACATTATATTTAGTTGTACTGTCTCCTTAGGCTCCTCTTGGTTGTGACAGTTTCTCAGACGTTCCTTGTTTATGATGACCTTGACAGTTTAGAGGAGAACTGGTCAGATATTTTAAAGAATTTCCCTCGAATAGTTTTGTCTGATGCTTTCCTTATGATTAGACTTGGGTTAGGTGTTTTTTTGGAAGAAGCCTGCAGACATATACTGCAAATTTCATCACATTATATAAATGGCACATACTATCATATGAGTTACTATCATTGATATTAACCGTGATCATATGGTGATATAGTGTTTGACAGTTTTCCCCACTCTAATGTTCCCCCTCCCACTCCTTTACATACTGTACTCTTCAGAGGAAAATCGCTTTGCACAGCCCACATTTAAGGAAGGGGGAAGTTGTGTTTGTTCTGCCTTCTTAATGGTGGAGTATCTACACTTATTAAATGGAATTATTCAACACTGAACAATCTGCCTCTTCTCCCTCATATATTTATTCAATAATTTACTTATAACTGTATGGATACTTATTTTATACCTTGAATATGTATGTGTTTTATATGAATGTTATTATATTTTGTTGTAACTTTTCTTTTCACTAATAGTATATATTTTTCCATGTCAGTTATCTAGATTTTCCTTTCATTTTGTTTGTTGAATTTTATTTAATACTAGATTTTACTGACTATATGATGCATTTTTCAATGTTTTACAATTTCTGAAGTAGAGATGCTTTAAAATTGATAGTATCTTATACTCACCATAAGCCTGGGGAATTTGTTTCATATTTGCCACTGCCTATGCCCATAAATACTTGGTGAAAGACATTCATATTTTTATCACTTCACTTGAATTTTGCCATGATTGGTACAACCTGTGCTGAGTTTAACATTCCATAGACTTCAAAATGCTTATGCCGTGATTTGGCATTAATTTAAATGTTATTTTCTATGTAGAAAGGCATGGACACAGACAACAAAATGTAGTAAAATAACTATTCATCATTGTAAATAATATTTCACATTCTTTTTAAAAAAACACAACAAAATTCTCTTTAGGAGCTAAGAAAAGGAGATACCTACAGTAGATAATATCAACTGTGTTACTGAGAAATTAGTACAAGTTTGACTTTCACATTTCACATATTGCAAATTTATATATATATATATATATATATATAAATAGATGATAGATAGATAATCCCTTATAATTGTTTAAATAAATTTCAAAGTAAATAGAATGTAACTGACATTGTTACATTAATTGTTACATCACCCTGGACATGTTCAAGGGTCATAAAGAACTATATTAAAGGCATTTTCACATTTTAATTGAATATGCTTTAATTTTTTTAAAAAATTTAACTAATTTTTAATTCAATTTAACTTAATTTTTTGATTGCACATAATATAATGATTTAATATAATAAGGAAATTAATCTATAATGATATTTTTAACCATTTATGTCTTTTACATTTTGATTACTTGGTTATTATGCCTCATTCTTCATTGAACACCTTTCCACATGCCTCCTTGTTCATTTGTTCATGTACTTCTCCTGGATAGATATCAAGGGATAGAACTGATGGTCATAGGATACACACACTTAAAAATTAGTGCTGTTATATTTTTCTCGAAAGTGTTCATAAAAATATTTTAGTTTTATCAGGAGTGTATGGAACTATAATTTCTCTATTCCCTTGAAAACATATATTATAAAAAGTTTAAATTTTCCAATTTTAAACACAATAAGTGGTATGTCAACATAGTTTTAACTTGTAATTAATTTGCATTATCAGTTACTATTCTTTTACTGTTTGCATTAGATGTTTCCATCCTCAAAACCATGATGATGGGGAAGAGAGAAAGTGACAAAAATTAGGCACCATTTGATGAGCACTGGGTTTCATTTCTCTTGGTTTTCAGAATTCTGATGTAGTAAATAGTGTAAATGTCTGACATTCTGGGGTGGTTCCAGACTAGGGCCATTCCCAAGTGACCAAGGCATTTGTGTTATGGGGAAACAAGATAGGAGATAATCTTGGAAATGTAAATCAGTACTGAATTGTGAAGTGCATTTTAAATTCTACCAGGAAAATTGTATTTTATTTTTAAGGAGCAAAAGATATTTAAGCCTGTAAGTGACATGATCTGAATAGCAGCATGAAAGATAACACTGGCCATACTATGGACATGGATGATAATAAATAAAGTTAGGGATATGTAAATAGTCACATAGGAATGTATTTATGAAGAAGCTATAGTTATGGAGAGGTTTTTGTAGATTTACAAATTGAAGGTTACTGCCCAGATAAATGTGTGAAGAGAAAGGAGAAGGAAAAGAGTCAGGTATGACTGAAAATATCCTTGCATGGGCAACTGATGGATAAGTTAGTTTTATTCAAAATCAAATGTTAAAGACATACATAGGACATAGCATTACAGAAGTCATAACAGAGAAAATATCCACTGACTGACAGTCAATACTAGATTTAATTTACCTGTTTGAATTATCCAGGAGGCTATCTGTCATTAAATTTTTTTTAAGGACCAGATTTGATTATATAGTCACAATAAGAGAGTGGGTTCATCTTGTACTCTTACCAGAGTACAGATAGCAGTACCTTATGTCAGTGGAATCAATTGTGGACAGAGATGAGCTCCAAGTTTATCATGAATTAATGCAGTAGATGTGACAGTCATAATATAAAGTCATTCTATTGGACTTGTCTTGGGGGGTCATTCCTCAATCATGACCAGGTTTAGCAGGGTTCTTCCTGGGTCCCTGATGAGCTAAATCTATAACTCCCAATCCCCTAACTATTTGCATCTAGGCTATTATTTCTTTAGCTTTGCTACATGAAATGCATTTTCTTTACCAAATGGTCCTTATCCGTCTTCTGAATCCCTAATCATGCTGCTCCCTGTGCTTCCCTCCTAATGGTTGAAGAACCTGGACTAGGAACTTGTTAATCACACTGCCCTTAAAGCTATACTTGGTAGCTTTAAAAAGCTGTCCCAGAGTCTCTGCCCTATTCCAGCTTTAGAAGTCTGAAGTAAAGAAAAGAGTAACCCATCCTACTGTTGACAATTATCCCTCTGAGTTGGTTCAGGCTAGCAACTTTGTTCTCCCCAACATTTCCTCTCTCCCAACATCAAACTTCAGCCCTCCTTCTTTAAATAAGTCCTGTCTGTAGAACAAACAGTGGGGGGAAAAATCACCATAACACCAACTTATTAATTATAATGAGAAATACAACTGTCAAGTGGACCAAAATGCTTGATGTGGAAGAACTGCTGAATTAAAAGTTAATTATAATGTGAGGGCCAGCTTATTATTCTATTCTAGGGAGAAAACTTCGAAAGTCAACAGGTACATTATTAAGGCAGCACATTCCCTCCTTGTGGACATATTATTTGTAAAGCCAAATAATAATTTTTGTGATGATAATTTCATAATAAAGGAGCAAGATGTATGATTTGAATTTTAAGTGGCTTCTCCTAAAGGTAAAGTTTATATCACTGCAGACTGCAGCAAGGCTGTTTAGGCCTTATCCTTGAATCCCAGCACTCACTTCCTGGGACAGTGCTAGGGGGACATCATCACCCTTTGTCTCTTTTGGTTTACCTTATATGTAACAAAATAAGATATTATGTATAGTCAGCATAGAGTTGGTAGACAAAGACAAGAATGAAATATCTCAGAAAGACATTAGAAGGAAGTTAAAGGAACATAAGTGTAAGGAATAGAACACTGAGGCAAAAGTATCATGAATCGACAGACTATGGGTTCATATTAACTATAAAAAGATTAAATTAAACTTTTGAAAGGAAATGAGCTATATATTTTGTAGCTATTCTTAGCAATGATTGCATATTTATGACTTCAAAGATGACAAAGTAGTTTTAGAAGTTAAAAAGCTTTAGGTGTGGCCATCGTGAAATGAAACAATCTGGCCAGGATCTACTGCCCAGCACATCCATTTCTCACGCCAAGAAATCCTGTAGAAAATCCATGAGTGGGAATCCAAAAGCAGTGGATTCCTTTGGAGAATCAAGCCACTTCAGATTTAATCAGATATCACAACTAACCCAAGTCAGTTTTCATACAGATGGGAACTATTAGTCCAAACACATGTTATAAGGTCACAGAACATCAGAGATGACAAACATGTGGTTTCATCAAAAGTGTAATAAGATAGAGAATTTAGGAAATTATTGCCTTAAAATGTAGGCAATCATGAATAATATCTTAATTTTCTCATCATACAAATATGTGTATATAATGAGAATAACACCCAATGAAATATGAAAAAAACACATTGAAAACAGCTTCTTTCAGAACGGTTTGCTAATAAATGTATATAAACTATCAACATGAAAAAAGCAATAGACCTTCACTCATTATTCATTTTACTACTAAAATATCCTAAGACTTTTTTGATGTTCCTTGTTATGCCAGACTTAGTAAAGGATACACAATTAGCAAATGATTCTCAAGTAATTTACCTAAAATCTTGCCTTTTCTTTTGCTACTTAGAGCATTTGAAATAATTCATTTAGAAAGCAAATGCTAATTCCACAATACAGATTGGAGATCTGAGCTGAAGAATTAGACAAAATAAAAATACTTTACGTATTTACTACAGCTTTATTTTAAAATGTGTGATAATTTTTACAAAAAAAGAATCCGAGAGACATGATAAATATTACTTGTGATATATTCTACCACATGCAAGGTGAGTACTTGTTGCATAAAGTTTACATTAGACTTTATGTACCTGGTTGGGTCATTGCACTTCCAACAGGGAATAAATATTTTTTGAATGTTTGGAGAGGATAGAGAAGTTATCTCTGTTGTGCTGTGGTAGTCTGATTAATGCAATTTGATATTTGTATCAGTTATTCATCACAGAATTCCTATTGGGGTACAAAGATGGGGATTTGAGGCAACATTTAAGTCCTTATTTTGCAGCTTTGATTAGTCCTGAAGAGAGCGATTATATCATAGGGGAGGATGAAGGCCATTCTCCATTCCTCTAGCGGGGTTGGTAAGGTACATGAGCTTAATCTTATAATCCATGCCTTAAATCTCACTAGGAGAAAATACATTTCTCTCTCCAACTACACTCGTCCTGCTGATTATTTCTATTTGGAAGGCAGCTGCTTAGAATACAGTCCCTTTTTATGTTTCATAATAACTGAAGTCATTGAAGCCAACAAGGCTAATCTGATTTGTAAAAATAATTGAGGTCAATATGTTCAGGCTAGAGAGTGGAAAACTTATTATTAAATACAAATGAAATTATAATCTTCTCTATCTGAATGATAAGTACAGAGAAAGTCAGGAAAAACTCAAGTAATATTTAGCCCAAATAATTATAAGAATTGAAAAATGAAATGCTTGGGTTATAATGTCTACCTGAGATTTCATGGTAGACTGAGCAGATGAAAAACATCATTACAGCATAAAATAAGCTATCATATCTAAATTACTAATCACTGAACATAATTAAAATCTTAATAATTTAACTGCACACCATCATAGTACATACAGAAGAAATGAACACATTCCTTAGCAAAATATCACCTGAATCTCTATTTGTAGTGGGTTCACATTCAAGGAAACACTGGTTTAATGAACTTAAAAACAATAGAAATGTAATTCACCATTAAAGATATGTAAATCATTTTTGAATAGCCACCAATGAAAGTCAGTGAAATAATTTTTTCTGATTATAAGCATACATATCATCAAATCTATAAGGGCATGAAACTTCACTCATCTATTTTTCCATTCAACAATCATTTATTGGACATTTTAATATGCTCAGTATGGTGCCTGGCACAATGTGGGCTCATAATAATTTTGGTTTAATAAGTATGAATAAATATAAATGATATAAAGCTGTATTGAACTCATGTACTTATAACATTTTTAAACATTTCTTTATTAGGATCATTTGGATAAGTAAACTAAAATATATAATACAAATAAAGTTGGTAGATTCCAAGAGTAGAAACATATTTATTGCTAAATATTGCTCCAAAAGTACTTTAGAAAACTAAAATTCAAAACAAGAAAACAAGGATAATAACTCAACCATATTTTTAAATTTACCAGTTTAGCATATTCAAATTAAGGGGAGCATTGCTAAATACTATGTTGACAATAACTGAAGGTGTCATGGGCTCATCTGTAGAAATGGCAATTGCATTATGGCTCCTCCTTGCTGGGCCTTTCCACTCTCCTTTTTGCTACCACTCTTCATGAGAACAGGTATGAGCTTCCTTTGGAAGTGAGATTACAACTGAGAAGTCACAGTCTCAATCAGAATAATAAAGCTGTTATACCTAACAATGCTCAGGAAATACTATCCCAGCTGGATACTTGATTGGAAGAGTCCAGTTGTCAGCTTTATAAAGGTCTTAAGTTGAAATAAATTGAAACTGTACAGGAAAATTTCCTCATGGTAACACAAGGCTAAGAAGATTTGAATGAAAAAATGTACACTAATTTACTTCTCTGGCTCAGACAATTCAGTTTCCTTAGCTATAATTTGCTGTGCAGATTCTGCTCCAAGATGAACATATAGTCTACCTTGGGTGGACTGAGCTCCTATTTTCCACAAAGCCAACAGAAGGGGAGAAATGCTCCACAGAAAACTGATATGAAATGAATGAAGTTCTTATAATTCCACAATTTCTGATATAAAAAAATGAAAAAGATAGTATGTTAAACATAGAAGTTACTAATGGCTTTCAATTTAGACATTTGTTTTACTCATTCAAAGAGAACTGACCATTTGAAAAGAAAACAAAATAGTTGTACTGTTTATATTTTATGTTTTACCCTTTATTGAGGCATAAAAATCAACTGCACATATTTTAAATATACTATTTGATAAGTTTTCTTGTATTCACACCTGTGAAAACATCACAACCATAAAGGGAGTGAACATATCCTTTACCTGTAAAAGTTCCTTGTGTACTTTACAGCTTCACCGTGCCCCCTCTTTGCCCATCCCTAGGTAAATACTAATCTGATTTTTTCCATATAGATTAGTTATATTAATATAATTTTATATACATACAATCACAGAGAATGTACTCTTTCTTGCATGAGTCCTTCACTTAGAGTAATTTTTTTTTACAATTAGTGCTGAGTAGTATCCCGATCTATGAATAAAACACAATTTGTTCATCCATTTATGGTGAATATTTGGGTTGTTTCAAGTTTTGGGATATGACAGATATATCTGCTATAGAAATCTGTGTACATGTCTTTCTATCAACATATAGGACAGCCATATTATCCTGTCATATCTGTAAAATCTACAGTAATGTTACTTCTCTCATTCCTGCTGTTGGAATATTTGTGTCTTCCCTCCTTTTTTATGTGATTGAGCTGACTAGAGGTTTACCATTTTTTCCCTGAAGAACAAGCTTTTGAATCCATTGATTTTTCTCTATGCCTCTCTTTTTAATTTATTTTTGCTATGATCTTTATTTTTTCCTTCTCCTTACTTTGGGTTTACTTAGTGACACTTCTCTAGTTTCTTATGAGAGAGATGAAGTCATTGGCTAGAGACGTTTCTTCTTTCCTACTATAGGCATTTGGTATTATAAATGCCACTTAATACTATTTTAGCAGTTTTACTATTTGGATATGTTGTATTTTAGTTTTTGTTGACTTCAAAATACATGTTTATTTTCACTTTTTATAGCTTTTTGATCTATTTGTAATTGAGAAGTCTGTTATTTAGTTTCCAAATATTTGGCAATTTCTGAGAGATCTTTCTGTTTTTGAGTATTTATTTAATTCATTGTGAACAGAGAAAGTTATATATTTTATGACTTCTTTTAAATTTATTGAAACTTGTTTTATGATCTATCTTGTTAAATGTTTCATGCACACTTGAAAAGAGCTTGTATTCTTCTGGCTTTGTGATGAGAAACCTATAAATGTTAATTAGATAAAATTGAATGATGGCATCTTTCTATATCCTTACTGCTTTTCTGTCTACTTATTCTCTCAATTATTGAGAGTGGTATTGAAATCTTCAGCTATACTTGCGAATTTGTCTAGTTCCCCTTACGTTCTATCAGTTACTGCTTTGTGTGTTTTGAAGCTCTGTTATTAAGGGAATAACATTTAAGATTAGGTCGACTTGATGTCTTAACCCCTTCAACAATATCAAATGGCCTTCTTTACCCCTAGGAATATTTTTTGCTTTGATAACTTCAAGATTATTATAGCCAGTAAAGCTTTCCTTCTTCTCCTCTTCCTTTTTTCCTTTCATTTGTTTTTTCATGGTTGTGTAAGACAGGGATCTTGGTAGGCTTAACTAGGTTCTCTGCTTAGGGCCAAAAAGGCTGAAATCAAGATGTTGGTTACATTAGGAAGTCATCAGAAGACTTATGGGAAGAATTATATTCTAAGCCCATTCAGGTGGCTGGAAGAATCTAGTTCCTTGTGGTTTTAGGATGAAGTTCCCTGTGTCCTTGTTAGTTTTCACTGAGGATGGTTGTCAGTTCTCAGAGACCACTCTCAAATTCTTGTGCTTTGTCCCTTCCATAACCAAGCCAGCACCAGTGCATCAAAGTCAGCAAAGTGAATCTAGTTCTTCTCATTCTTTGAATCTACCTCTATTACTTTGTTTTCTGTAACCACAGAAAATTGTGCTTTTAAGAGCTCATGTGATTAGACTAACACCACCCCAAACTTCATTTAATTAACTTAAACTCAACTACTGAAAACTTTAATTAAATCTTTGATATCAATTACCATGAAACATAACAGAAATAAGGCATAAGTGCTCATTATATTCATATTCCCAGGGAATAAGGAAGGAAATTGGGCATGGAGGTGAAGGCAATTTAGGAGTCTATCATACACTTCCAGACTCCAACCTGGTCTTTTCTCTTAGAAATCTCCTATGAATGCTACACTAGTGTTCAAAATATAGCTCATTTCAATGTTTCCTGGCTCTACTATTTTTTTTTTTTTTTTTTTTTAAATGGCTCACAGGCCCAGCCGCTCTGCGGCATGTGGGATCTTCCCGGACCGGGGCACGAACCCATGCCCCCTGAATTGGAAGGCGGACTCTCAACCAGGGAAGCCCCCTGGCTCTACTATTATCATCATTTGTCTAAGCTATATAGGTTCACAGTTTAGTCATGTTTAGCCTTTCCTTCCCTATGACTTTTGCCCATTTAATTAGCCATCAGATTTGATCCAAACTGCCACTGAAATGATGCTCACATCATCTCTAATATTACTATCATTAGTTCTGACCTTCTTTCTTTTTTTTACTTGTACTGTACAATAGCCTCTAAACTGGTAGAGAAATATTGCCAGTCTCTCCCATCTATTATTGCATTTGTATGACACTATATAACTGTTAAAATATCTTCACACATATTATTTAATTCTTGTGGTAATTCTGTTCACTAAGCCTTATTGCTTTAGTGTGCAGTTAGGGTCAGTCTGCAAAAGTTAAACAATTACACAGTTTCCCACAGCTAATAATTTATTTATCATCAAATTATGCTTTACCCATCTCTTTTCTTTTTTCAAGAGAACTTCAGCTTTCATTTCTTTTATTGAAGTATAATTTATAATATATTAGTTTCAAGTATACAACATAGTGATTTCATATATTTGTAGATTGTACTTCATTTCAAGTTACTACAAAATAATGGCTATATTTCCCAGTGCTGTACAATATATCCTTTTTGCTTATCTATTTTGTACATAGAAGTTTGTATCACTTGGTATCATAACCCTATCTTGGCCTCCATCCTTCCCTCTCCCCACTGGTAACAACTAGTTTTTTGTCTATATCTGAGAGTCTGTTACTGTTTTGTTATAGATATTTGTTTGTTTTATTTTTTTTAGATTCTACACATAGGTGATAACACAGAGTAATAGTCTTTCTCTGTCTGACTTATTTCCCTAAGAATAATGCTCTCTAGGACCATGCACATGGTTGCAAATTGCAGAATTTTATTCTTTTTAATGGCTGAGAAACCACTGTACACATATACCACATCCTCTTTTTCCTTTCATCTGTTGATGGACACTTAGGTTGCTTCCATATCTTGCCTATTGGAAGTAATCAGCTAGGAACACTGGGAAGCATATATCTTTTCAAATTAGTGTTTTGTGTTTTCCTTGCATACATACTCAGAAGTGGAATGCTGGATCATATGTTAGTTCTATTTTTAGTTTTTTGAGGAAACTCCATGTTTTCCATAGCTGCAACACCAGTTTACATTCCCACCGACTGTGGTACAAGGGTTCCCTTTGCTCCACATCCTTGCCAACATTTGTTCCTTGGGGTCTTTTTGATGAAAGCCATACTAACTTGTGCGAGGTGATAACTCAGTGTGGTTTTGTTGTTGCTGTTGTTGTTGTTGTTGCAGAATTGATTATTTTATTTCCTCAACAGAAGGGAGGTGGGGCTCCAGATGAACACCATGTGGACTGCTCCCCTCCCCCTGTGCCCTTGATGTGGTTATGATTTACATTATTCTGATGATTAGTGATGTTTAACATCTTTTCTTGTGCCTGTGGGTCATGTTTATGTCTTCTTTGGAAAAATGTCTACTTAGGCCTTCTGCCCATTTTTAATCAGTTGTTTGTTTTTTATGTCAATTTGTAAGAGCTTTTTTATATTTTGGATATCATTTTATATTTTGGATACTCATATCACTTGCAAATGTTTTCTCCATTCAGTAGGTTATCTTTTCATTTTGTTGATGTTTTTATTTGTTGTGCAAAAGCTTTTAAGTTTAATTAGGTCCCATTTGTTTATTTTTTTATTTTGTTTATTTTGCCTTAGGAGACAGATCCACAAAAATAGTGCTATGATTTATGTCAAAGAGTGTTCTGCTTATGATCTCTTCTAGGAGTTTTACGCTTTCAGGTATTACATAGATGTCTTTAACCCATTTTGAGTTTATTCTTGTATATGGTGTGAGGAAATGCTCTAATCTCATTGTTTTACATGGAGCTCTTCAGTTTCTCCAGCACCACTATTGACAAGGCTATCTTTTCTCCATTGCATATTCTTGCCTCCTTGTTTCTGGGTTCTCTGTTCTGTTCCATTGATCTATGTGACTGGTTTTGTGCCAGTGCCCTGCTGTTGTGATTATTGCAGCTTTGTAGTATAGTCTAAAGTCAGGGAGCATGATACGTCCCGTTTTCTTCTTTTTTCTCAGTGTTGCTATGACAATTCAGAGTCTTTTGTTGTCCATTTGACTTTTAGGACTATTTGCTCTATTTCCGTTAAAAAAATGATGTGGGTATTTTTTTAAGGATTGCATTACATCTGTAGATTGCTTTGGGTAGTATGGACATTTTAACAACATTAATTCTTCTAATCCAAGAACACAGAAAATCCTTCCAATTCTTTGTGTCATTTTCACATTTCTTCATCAATGTTTTATAGTTTTCAAAGTATAGGTATTTCAACTCTTTATTAAGTTCATTCCTATGCATTTTATTTTATTTTTTAATGCTATTTTAAACAGGATTTTTCTATTGCTTTCTCTTTCTGATAGTTCATTAGCACATAGATAAACAACAGATTTCTGTATATTAATTTCGTATCCTGTAACTTCACTGAATTAATTTTAGTTCTAATAACTTTTTGATGGAAACTTTAGGGTTTTCGGGTTTTCTATATATAGAAACCATTTCATCTGCAAATAATGACAGTGTTATTTCTTCCCTTCCAATTTTGATGCCTTTTATTTATTTTCCTTTCTGATTGCTGTGGCTAGGAATGTCAATACTGTGTTAAATAGAATTGGTAAGAGTGGACATCCTTGCCTTGTTTCTGATTTTAGAAAAAAGATTTTTGGTATTTTACCATTGGGTAAGATATTAGCTGTGGGTTTGCCATTAATGGTCTTTATTACTTTAAGATATGTTCCCTTTATTCCAACTTTTATGAGAGCTTTTATCATGAATGGATGTTGAATTTTATCAAGTGCATTTTCTGCATCTATTGAGATGATCATGTGATTCTTACTCTTTCTTTTGTTAATGTGGTATATCACATCGATTTGTGAATATTGAATCATTCTTGCATCACTGGAATAAATTCCATTGATCATGGTGTAAGATTCTTTTTATATATTGATGATTTTGTTTACTAGTATTTTGTTGAGAATTTTTGCATATATATTTATCAGAGATATATGTCTATATATTTCTTTTTTTGTAGAGTATTTGTGTGGTTTCTGTTATCAGGGTAGTGGTGGTCCCATAGGTTGTATTTGGGAGTGCTCAATCCTCTTTAATTTTTTGGAATAGTTTAAGAAGGATAAGTATTTGCTCTTCTTTATATTTGACAGAATTCCTCTATGAAGCTGTCCAGTCCTGTGTTTTTGTTTGCTGGGAGGTATTTTTTGTTTGTTTGTTTGTTTTACAAATTCAGTTACACTGTTGATTGGTCTGTTCAAATTATCTGTTTCTTTTTGATTCAGTCTTGGCAGGCTGTATATTTCTAGAAATTTGTCTATTTCTTCAAGGTCGTCCAATTTGTTGGCATATAGCTGTTTTGTAGTATTCTCTTGTGAATTTTTATATCTCTGTGGTATTGTTATTTATATCTCTGTGGTATTGTTATATGGGTCCTTTCTCTTCTTCTTGATGAGTTTTCCTAAAAGTTTATCAATTTTGTTTACTTTTTCAAAAAAACAGCTATTGGTTTCATTGTTTCTTTCCAGTGTTTTTTTTTTTTTTTTTTTTCTGATCTCTATTTTATTTATTTCCTCTTTGATCTTTATTATTTCCTTCCTTCTGCTGACTTTGGGTTTTGTTTGTTCTTCTTTTGCTAATTCCTTTAGATGGTAGGTTAGTTTTTTTATTTGAGATGTTTCTTGAGGTAGGCCTGTATTGCTATAAACTTCTCCCTTAGAACTACTTTTGCTGCATCTCATAGATTTTAGAAAGTTGTGTTTCCATCTTCATTGTTTTGAGGTATTTTCTGATTTTCTCTTTGATTTCTTCATTGACCCATTGGTTTTTTTAGTAGCATGTTGTTTAGTCTCCACATGTTTGCACTTTTCATTTTTCTTCCTTATAATTAATTTCTTGTTTGATAATATATGGTCAGAAGAAATGCTTGATTTAATTTATATCATCTTAAAATTTTTGTGACTTGTTTTTTGGCCTAGCCTGTGATCTATCATGGAGAACATTCCATATGCCCTTGAAGAGAATGTGTATTCTGTTATTTTTTTAGATAGAATGTCCTGTAGATATCTATTAAGTCTAACTGGTCTACTGTGTCATTTAAGACCAATGTTTCATTATTGATTTTCTATCTCAGTTATCTGTTCATTGATGTAAGTGGGGGTGTTAAAGTCCCCTACCATCATTGTATTATTGTTACATATATATATGTAATATTGTTATATATATGTAATATCCTCTTCTTATATCTATTCTTTTATCATTATATAATGTCTTTCTTCATCTTTTGTTATAGACTATGTTTTAAAATCTATTTTGCCTGTTATGAATATTGCTTCTCCCATTTTCTTGTCATTTCCATTTGTAATAAAGATCATTTCCCATCCCCTAACTTTTAGTCACTGTGTGTCCTTAGCTCTGAAGTGAGTCTCTTATTAGCAGCACGCAGATGGGTCTTATGTTTACGCCCAATCAGCCACCTTATGTCTTTTAATTGTAGTCCATTGATATTTAAGGTAATTATTGATATGTCTGTACTTATTGCATTTTTATGATGTGTTTTACAATTGTTTTGTAGTTCTATTCTGTTCTTTTCTTCTTTTTTTTGTTTCTCCCCTTATGGTTTGATGATTTTATTTAGTAGTATGCTTGTGTTCGTTTCTCTCTATTTTTTGTATCTCTGTAGATTTTTGATTTGTGGTTACCATAGGATTCATATATACTGACCTATAACTAACTCCTTGTTTTAAACAGGCAGTCCTTTAAATTCAAAAAATGTTAAAAGTCTACAGTTTTTACTCCCTTCTACCACATTTTTGGTTTTTGATGTCAAATTTTATGCCTTCATGTTTATCCCTTTACTGATTACTGTAGTTTTAATTGATTTTACTGGCTTATTTAAATGTTTGATTCTCAGCCTTTACAATACATTGACTTTACTAGAGTGATTTTTCATTTCCTATAGATTCTCACTTCTTGCTATAATCTTTTCTTTTCCACTTGAGATGACCCTGTAACATTTATTTTAGGATAGCTGTAGTATTGATGAACTCTTTTAGTTTTTGCTTGTCTGTACCTCTGAGAAGTCATTTATTTTTCCTTCATTCTAAATAATAATTTTGCTGAGTAGAGTATTCTAGGTTGCAGGGTTTCTTTTTCAGCACTTTGAACATATCATGTTACTCTCTTCTGTCCTGCAAAATTTCTGCAGAAAAATCAGCTGATTATCTGTTGGGGTTCCCTTGCATGTAACTTTTTGCTTTTCTCTTTCTGACTTTAGAATTCTCTCTTTATCTTTAACTTTTGCCATTTTCATTATGTTAAGTCTTAGTGTGGTTTGTTTGGCTTCTTCTTATTTGGGATCCTCCTTGTTTCCTATACCTGGATATCTCTTTCCTTCTTCATGTTTGGGAAATTTTCAGTAATAAGTTAATTAAATACATTTTTGACCCCCTTCTCTCTCTCTTCTCCTCTTGGGACCCCTATAACATGAATATTGGTATGCTTGAACTTGTACCTGCATGCTTGAAGTTGTACCTGTAACTGTTTTTATTTTTTAAATTTGTTTTTCTTTTTGCTCTTCTGATTGGGTAATTTTCATTATTCTATCTTCCAGATAGCTTATGCATTATTCTGTATCACCTCATCTGCTATAAATCCCTTCTAGTGTGTTTTTCATTTCAGTTATTATTTTCTTCAGATCTGACAGGTTCTTTTTTATATTTTCTAGTTCCTTATTAAAATTCCCACTGTGTTCGTATATTTCTTTCCCTGATTAAGTTAGCAGTCTTATTACTAATGCTTTGAATTCTTTATCTGGTAAATTATTTAGTTCTAGTTCATTTGTTGTTTTCTTCAAGGGTTTTTATTTTGTTCTTTCAGTTGAGACAAATTCCTCTGTCTTTTAATTTTGCTTAACTTTCTCTGTGTCTATGAAATTAGGTGATACAGTTACTTATTGCAGTCTTGAAGGGGTGTCCTTGTGTGAGATTATCCCTATGCAGTATGCAAGTGCCCGGTGTCTTTGATGGGAGATTTGAATTTGATGTGAAAAAAGTCATGTCTTTCCTCAGTGTGTGTTGGCAACTATCAACTTGGTAGGAACTGAGGCTGGATATGGAGTGGTTAGAGCCAGAGACAAGTGTAAGCTGGGGCTTCTCCTGTGCTCATTTGTTGTCATGTCATTGCCATATTGAGGTGGGGGTGGGTACCAGGTTGCTTGAACAGAATTGCTGAGGTTTGGGTCTGAGCTGGCACATTTTCCTTTAAGTGTGTGCTCTCCCTCTACCAACACTAGCAACTTTGCCCCAGAAGGGAGCACTGCTGGAGCAAGAGGGGCTGGTGTGGGCATTTGCCATACATCATGGCACTGCTGTGGTAATCTGCCTGGGTTCTGAGACCCAGACTCCTTCTGATGTGCTGCCCATGTAAGTATCAGTAATGGTTGCCCATGCTCTGTTCAGATGCTGCTTTGGATCTGAGCTGCCTCTGTGTCTCACAGCTGGACCTTCACCCTAGTGTGGAGTTGCTTTGTGAAAAAAATGGGGTTGGAGGGTTTGTTCAGCTCAGGCTGGGACATGCACTGGGGCAGTCATGAGAAGCCAGCCAGCCACTGGAACAGTTTTCAATCCATCCTCTCTGCCCTGCTTTTGGAGCAAGTAAGTGTGTACATGCTTTTCATGAGTAGAGTCCAGGTTTCCCACATCCCTCTTGTTAGTCCCACTGGCCCTCCAACCAGTCAAATGAGCTCATCTTCCCTGTGTCGGACTCCAGGGGTGGGCACCCAATATGTGGCTTGACTTGCTCATTCCAAAGATAGGATTGTAGTCCATGTAACAATCTCTTCTGAGGGGCACAGGTTCAGACTTGATTGCTTCTCTTCCCTTCCTATTCAATTCCATGTAGATTTTTCTTATAGGCTTGGTTGTAGAGGGGTCTTTCTGTCAGTCTCTAGTTAGTTTTCAGTGAGAATTATTCCACACATAGATGTATTTTTAATGTGTTCATAGGGGGTGATGAATTCCATGTCCTCCAACTCTGCCATCTTGATCTCCCTCCCTCAGATCTTTTTATTTAGTATTTGCAAGTATTTCTTTTTTGCTTTCTTTAAATTTTAACCTTTATATTGAATATAGTTTAAAACCTGTATATTGTAACCTGTTACGTAATTGTTAACCTGTATATTATATCTGTATATTGAATATTTGTTTCCTATAGGCAGCATATCTTTGGTTTTGAATTTTAATTCAGTATGATATTTAATTAGAATGGTTAAATCATTTATATGAAATTATTACCATGTTTAGTTTAAATCTATTAACTTATTATTATTTTCTTTCTATGTAACTCATTTGTTCTTTGCTATAATTTTCCCTTATTCTGCTTTATTTCAGATTGAATTTTTTTTTATGATTCCATTTTATATCCTTTGCTGGTTGATTAGCCATTTTAGTGGTTACTTTAGAGTATATATTATATACCTTTAACTTACCATAGGCCATTACATTTGGCCCAAGAAACTAAAACAAAGGAAGGTGGAAGCAGAAATACAGTTAAGTTGACTATCAGTTCCTAGAAGACAGGAAACTGACCTGAACAATCCTTAGATTATTACCCTCAGGTAATTCCCCTTCTTCTTACCTCCTAATCTGAGGGAAAATAAAGATATTTATGTGGTCATGAACTCATTTTAGGTGCATGTCCATTGAAGAATTCATGGATATAAACAAGTGGAGTACTGTGTAATCATTGTATTATGTTTTAAAAATGCCATAAGGGACTCACTGAACTTTACTATTGAAAATATGTTTTATAATATAATATTTCTGTAGAAATATGTGATTATTATGCAATTATTTAACAAACTTTCCTAAATTTTCTTGGTCCTCTAGAAATATGTATTCATTCAATGAACTTGGAAACATTTTAAAGAAATACTTATTATCCAGTTTGGCTGGTGCTTGTAATGTAAATTGTGTTTATATTGTTGGAGGATCTTGATGCTTTTACATAGGTCTTATACAATAGGAAAAGTTAAAGTCTTTGATCAGAGAATATATATGATGACAATTATGTTCAGGAAGAATAATCAAGCAGAATGATATATAATTTGAGCAGGGATGAGACGAAAGGAGAGAAATGAACTGAAGTCTTATCAGAGGAACCAAGGAGCAATGCCCGATTAAAGGAAATAGGGCATCTTCTATTCCAATGTGACATTCAAATTCCAATGGGATAATCCAGTTAATTCAGCTTTCCATGTATAAATCCTGATGTGGGTGCAAAAAAATCTTTGGATTTGATACCTTTTTGTATACAGAATGTATTTTTCTATTAAACATAAAATCAGAAATTGAAGTTGTTATTTGTCTTTTATTACACTAAGATCAATCTTTATCATAAAGAACCTCTGGTTTGCTGAGTAACAAGAATCTTTTCATCCACATTATAGTGACCTATCATATACTTGAACAATTTAGTGACTTAGTAATTTTTGGAATATTTAAACTTCGAGATAGAACTTGGGCTAGAGTCACACTGATCTAAATAGGCAGGGCCAGCTGTCACACGGGATCCTAGGCTCAGAAAGGCTCCACTCTTGATTTAATGCTATGTGATTTTCCTCTTGAAATTATTAATTGTTTTATCTCTGAAATTGTGTCTTATGATTGACATCTAATGGAAGAAGGAAATGTGCCAGAGACTAACAGCTTAGACTTCAGTGCAATCTTACTTCTCACTTTTTTCCTTCCTCCATAGAACAGGTTTGCAGTTACCCATTCCTCTGCTCCTGTCCACCTACTGCGAGGGGTGTGAGAGGGAGTGGTTTTGGCTTGTGGCCCAGGTACCAGATAGTGGGGTGGATAGAGTGCCTGTGAGTCTTTGAGGGGCTGCACTGGCCCTGCCTATTGGCAGTGCATTATTCCACAGCAAATAGGGAAACTCTATGACAGGACTAGAGAGAAATAAGGAAAGTAGGAGAAGCCTATTTTCTGAATTGTGAACAAGAGTCCACATTTTCATTATGCACTGGATCTGGCAAATTATGCAGTTGGCCCTGTGTTTAGGACTGAAACAATATGGAAAGGACCTGAGCAAGGGTAAAAGAAAAACACAGCTGAATGGGGAGGTAAAAGTTGAAAATATTGAGGGCTACAGGTGAAAAAAGAATAGACTTCTATAAGATGAAGGAGAAAAATGTATAATAAGTACTTCTTTGGTGAAATGTTGTATATTGTCCCAAATAAACATTTATTATCAAAATCTTCTATAAAATTTGTATTTCTTAAAAATCTAGTTGTAGGAATCCAATATGTTTCATGGTGAAAATAGCAAAAATATAAATAATCCAAAAATAAGTAAAGGACATATAATAATAATTATTAGAAAATTGGTTGTTCTCCCTCTTTCTATGACATAAACATTTAAAAGAAATTTAAATATTATTTATAAAGTAATTTTTAGATATTTTCTTTTCCTAAGAATACATCATGATTCAGGAGAGATATAATAAGAATCTGAATTATTGAAAAGACATCAGAGATCAAATGAATAAGGAAGCTATAAAAGACAAGTAAGACATAGAGTCAAAAAAGTGTGACACATGAGTGTATATGAGAAACAAAGAGGATGAGAGACAAAAGGACTCTTCACATTTTGAACCTAGATAATTCTATTAACAGAAATAAGCAGTTGGATATGTTAGTGTATTTTTTTTTTTTCATTTCAGGTATCTTGCTATTTTATTTTTAACTATTTTTTTTTTCAACATGTTTATTGAAGAACAATTGCTTTACAATGGTGTGTCAGTTTCTATTTATAACAAAGTGAATCAGTTATACATATACATATGTTCCCATACCTCTTCCCTCTTGTGTCTCCCTCCCTCCCACCCTCCCTATCCCACCCCTTTAGGTGGTCACAAAGCACCGAGCTGATCTCCCTGTGCTATGTGGCTGCTTTCCACTAGCTATCTATTTTACATTTGGTAGTGTATATATGTCCATTCCACTCTCTCACTTTGTCACAGCTTACCCATCCCCCTCCACATATCCTCAAGTCAATTCTTTAGTAGGTCTGTGTCTTTATTTCCGTCTTACCCCTAGGTTCTTCATGAATGTTATTTTTTTCCTTAAATTCCATATATATGTGTTAGCATATGGTATTTGTTGTTCTCTTTCTGACATACTTCACTCTATATGACAGACTCTAGGTCCATCCACCTCACTACAAATAACTCAATTTCATTTCTTTTTATGGCTGAATAATATTCCATTGTATATATGTGCCACTCTTCTTTATCCATTTATCTGATGATGGACACTTAGGTTGATACCATCTCCTGGCTATTGTGAATAGAGCTTCAATGAACATTTTGGTGCATGACTCTTTTTGAATCATGGTTTTCTCAGGGTATATGCCCAGTAGTGGGATTGCTGGGTCATATAGTAGTTCTATGTGTAGATTTTAGAGGAACTTCCATACTGTTCTCTATAGTGGCTGTATCAGTTTATAACCTACCAGCAGTGCAAGAGTGTTCCCCTTTCTCCACACCTTCTCCAGCATTTATTGTTTCTAGATTTTTTGATGATGGCCATTCTGACAGGAGTGAGATGATATCTCATTGTAGTTTTGATTGGCATTTCTCTAATGATTAATGATGTTGAGCATTCTTTCATGTGTTTTGTTGGCAATCTGTATATCTTCTTTGGAGAAATGTCTATTTAGGTCTTCTGCCCATTTTTGGATTGGATTGTTTGTTTTTTTTATTATTGAGCTGCATGAGCTGCTTGTAAATTCTGGAGATTAATCCTTTGTCAGTTGCTTCATTTGCAAATATTTTCTCCCATTCTGAGGGTTGTCTTTTGGTCCTGTTTATGGTTTCCTTTGTTGTGCAAAAGCTTTGACGTTTCATTAGGTCCCATTTATTTACTTTTGTTTTTATTTCCATTTCACTAGAAGGTGGGTCAAAAAGGATCTTGCTGTGATTTATGTCATAGAGTGTTCTGCCTATGTTTTCCTCTAAGAGTTTGATAGTTTCTGGCCTTACATTTAGGTCTTTAATCCATTTTGAGCTTATTTTTGTGTATGGTGTTAGGGAGTGATCTAATCTCATACTTTTACATGTACCTGTCCAGTTTTCCCAGCACCATTTATTGAAGATGCTGTCTTTCCTGCTGTATATTCTTGCCTCCTTTATCAAATATAAGGTGACCAGGGCTTCCTTGGTGGTGCAGTCATTAAGAGTCTGCCTGCTGATGCAGGGGACATGGGTTTGTGCACCAGTCCAGGAGGATCCCAAATTTGCGGAGCAGCTGGGCCCATGAGCCATGGCCGCTGAGCCTGTGCTCTGCAACGGGAGAGGCCACAACAGTGAGATGCCCACATACCACAAAAAAAAAAAAAAAAAAAGAAAAAAAAAAAGGGACCATATGACTTGATCCAAGAACATGGTATATCTCTCCATATGTTTGTATCAACTTTAATTTCTTTCATCAGTGTCTTATAGTTTTCTGCATATAGGTCTTTTGTCTCCTTAGATAGGTTTATTCCCAGATATTTTTTTTTCTTTTTGTTGCAATGGTAAATGGGAGTGTTTTCTTAAATTCACTTTCAGATTTTTATCATTAGTGTATAGGAATACCAGATATTTTTGTGCATTAATTTTGTATCCTGCTACTTTACCAAATTCATTGATTACCTCTAGTAGTTTTCTGGTAGCATCTTTGGGATTCTCTATGTATAGTATCATGTCATCTGCAAACAGTGACAGCTTTACTTCTTCTTTTCTGATTTGTATTCTTTTATTTCTTTTTCTTCTCTGATTGCTGTGGCTAAAACTTCCAAAACTATTTTGAATAATAGTGGTGAGAGTTGCCAGCCTTCTTTTGTTCCTGATCTTAGTGAAAATGGTTTCAGTTTTTCATGACTGAGGACAATGTTGGCTGTTGGTTTGTCATATATGGTCTATATTATGTTGAGGAAAGTTCTCTCTATGCCTACTTTTTGCATGGTTTTTATCATAAATGGGTGTTGAATTTGTCAAAAGCTTTCTCTGCATCTATTGAGACAATCATATTGTTTTTCTACTTCATTTTTTTAATATAGCGTATCATGTTGATTGATTTGCGTATATTGAAGAATCCTAGCATTCCTGGAATAAACCCCACGTGATCATGGTGTATGATCCTTTTAATGTGCTGTTGGATTCAGTTTGCTAGTATTTTGTTGAGGATTTTTGCATCTATGTTCATCAGTGTTATTGGCCTGTGGTTTTCTTTCTTTGTGACATCTTTGTCTGGTTTTGGTATCAGGGTGATGGTGGCCTTGTAGAATGAGTTTGGGAGTGTTTCTCCCTCTGCTATATTTTGGAAGAGTTTGAGAAGGATAGGTGTTAGCTCTTCTCTAAATATTTGATAGAATTCACCGGTGAAGCTATCTGGTCCTGGGCTGTTGTTTATTGGAAGATATTTAATTACAGTTTCAATTTCAGTGCTTGTGATTTATCTGTTCATATTTTCTATTTCTTCCTGGTTCAGTCTTGGCAGGTTGTGCATTTCTAGGAATTTGTCAATTTCTTCCAGGTTGTCCATTTTATTGCCATAGAGTTGCTTGTAGTAGTCTCTCATGATCTTTTTTATTTCTGCAGTGTCAGTTGTTACTTCTCCTTTTTCATTTCTAATTCTGCTGAGTTGGGTCTTCTCTCTTTTTTTCTTGATGAGTCTGACTAATGGTTTATCAATTTTGTTTATCTTCACAAATAACCAGCTTTTCATTTTATTGATCTTTGCTATCATTTCCTTTGTTTCTTTTTCATTTATTTCTGACCTTTATGATTTCTTTCCTACTGCTAAATCTGTTTTTTTTTTCTTTCTCTAATTGCTTTAGGTGTAAGTTTATTTTTTTTATTTGAGATGTTTCCTGTTTCTTAAGGTAGGATTGCATTGTTATAAACTTCCCTCTTAGAACTGCTTTTGCTGCATCCCATGGGTTTTGGGTTGTTGTCTCTCCATTGTCATTTGTTTCTAGGTATTTTTTGATTTCCTCTTTGATTTCTTCAGTGATCACTTCGTCATTAAGGAGTGTATTGTTTAGCCTCTATGTGATTGTATTTTTTATAGATCTTTTCCTGTAATTGATATCTAGTCTCAGAGCATTGTGGCTGGAAAACATACTTGATACAAATTCAGTTTTCTTAAATTCATCAATGCTTGATTTGTGACCCATGATATGATCTATCCTGGAGAATGTTCCATGAGCACTTGAGAAAAATGTGTATTCTGTTGTTTTTGGATGGAATGTGTTATACATATCAGTTAAGTCCCTCTTGTTTAATGTATCATTTAAAGCTTGTGTTTCCTTATTTATTTTCCTTTTTGGTGATCTGTCCATTGGTGAAACCGGGGTGTTAAAGTCCCCTACTATGAATGTGTTACTGTCGATTTCACCTTTTATAGCTGATAGTATTTGCCTTATCTATTGAGGTGCTCCTATGTTGGGTGCATAAATATTTACAATTGTTATATCTCTTCTTGAATCAATCCCTTGATCATTATGTAGTGTCCTTCTTTGTCTCTTCTAATAGTCTTTATTTTAAAGTCAAATATGAGAATTGTTACTCCAGCTTTCTTTGATTTTCATTTGCATTGAAAATCATTTTCCATCCCCTCACTTTCAGTATCTATATGTCCCTAGGTCTGAAGTGGGTCTCTGTAGATGGCACATATATGGGTCTTGTTTTTGTGTCCATTCAGCCAGTCTTTGTCTTTTGGTGGGAGCATTTCCTCCATTTACATTTAAGGTAATTATCGATATGTATGTTCCTATTCCCACTTTCTTAATTGCTTTTTTTTTTTTTTTTTTTTTTTTGGTTTTTTCATTCCTTTCCCATATTAGGGAAGTTTTCAACTATAATCTCTTCAAATATTTCTCAGTCCCTTTCTTTTTATATTCTTCTTTTGGGACCCCTATAATTTGAATGTTGGTGTGTTTAATGTTGTCCCAGTGGTCTCTGAGACTGTTCTCAGTTCTTTTCATTCTTTTTTCTTAATTCTGCTCTGCAGTAGTTATTTCCACTATTTTATCTTCCAGGTCACTTATCTGTACTTCTGCCTCAGTTATTCTGCTATTGATCCCTTCTAGAATATTTTTAATATCATTTATTGTGTTGATCATCATTGCTTCTTTCCTCTTTAGTTCTTCTAGGTCCTTGTTAAATGTTTCTTGCATTTTCTCTATTCTATTTCCAAGATTTGGGATTATCTTTACTATCATTACTCTGAATTCTTTTTCAGGTAGATTTCTTATTTCCTCTTCATTTGTTAGGTCTGGTCGGTTTTTACCTTGTTCCTTCATCTGCTGTCTCTATGTCTGTCTTCTCATTTTGCTTTTCTTACTGTGTTTGTGGTCTCTTTTTGCAGGCTGCAGGTTCATAGTTCCCGTTGTTTTTGGTGTCTGTCCCAAGCAGCTAAAGTTGTTTCAGTGGGTTGTGTAGGCTTCCTGGTGGAGGGGACTATTGCCTGTGTTCTGGTTGATGAGGCTGGATCTTGTCTTTCTGGTGGCAGCTCCACGTCTTGTGCTGTGTTTTGGTGAGTCTGTGGCCTTATTATGATTTTAGGCAGCCTCTGTGCTAATGGCTGTGGTTGTGCTCCTGTCTTGCTAGTTTTTTGGCATAGGGTGTCCAGCACTGTAGCTTGCTGCTCATTGAGTGAAGCTGGGTCTTGGTGTTGAGATGGAGATCTCTGGGAGATTTTCTCCATTTGATATTACATGGATCTGGAGGTCTCTTGTGGTCCAGTGTCCTGAAGTTTGTTCTCCCACCTCAGAGGCACAGCCCTGATGCCTTGCTGGAGCACCAAGAGCATTTCATCCACATGGCTCAGAATAAAAGGGAGAAAAAGAAGAAAGAAAGAGGATAAAATAAAATAAAGTTATTAAAATAAAAAAAATAATTATTAAGGTTAAAAAAATTAAAGTAAAAAAAAAAAAAAACAAACAGAAACAGACAGACAGAACCCTCGGACAAATGGTGAAAGCAAGGCTATACAGACAAAATCTCACACAGAAGCATACACATACACACACACAAATAGAGGAAAAGGGGAAAAAATAATAAATCTTGCTCTCAAAGTCCACCTCCTCAATTTGGGATGATTCGTTGTCTATTCAGGTATTCCACAGATGCAGGGTACATGAAGTTAACTGTGGAGATTTAATCCACTGCTCCTGAGGCTGCTGGGAGAAATTTCCCTTTCTCTTGTTTGTTCGCACAGCTCCTGTTGTTCAGCTTTGGAATTGGCCCCACATCTGCATTTAGGTCCCCTGAGGGTGTTCTTCGCTCAGACAGGACAGGGTTAAAGGAGCAGCTATTCGAGGGCTCTGGCTCCCTCAGGCTGGGGGGCAGGGAGGGGGCACGGAGTGCAGGGTGAGTCTGCGGCAGCAGAGGGCGACGTGACATTGCACCAGCCTGAGGCATGCCGTGCGTTCTCCCGTGGAAGTTGTCCCTGGATCACGGGACCCTGGCAGTGGCAGGCTGCACAGTCTCCCGGGAAAGGAGGTGGGGATAGTGACCTGTGCTCACACATAGCCTTCTTGGTGGTGGCAGCAGCAGCCTTAGTGCCTCATGCCCATCACTGGGGTCTGCGCTGATAGCCGTGGCTCGTGCGCATCTCTGGAGCTCCTCTAAGCGGTCCTCTTAATGCCCTCTCCTCGCACACCAGGAAACAAAGAGGGAAGAAAAAGTCTCTTGCCTCTTCAGCAGCTCCAGATTTTTCTCCAGACTCCCTCCTGGCTAGCCATGGTGCACTAACCCCTTCAAGCTGTGTTCAAGCCACTAACCCCAGTCCTCTCCCTGGGATCTAAGCTCTGAAGCCTGAGCCTCAGCTCCCAGGTCCCGCGCATCCTGGCGGGTGAGCAGACAAGCCTCTCAGGCTGGTGAGTGCTGGTCGGACTGGTGAGTGTTGGTCGGCACCGATCCTCTGTGCAGGAATCTCTCTGCTTTACCCCCGCACCCCTGTTCTGTGCTCTCCTCTCCGGCTCTGAAGCTTCCCCCCTCTGCCACCCACAGTCTCCGCCTGTGAAGGGGCTTCTACTGTGTGGAAACCTTTCCTCCTTCACAGCTCCCTCCCACTGGTGCAGGTCCCGTCCCTATTCTTTTGTCTCTGTTTTTTCCTTTTTTTTATTTTGCCCTACCCTGGTACGTGGGGAGTTTCTTGCCTTTTGGGAGGTCTGAGGTCTTCTGTCAGCGTTCAGTAGGTGTTCTGTAATAGTTGCTTCATGTGTAGATGTATTTCTGATGTATCTGTGGGGAGGAAGGTGATCTCCCTGTTTTACTCTTCCGCCATCTTCCTAGAGTACTCTGTTAGTGTATTTTAATTGAAAGAAATTGAATAGTTAAAAAAGTTAATGTGAAAAATAATTATAAGTTACATAAATTTGATGTATAATAAATAAATAATCCAAGACAAGAATAGATAAAAATGGAGCATTACTTTAGTACAATGACGATGTAAACTCATGTAAGTTCTCTCTAAAAAGGAGATTTTTGTACTGATAATTAAGAGAAGGAATAAGCCAGTTTAATAAAGAAGAGTTTTCCTCAAGGAAGGAGCAATATTCTCAAGTTGGGAAAGAGCCTGTAATGTTTAAAGAATAAAAAGAACATTATGGAGGCTGGAGGACACAGAACAGAGGGAAGAGTTGTAAGTGGTCAGGGACTTATAGATCATGTGAGAAGACTGGGTTTTACTTCTGTTGTAATGGGTAAGTACTTTGAGCTTAAGATTTGCACCTGGGTCATAATAAGATCATATTCTGTATTAAGAAAAACAAATGTATTTAATTAAATATTCTCTCTCCCATGTAAAGGATGAGTTGCAGTGACACAAATATTGAGGTATTAAAGACTGAACCAGAAGATTTCATAACTGTCCAGGAGTAAACTGTTGAGGAGTGGACCATAGAGATGCTCAACATCTCTAAGCATCAGGGAGGTGCAACTCAAAAACCATAGTGAGACATCATCTCATACCTATTAGAATGGCTGTTATCAAAAAGCCAAGAGAAAATAAATGGGAATGATGTGGAGAGAAAGAGACTCTTTTGTGCTGTTGATAGAAATGTAAATTGGGTCAGCCACTGTGGGAAACAGTATGTAGTTTCCTAAAAACAATTAAAAATAGAACTACCAAATGATCCAGGAATCCTACTTCTGGGTATACATCCAAAGGAAATGAAATCACTATCTCTCACTATCACTATTGGTATCTTAAGATATTTGAGAAAAGACATTACACCCACAAAATGGCATGGAATGACCTAACTGTATTTGGTAATGCAAATATTATTACCAAACTATATTAAAGCAGTATTAGATACATTTAACAAGTTTAACAATAAAACATCCAGAGTTAAGAATCAAAAGTCTCTGATTGATTGGTCCTCAATCTTTTCTAAATAAATGTAAACACCTAGTTTTTAGATAATCCTAAGACTTGGCCATTCGCCTCCCTTCTGTGCTCCTGAAATTGGGATTTAATTGGTTCAGCATTTTTTAGAGTTCACCACAGTATTTCATACTATGCACCCAGGTTTGAGAGCAACTGCCTTCAGACATTGCTCCACAACCCTGAATTGTGTTATTTCCCCACAATATTTTATCCTCTGTCAAATTTGATCTGAGCTTCTATGCCAGATTAGAGATAATTTTCATAGAAATTCTTCACACTTTGCTACAACACTATGTTCCTTATATGAATCTGTCTCTAGGATTCATGTATGTATATGGTACATAAAATAGATGAATAGAAATACTCCCTAATTTCTATGGGAATTTACAGATTCTAAAATGTATCATTTTTAACTTATTATAATGTATTATATTAAGAATGCCCTCAACTTAAAAATATTGGTGATTTGTGATTCTGTTGGACTTCATATATTTTCCAAATGGTTAGCTGTTCTTTTCCATGATCCATATATGACTTCAAAACTTGCTTTAGGGGAAGAAAATGCATAGGTGCTGTGTTTTATTGTAGTACCAAAGCCATTCAATAGAGAGATTGCCTTTCCCTATTACTTATTATTATATACTACAATATATATGAATTTTCTGCTATTGAATAACAAAACATTTCTCTTTTGTTTTGTGTTACCACATATCATGTATCCCAATATTAATAAATCTATGTTCCTTCAACATTCCTCTGTAAATTGATTTAGTTTAATGTAGCAGGACATTTAAACAGTGTTGTCAATTCAGATAGCATGTATCATTAAAACTGTAATTGAAGTAAAAAATCCATGAGACCCCTCAAGATTTCAAGACCATAGTTACAGAATACAGAGTTATCAAATTAGGACTGTTAATTTTTCTTCCTTTTTCCGGGGGTTCCTCTTTGCAAAAGTAAAATTTTATGTCAGTATTCAAACATATTGGTATTCATAAAAGTGGAAAAGCTCATTACTTTCCATTAACTATTGTACTTATATTCATAAAGTTGTAAACAATTATTTATGTGACACATCCATGTGAATAGTCAAGTGTAATAACCTTTCCAAAACTGGGGTTTGAAATTGCCAGTAGTTCCCTAAAATGGCAAAGTGCTTTTAAACTCTTAAGTAAACACAACTATTCAATGAGGAGACTTTTGTATAAACTAGTCAGATATAATAACTGTCATATGTAAATTATGGTCAATTATGGATTAGACAAAAGTTGAGAAAGGTGCACAAATAATGTATGTTTTCAGAAAATTAAAACAGCCCCTGAAAGTAAAATTTAGGAAGCATATTCTAAGCAATGAGATATATTAATCTGTCTTTCAGGTAATATGGCTATTATGGATGAGCTCTGAGTCAATTCATCAGGTCCCTTTTAAAATGATATTTCTATTTTAGCTGTATTTCTACAATTCATTTCATAAATGGTAGGAGACAATTTTCCATAAGTAGTTCATATTTCTGCATGTCTTGCAAATGAAGGCATTGACAGTCTATGATACTGTACTATCACAAAGAGCTTTGGGAAATAGAGATCAAGTATCCTAGAGGGCAGATTTGTTTGCTGTACAAGAGAATATAGTAACTTCCTCTGGGGCAATAGTTGGGCATGTTTGCTTACAGCCCATTGTAAAGGATTAAGGCTTTAAGCCCAAGTTTCTTCAGCTTGGAAAAATCTGAATGGTTTCTAGGCAGCATCTACTTAGGCCCACCTGCTTCTCTTTCTCTGGAGATAAAAAACTCTTTCCTGGAAGCCCCTCAGTGGAGAGCCCTCACACTGAACAAGCCAGGATGGTTGAACTTGTTACATTATTATTGACCTCCTAGAATCTAGGAAGAGATGACGACCTGAAAAAAATGTTAGGTTCTATAAGGAATAAAAAG
Source organism: Neophocaena asiaeorientalis asiaeorientalis (assembly GCF_003031525.2). Lineage (NCBI taxonomy): Eukaryota > Metazoa > Chordata > Mammalia > Artiodactyla > Phocoenidae > Neophocaena > Neophocaena asiaeorientalis. Next base: position 848,258 of record NW_020174653.1, read on the forward strand.
TGGAGGTTGAACTCTATGTAAGAAACCAAACTGGTCATTATCTGTGAAAAATTCCTAAATTATTTTAAAAGGATAGTTTGTATCTAAGTCTGATATTGATATTATTATATATCATCTGGTCACTCTAGGATAATTTATTATTTTGAATAGTTTCTTAATTTATCTTTTGGACTTTTCCAGGTATAGAGTTTTGTCATCTACAAAGAGTGATAATATTTGGAAGGAGGAAGAAAATATATATCTGCCTTCGTTTTCTCTTTTAAGCTAGAAAACCCAAAACAATATTACACAATAGTGATTAAAATAACCATTCCTGATTAATTCCTCTTAAAAATAACATTTTTTCCTGAGTCAGTCTATTAAAAGTGACTTCAATTCAAGTAGCAAAAGAATTTTGGGAGCTTGATGAATGCAATAAAATGTATCTGGAAGAAATATTAAGAATAACCATGAAATAATAATGCTCATTGAATAAGAATTTCCATACTAGGTATGAAAACACATTACAAAACCATTGTAATTAAGTTAGTTTGATAGTGACATAGGATTAGAAATGCTCTTTTTAAGCATCATATTTTGTGGTAATTTTTATGGCAGAAATAGAAAACTAATATAAGACTTACTCATTTATGTAATACTTTAAGATCAATTTGCCAACACTAACAAAACTCAAAATTAATTACACTTTGACCTAAATATCTGATTTCCATCAACTTATCTTTCAACAATTCTCACATGGGCACAGAAAAAAAATATATAAAGATGTTAATTTGAGGGACTTCTCTGGCAGTCCAGTGGTTAAGCCTTCACCTTCCAATGCAAGGGGTATAGTTTTGAACCCTGGTCCAGGAGCTAAGCTCTCACATGCCTCGTAGACAAAAAAACAATTCATAAAACAGAAGCAATATTATAACAAAAATTCAGTAAAAACTTTAAAACTCGTCCACATCAAAACAAAAAAAAAGATGTTAATTTTCAGCGTTGTTTGCAATAGCAAAACAGATAGGAAGGGGATAGGGCACAACCTTTAAAAGAATGACAACATTTGAGGACACAACATAAACTGGTTAGAACCAACTAGGTACAATATGGTGGACGAGTCGACTTCCATTAGACCTTGAGCCTCATTTTACATTCACTGTAATACATCAGCATGCTAAATGACACAACCACCAGCACCACGACAGTTCCAAGGTCAACCACAAAAGGTCAAAACGTGAGTGGTGACACAACTTCTGGAAATCCCTGCCCTTTCCCCAAAATAGTTGGAATAATCCTCCAACTCATTAGCCTATGAAATTATTCAACCCATAAAAATTAACTCCCCACATTTCCAGGTCTCTTCCCTTCTGAGATGGCCCATACTCTATGGAGCATGTATCTCCCTGAATAAATCTCCTTTTACTTTACTATAGTTCACTCTTGAATTCTTTCCTGCATGAAGCGAAGATCCACACTTGGTGGCCAACCCAGGGACTCACCTGAGACCTGGGATGTGACAATTCTCTTGTACCCCAGTTTCTATCCTGCAACAAGGCCAAAACAAGTAACTGAAAATTACCTAAATAATCATGAATAATTTCATTTCTGTAATACTGTGATATAATAAAATAGTCTGTAATTATCTTAAAATAATGATATTGACCTCTATCTGCTGATATGGAAATACCACCAAGATAAAAAGTTTGCAGCCCTTTAAAAAGTTAGAAAAACTTGTCTGTGACATGGAACATGATGATATATTTTGACTGAAAAGAAATGGAATATATTTCTGCATATAAAATTCTCTATTTATACAAATAAGGAAATATCCAATATTAAAATGTGCATACATTTTCCAGTAATTTTGGTTGTTAATAGGAATAAAATAATCAAAAGGGATTTTATTTTCATTTTCACTCTTTTACACTGTCTCTTCACATGCTTGCAATGTTTTAATAATAGTAAAAGAACAACAACTATTTTACACATATAGTATGTTTTTTGTTTCAAGGAAGTAGATAATACATGCATGTGTATCTAATATCACATGGGTTCCATGACCTGAAATAAAGGATTTTCATTTAAAAGACATAATAATAAGGATTTAGCTTGTTCAATACTGAAAACTAGAGTAGGTAGCTATCCAGTTCTGTAACCAGCAGGACACTATGGGGCCTTCCCAGGACAGACCCCTTCCCCCTGGTCCTCTCCTTTAGTTCCTCTCTGAAGTACCTAGATAACAGTACCTGATGCATATCTCCCGAGTTGCTTTATAGATGCTAAACCCCCCACCAAATGGAAGAAGTTAACTACTAGATGACCATGAGCACCAGACCTACTGGACCTTGAGGACTGATAATGTTAAACCCTGTGACACTGCCCTATTACCTAATCATCAAACATTCAGAGAACTGTGCTCTAGCTGATCACATACTCTGTGACTCTCCTCCCTCACCTGGCCTTTAAAAATGCCTCCCTGAAACCCATTAGGGAGTTCAGAGTTTTTGAGCACTAGCTATCCCAAACTTCTTGTCTGGTGTCTTAAAATAAATGCTGTACTTTCCTTTACCACTTCCTGGTGTCAGAGGATTGGCTTTACTGCATGAAGGCGAGTGGACCCCCAAGTGTGGTTTGGTAACAGTTCCAAGAATATTACAAAAAAAAAAAAAAAAAAGCTGTTCTGGAGAACATGGGTCAGATTACAGACTATGCTAAGGACCTCCACATACACAGTTTTTTTTTACCTGAGAAGCAACAGCATCCTTGGACAAGAGGAGGAGATATCTTCAGAAATCCTCTCACATTTCCAGATTTGTAGGTGAGGATTGGAGACAAGCATCGACCATAGTTTACAGGAGCAGCAGGCCACACAGACTTCCCTTAAAATGTCATCAACTACTTTGACAGAATAACTTGTAGGTCATAGACACAGCATGTGGAATTAGCTGGCAGGGGATGTGAAGACTGCCCCTGATAGAGCAAGCAACAGGAAGGAGAGAGGAGCTAATCCAGCCAGTAGCTGGCAGAGTGAGTAGCCTAAGGAAAAAGCTGTGTACAGAAAGCAGCAGTTTCATCAAACACAAAGGAAAAAAATACAGAGATAAATTTCTCTTGGGCTGCCAATGGCTCTGGCATCCCTCCCAATTAATCTAATTCATTGCTCAACTAGTGACATAAATTTACATCAACCAGACCTGCAGCTTAAGCTCTAAAGGGACCTTGTAACAGAATGCAATTTGACTGTTATTGGGATCAAGGAGAGGTCACACATGGGGGCTTTTAAGAGAATGCAAAAGTGTCTAGACATCATTTATGCCATTTAGCAAGAAAAAAATAAGAAAAATAAGTTCAAATATTAAAGCTAATTTTGCAGCTTAAAAGAAAATTTAAGAGAGAAAAATAAATATTTTCGATAAATATAAATAATAGAAAAGCAAAATTCTTAAAGTATTAGCATTGTAATTTCCAAACAAAAAATTGTTTTTAAAAAACAGAATGGTACTAGTCGATATTGTTATCAAACCACACTTGGGTCCACTTGCCGCTGTAAAGCCAATCAACTGACACTGGGTTATGGTGAAGGAAAGTGTAGCCTTTATTGCAGGCACCAAGCAAGGAGTCCAGGGCAACTAGTGCTCAAAAACACCTGAAATTCCTGATGGTTTTCAGTAAAGCATTTTTAAAGACCAGGTTTTTTTGGTTTTTTTTTTTGGGGGGGGGGCATGTTCACAGGGTAAGTGATTAGTTTGTGCACAATTCTCTTATTGTTTGATGGTGAGGTAATCGGGTGGTGTCACAGGGGTTAACATCATCAATCCTCAGGTGCCAGTAGGCCTGGGGGCTATGTGCTAACAGTCATCTAGTAGTTAACTTCTTCCAGTTGGTGGGGGTTTTAGCATCCGTAAAACAGCTCAGTAAATGTGCATCAGATACTGCCATCTAGGTACTTCAGAGAGGAGCTAAAGCAGAGGATATGGGGGAGGGGGTCTGTCCCAGGAAAAGCCCCATAAAGTTTTGCTAGGTTACAGTATATATTAAACTTTTATGAAATGGACAAACTACTGCTTGGAGAAAAATACAGAGACTAAAATATTTTTATTTTCAGTCAAGAAAGAATAAAAATAAAGAAATTATGCATTCATTGTGATGCCCAAAACTCAGCCTCTATGCACAGGTGCTGAATCAGAATTCAGAGACAGAGTTTTGGGTGAAGTAGAAAAAGATAGCTTTATTGCTTTGCCAGGCAAAGGGGAACACAGCTGGCTCATGCCCTTCAAAACTGTTTGTCCCCATTGGGTGGGGGTGGTGGTGGTACGAGTGGGATTTGGTGAGGAGTTTTATAGCAATGGTTCAAGGGCAGGGTTGCTGATATGGATCAAGGTACATGCAGGGCTTACATTCCTTTAATCAGACCTCAGGTGATCTCCTGATGAGCTTCTGTGGTTCGTTTAATCTGGCCTCAGGTGGTCTCCTGATCTCCTCTTTGGAATGAAGACTACTTCATCAAGTAGTTAACATCTTTCATTTGTTGAGGGTTTTAGTTATGGAGAAGAACTCAAAGATATTGTTATGTATATGCTTTGAGGAAAAACCAGGGTCCTGTCTCAAGGCTACACTATTGTTTCTTGACTGCTCCCCCCTTGTCTCTGCATCCCCTCCCTTCCCTGATTAGCAACTGTTTGAATCTGCCCTTTGGAACTCAGTGTAGGTCATTGAGGCTGAAGCCTATTCCCTACAAACAAAAAGCAAGGGGCTCCCTGTGGCGCAGTGGTTGAGAGTCTGTCTGCCGATGCAGGGGACACGGGTTCGTGCCTCGTTCTTGTTCCCGGAAGATGCCGCGGAGCGGCTGGGCCCGTGAGCCATGGCTGCTGAGCCTGCGCGTCCGGAGCCTGTGCTCTACAATGGGAGAGGCCACAACAGTGAGAGGCCCGCATACCACACACACACACACACACAAAGCAGGGTATGCAGGAAGACTTCTGTGCCCAGGAGCCCCACAGGTCCTGCTCAGTTTCAAATGTAAGATAGTTAAGAAAGATACATAGGAGAAATGAATTAATAAAACAGAATACGAAAAATTTGGGAATCTAAAAACAAAAGTACAACAAAAAAGATGAAAAATAAATCTAAAAACTAGTTCTTTGAAAAAATTAGTAAAATTAATTTAAAAATAACAAAATTTGTCCAAAAAAAATATCAATTTTTGACTGAAAGGAAAAACACAACATAAGAGTTGTGAGTTTCAGTTTTATTCCAGTACCTTACTGAGGAATACAATACAGAAAATAGTCTCTTAGATAGCTTTAAGGAACCACTCTGAAGAGATAGGTGGAGAACCAATATATATGATTTTAGCTAGAGAATAGAGCAGTCAGGCCTACATCTTAGTAGAAAATTACTGCTAGTCATGAGGCTCAGATATCTCAGTTAATGATTTTAGTGCTTTTCTATTTATGGGAAGTTGCAAGAATCTGGGTTCATTAAAATGTTTCCTGAGATATATACAACTATCTAAGGGCCTGTTTTTCCAAAGCAGAGTGCCTAATCCTGTTTTTTTGTACTGACTTCCTTTCAAGGTGTACTGTAGGTCAGTGACTGCAGTGCCCAATGATTTAATTCTTTTAGAAACTGAGGGTGAGCAACAGTCTTTGTTTTACATAAGTATATTGAATAAAAGTAGGAAAATTACATGTAAAATGTGATCTATAATATAAGATACTTTAATATAGAGAGTGTAATGTGTATGAGAATGTTGGGGTGGGAGGATTCAATCTATAAGCTAGTTTTTTATTTGCTTTAATTGAGGTATAACATATTGAGATATAGTAACTGAGATATATGAATATTCATGAGATGGTTAGTTATAATTTGATAAAAATAATTTTAATGGAGAAGTAGCTATCATAAAGGATTTAGCTTCCTTTAATTCCAGTCATCATCATTGTAAGCTTTTTAAATTAGCTAAATGATTGTTAGAAGATTTTTTTTTTAATTGGTGAAAATAGTGGCAAACTAGATATATGGATTGGCTGGAAATATAATATGGACACATTCTACCATTTAATAAACTGTGCATAAGAATCTAGTGAATCCAATAGTCTGTATACTTTGAAAAATAAATACAAGGCTTTGTATAAGGGCCAGTAACTACACTGGAGTATTCCAGAAGTCTTGTGTTTGTTGTAAGATTAGCTGAATCCTGCCTTTAGACATTGCCACAGCTGCTTCTCGTGAAGCAAACTGTGTCACTTAGATAACCAGAAGGACAATGGCTGAAACTTTATTGATTTTATAAATCAAGTTCATTTTCTGTGTCTCTATGGAAGAATTTAGTCTTAAACATCCAATTATCATCTTTTTATAACTGTTGGAAGTTACAGAGACCAGAAGAGAAACTTGTACAAATTAGTTTAGTTAAATTTGCAATGCACATATACAAAATATATAGAACAAAAAAGAAGTCACTATGTTATATGTCACAGTTATAAACAATTCATAAAATAACTGCACGTCAATTTAAATCTAAGAAATAAGAAAACCTCCATAAATTAGACAATTTCCTAAGAAGAAATCTTCAAGGGAAAGTAAGCATAATTTTAAAAAATTATTTTAGATTTAAAAGTATCAAACTGTTTCCAAGTAACTTAACTGTTTCCTAGAACAAGGATCAAGATTATATATAAATTATAAAAGTATCCAGAACCCAATAAATGAAAATTTGCATTGTCTAGTATAGTGTAAGCCCTGACATTCAGCTTTTATTTTTGTAATGAAAGTGCCTGATTTGAACTTTGATTGTGGATGTAGCCACTTCAGATAGGCCTCCACTTCAAAGATGGCTATCTGTAATAAACACATTGCCAGCCACAGGCCTGCCCCTGCCCTTCCCCCAGCCTTCTTTGTCTCCCTCTCTCTCTCCCCAGGACTTCATAGTGTGGCCCCAGGTGTGCCATGCAATTTCCAAGACTCATAAATAATCAGTAATAAACTTTTTTTGGTTTTTAAAAATTGTTATTGCTGACTGTTATTGCTGAGGGCATCTTGCAATGAACAATAAGAACCACAAGGGCCAGTCTTGTCATAACACTGGTTATTGATAGGCTGAGACCACCAGACAACTTCTGGTTTCCAAGAAAAAAATTATCAGGCATGTGATGAATCAGGAAAATATGGTTCATAATGAAGATAAAAATAAATGAATCAAAAACCACACAGAACTGACACAAGTATTAGAAAGAGCAGACACAGATATCAAAACAATTAGTATGACTGTTTTCCACATGTTGAACCAGTTTGGAAAATAGTTCTTTCATTTCTTAAAAATTAGATGTATACCTATTATAAGATCCAGGCATTTCATACCCAAGAAAAATAAAAGCATATATCTATAAAAATATTTGTAAGTAAATGTTCAAAACAGCTTATTTTAATATCCCAAACCTGAAAATATCTGTCTACCAAAAAATTAATCAATCAGTCTAAGAAAGAAATGGAAAATTTTATTTGAGACAAATTGAGGATTATAACCTGGGACCAGCCTCTCAGAAAGCTCTGAGAACTATTATGCCCATTAAAGGTCAAGGCACAATTATATAAGTTTTTGAGACAGAAGGCTGAACGTTAAATGACTTATTACTGACCATTAACAGAAACCAGATCTAAGCTCACAAAGTAGTGGGTCATCATGCCCCCTTACAAGATTAAGAAGGAAGGTCATCTCCTAAGGAATTGTAATTTTTAATGAGATTAAAAAGCAATATTATCTCCTAAGGCGGTCTGATTAATGCATATGCATGTAATACACACTAAGAGGGAGGGAGGAGGCCCAAAGGGCCAAAGAAAAATTTTATGTTTAAATATTTCTTATCTTGCCATAAAATATGAATTTTACTTAATCACATCTCAAATGTCCAGTCACAAGTAAAGGGGTAAACAAATCATTGTATATCCATATAATGGAATGTCACTCAGTGATGTAAAAGAATGATCTATTGATGCACACAACAATAAGAATAAATTGCAGTATAATTATGCCAAGTGAAAGAAACAAGATGAAAAAAGTACATACTGAATGATTCATAAATACAAAACTCTAGAAAATGCAAACTAATCTATAGTGACAAAAAGAAGATCAATTATTACCTTAGGACTGAGATAAGAAGATTTGGTGGTAGGATGGAAGGATTTTATAAAGGCACAAGGAACCTTTGGAGAGTGATGAACATTTTCTTTATCTTTGTGGTGATTATTATTTATGTAATACATATACACACAGATAAATATATACACATGTATGCATGTGTTATTAACATTTATCAAATACTGATGTGTATAATAGCCCAAATCTGAAAACGACCCATGTCCATCCACAGGTTTAATAGATAAACACAGCTGCTTATTATATGTCAATTTATAACTCAAAAATCTATTTAAAAATCCAAGGAAATGCTGTTTTTATTAGCCCTAACTACCAATTTTCCAAAGTATATATAATACCTGTACTACTTTAAATGTATTCCAGCATAGAAAATGACATTTTCCCCAAGCATATTTACCAAACGATTCTTACTTTGTAAATAGCACAAAACATGTAAAGAGTAGTTACACATTTAGAAATTCTGAGTAAAAACATTTTTGAACAAGCTCAGAAATAACTCCTATAAAATCAGGAAAGCAATCACAATTGCTTTTAAATACATAGTATGTAATATAATTCTACATTAATTATTAAATAATTAAACTATCTAACTAATTAATAATTAAATTATCTAAATTATCGAATAGAATAATACATGAAGAAAATAACTCACTATTTTCAAATGCCTGTTTCTGGAAAAACATTGAAATACTTAGAAAAGCTATATAAAAATGGATCATTTATCAAGACATCTGGTTGAAAAGTTAATATATATATATTACTATATTTCTACAATTATCAGTTAAAAAATGACAGTAATAAAATTTTCATTTCCCAAAGCTGAAGAATATAAAATATCTGGGAATAAATTTAACATAAAATAAGTTATTCTTGTATAAAGAAAATATTAAGACTTCACTGAAAGTTGTAATAAAGTGCATAAATATATGGAAAAACATTTCTTACTTTGTGACAGGATAATTCAGCCCTATAAGATACAAATGGTCTCTTTATATCTTTAAAAATTTGAAAATATCTATATTTATATTTGAAAGTTGTCCTTTTAACTCAGTTTTTCAAATTTCATTTGTGAACTTTAACATTATTGTGTTACTTTGAAAATAATCGCTGTTTATACAGTAAGTTTCTATTTTCGTTAATTTATTAATTTAGTTTTATGTAAGAGAAGAAAAATGAAGAGGGATTATGTTTGTTTCTTTTTAGGAATTCATTCCATTATAAAGGATACTCATGACAATATAGAAGTACTTGACTTTTGAAGGACTCCTGTGGAAAAATAACCTGTGCAAATTTACCCAGATTTTTCTGTAGGATATTTCATAATGTCCTAGGAAGATCCTTGTGTTGAATTTATTTTGAGTCCAGATCCTTAACAGCTTCTAGGTCTCCTTCTTATAACTTAAGTTGCAATGTCCTAGAATATTAAATAATGTATGCTAAGAATAGCTTTTATTTCTTATCACCAGCTTCCAGCATTATATGTCCTGTTAATCAGCATATCTGTGTTTTCTCTACTTCTTTCAGTCAAATATTTTAAAAGTCGATATTAGACATTATAGCATATTCCATAAAAAAAGTTTTAAAACCTTATTTATTAGCAATTTCTGGGTCACTGTATTTGAGCAAGAGTACCCAGCATTAAATAACTACAGTTCAATCTAGGATCCTGATGTTTTGAATCACCCTTTAGATTCATAGTTATTGCTTCTAGTTTTGTTAAGTGTTTTCCTATGGTTCTGTCATGGAGAGTTCATTATTTTCCTTCAGAAATATCAGGTCTTCAAAGGGAAAAAATGGTACAAATTCATATTCTGCGTGAATGTCTCCCATAGTGCTCTGGGATATATGAAATCATGCCCTTTAACCGTACATGGGTGATCCTGATAAATCACAAAAGTATTTAAATTATAAATCAGCAGCAGATAATGCATTATAAAACTATCTCAAAATAATTTGTGCTTAGTACAGTTCTACCCCTGGAGAATTCTCTGAAATAATTCAATTTAACAATTATTTATTGAGCACCCACTACATATATACTATTGGTTGTGTGTCTTAGAAGATAGAAAGAGTCAGAAACAAATCTTTTGTTTATGCTGCTACTATTAAACTTGGGGGTTGGACAAAAGAGCACATTTTTATAAAATGAAGTATAGTAAGGTATTTTTTGTATAAGAAGAACAATAAAAATTATTTGTTGGAGTGTGGGGTTTGCTGACTCAGAAAAGAAACTATTCACAGCCTAAAAAAAGAGAGAGAGAGAAAAGGAAAAAGAAAAGACCAGGAAGTCTAAACTAAAAAGGCTACACTTGAAATGAAGGGCAAGGTGAATCCCATCCTCTCTATATTTATATTGAGAGGGCAGAGTTTAGTTGCCCTGACCTCAGCATTCCTAAATTGGATTACTAATTCCACCATTGGTGTAATGAACTGAACAAGTAATATAATCTTTCTACGCCTCCATCGTATGTTGTATATGATAGAGACAGTAGAACGTTAACACAGATGCTGTGAAGCTTAAATGAGAAAACATTTATAAAGCATGCAGCACAGCCCTTAGTATGTAGTACATGTTCAAAGTTTAGTTCTTATTAGTAGTTATAATAATAATTATAATTACTACATGTACTAGTGGGGAAGGTACAACAGTAGTAAAACAAATATGAGCAAAACCCAGAAACAACAGCATGAACATTTTTGAGAAACAGTAGAAGATAGTTTAGATTGGAGCATATGGTTCATTTAGAGAACAGTGACAGGGTGGCAATGCTGGAAAAGTTGATTGGGGATTTATGGAGGGGCTTAAGTTCCGGGTTAATAAATTTATAATTAATTTGGCATACAATAATGAGTCACAGAAGTTAATTGAGCATGGAAGTGATACAATTTGACCTGTTCTTTAAGAAGATTTGTCATGGACTTCAGTGGAAAAATAAAAGAGGCAAGAAGGCCAGTTTGAAACCTATTAAAGTAATCATTGCAAAGGGACTAATATCCTTTATAATAATAATAGCTATATTAGTGGAAATAAGTATTACAGAAGGACTACTGAAGAAAACGCTGCATACTGGCTTTGGGGAGAATGTAGAAGGTAAAAAGGTTAAGTTGACTAACACTGCTCTCAACAACTGGAAGTCGAGTAGGAACTATAAATAAAAACTGGGAAGCAAGGATTGGGGGAAATTCATTCTGTGGAAAACATGGCACTTTTTGATTTGTACATAATAAGCTTGATGAGTCAATGAGATGTACAGTGTAAGGAAACAAAGGCAGTCAAAATCCAGGCTGAGCCTGAAGAGGGAGCTCAGGGCTACAAGCAGATATTTTGGAGCTATTCATATTGAGTGTCGGTTTAAGACATCAGAGAAGTTAAACCTTAAAGAATAATGGCTTAAGAAAGAAAATAAGAAGACTGAGAGGAGACCCCTAGTTCTTTTCCTTTAGCTCTTCTAAAAAGTTCTAATACAACTGGGTCAGGTAGGGAAAACAATCTAAATTGTAGACTTCTACAACTAATTGCTCCAAACCTTAGCATACACGCATCATACAGATCAATAAGACATCATATGCCTGCTCATTCCCAGTTCATGTTTGCTTATAAAAACTATGCAGTCTTAGAGAAGTAACCAATATGAGCAGCTACATGATCTACTATCTACACTGAGTGATGAAGTAATAAATTGGTGCCTTACCCAGGAATTCTTCGACAGTTTCAGAATTAACTCCTTTCCTCTCATGATTTCTTCAGTATATAGTGTTGAAACCCCTTCTTGATTTCATCCCTAGATTATCCCTTGAGGTAGAACTAGTCTGTCCAAGAGATTTGAATTTAGTTTTCACTTTAGTTTTTCAATTGCACTCATATTTATAACACCATTAGTTTAAGTTGCCTTTTATGCTCCCCAGTTGTAGCTCTGCTCCTTTGGGACAAACTGCTCTTGACTCATTCCAGCTTTAAGATCACATTCTTTCAAATATTCGAAAGTTCAGTCGAACATGCATGTCCTCTGAGTTCACTGAACTTAACATTTTATTTGTGATTATATTGCTTGTGTCAGCAATACAATAAATAATCCCTTCATCAATATTTTCCAATTAATACTGATAACAGAAACATGAGGAACTCCTATTTTTCACTGGACATACAAAAAGAAAGAAAAGGTAGAACTTTCAGTAAAGGAGAAAAAGGAAATTTCACAGCATGAAAAATTCCATAGAGGAAAAAGTTTTAATTAAATGTAGTTGTCAAAATATACAATAGTATAAATAATTTAATATTTAGTATAAATAATAGTATAAATTAGTATAAATAGTATAAATAATATTAATAGTATAGTATAAATAATTTGTAAGAGGCATTTTGTAATTTAAAAGTTTTTGTTAACAGCTGAAGGATGCATTACTAAACACTATTAATAGAGAAAATCATATGACAAGCTAGAGAAAATAGAGTCAGTATATGTAGACAGTTCTTTCAGGACTTAGGTATTTCTGGGAGAAGATTGGGATTTTCAGATAAATATAACTACCCTATCAATGGGGTTAATCATTATTGGTCTTGATTATAATATTGTGGGCAGGACAAGGAAAAAGGGGAAAATAAATTATAGGATGGTAAAATACTATTTTAAAATACTTTAAAATAGTATTTATAGTATATTCATATTAGTAAATACTAATAATAATGCATGGTTCTAATGTCTTTAAATTGAATTCTTTGCTACAAACATTGAACCTAAAAACAAACAAATCAGTATTTATAGTCTTGACATTTTACTCATGTTTCGGGATCCTATTTCCAAATAATAGCTCCAATCCCACACCTCTCATCTCAATGTGGCAACAAAAAAGTTGATTCTTTAAAACATTTCCTATAATTATTATTTACTGTCATTTTTATTTCTGAAACTGTATTTCTTTTCTTTATCTCACTAGGCCTGGAAAAAAAATGCCACAGATTTCTAAGAGACCATTCTTGACAGCCTTTTTTATTTCATTTCATTTTATAGACAGTTAAGATTATTAATCCCAAAACTTTCAATATTAACATTTTGTCTATAGGGCAGTCTCTACCATTCAGGAAAACATAAACTGAAGTGCTCAGCATTTGTTAACATTCCCAGGTGTTATGCTGTCATCATTCTAGACTTTATATTCCTCTTGTCTAGATGGACCAAGACTATGAAATCCTAATTTTTAATTTGCTGTGATCTTCTATTTTTCTTGAATTTTCTAAATCTTTCTGTAACTAACACACCTATTCACAATTTATAGAAGTTTACCTTATATTTTACCAAATACTTCCATATGTACGTCATACGCTATAATCAATATTACTGTTATCTCTTAATCTCTCCTGTCCTGGGTATTGAAGCTGGTCAATTCCCTACAGATAGAACAAAACAACATATTACTATGTCTCTAAATCCATCCATAGATAAGTACTTCCATATATGTTATATCTTATTCTCATTTTGTACCTGAGAAAAAGCAGTTCAGAGAGGCTGATTTGTCCACATAATGCAGTGAGTATGTTGTAGGGGAAATCTCCAAATTCTGAGCCTAGACCATTTCTCCTACTACAAACACACTATTTTCTTTCATTTCCAATTACTTTCTCCACACAAATATAAAAACCCAACACTACAACACAAAGTGATATTATATAGATTAGCATTTTTATTTTCTATTTATTCAAGGAGCTGAAGTGTTGGCATTAAATAAGAACTTTGTGTTTGACTTTGCTTTGGATAATACACCAGTTAAGAGATTTAAGCTTCAATCATATAGGATAATAGATGATCTGCTGAAGAAAGAAATTGATTTTGAAGTTGTAATTTACTTGAAGTGTTTTGATGATCTCATAAAATACAGGCACAAAATTGAAGTTATTTAGGATTTCATGGCTCTCTTAAAGCTTGAATTACTACTTTAGTGCCAAAGTCCCCAGGAAAGAACCACAGGTTCCTGTATTACAGACTATATATTTATTGCACTGTGAACATATTTCCTGTTATAAGAAAGAAGCTTTTTCTTCACCCTCTTCATCTATTATTCATTACCTCTCTCTCCCTCCCTCTCTCAATTTCTCTCTCTCATTTTTTCCCTCTTTCCTTCTCATTCTCTCTCTCTGTATCTCTCGCTGTCTCTTTACCTGGCAAGTGTCCCACTCCCACGTTGTTTGTGTGTCTGGCCCACGGCTGACAGTTCTATTAAAAAATGGTTTTATTTAGGCTAGTGGAAATAACCCTGTATGTATCATCTCTTTAGCTCTCAGCCATTTCTCTTGAAAACAATTCTAGTATTGTATCAGTATATGGGAATTTTTCATTTACCTTTACCTATTATCATTTGATATATTTAAGCAAGGATAATAACATCCAGAAAGAGGGCATAAAAAAACAGTCTTCCCTGCCTAGACCCTTCTAAGGGAGGAGGGTAGAAATGGTAGCTTGAGAAGCTTGAAGGGTTGCTCTTCTGCAGTGGTCTTCAATCCTGGAGGCAGAATAGAACCACCTGGAGAGCTTTGGAAACCACCCAACCAGATAAATCAGAATCTCTGGAGGACATAGATTTTTAAGCTCCCCAGATGATTTCAATGTGTAGCAAAGTATACTAAACATAACTCTAGTGGAAGTCCCTTTATCAGAAACATGACAGCATTGGAAAGCACTATCCTCTGATAATGTGTTAGTGTGTGTATATATAAGTAGTTATGCAGGTAGACAGAGAAATAGAAATAGAAATCAAATAAGAATATAAATTATACTTCTCAATTGGTTCAAAACCTAGAAAAATAAAAGCAAGTATTGTGATTAATTATCATTGACACAATTCTTACTTCAGTTGATAGGCTGTCTGAAACACACTTGATCAACATTTTTCAAAATGTGGTACATAAACTCTTTTATGATGAATACAATCATTTAGGTGGCAAAAGATGAATTTGCTTTATTTTAATAATTTTCACATATTTTAAAGTGTAATAGAAACTTACATGTATCCTATAAAAATACAAGATTTTATTGACTTCTTTGTTTAAAATGAAGCTCACATAGAAATCATTGCAATTATCCATTTTATACAGACTACATAATTTACAGAGGACATTTAGTCTTACCAGTGAAGGTTCTAAACTATTCATTTCTGTATCTTTGTCAGTTGTTGGAAATATAGATTATATAGATGCTATGGATCATGTGTGTGGATTTTTGAAAATTGAATTTCAAAAACTTCCTGCATTCTTTTACCATGATAAGTCTAAAATTACCTTTAAAAGTGAATGATTATTTATTTAATCAAGTGTGTACAAGCACATATAATAACTCAAACTGGGACTAAATTTTCATTGCTGTTGTGATGATAGTTATGTTTCTTGAGACACCACTAAGCCATGTTTAAAATTGGAATTTTTAAAGTGTAATGGTGCAGATTTTAATTACTCATGGTGATTATAATAAAATATTCATATGATCTTTGTATAGATATGAACACAAATTTAATGAATCAATTAAGAAATATTTTGGTATTGCTTAATTACCAACTGCAAAATCGTTCATGCAAAAATTATAAATTTGATTTTTGAGTGACAAAGAGAGTAGTTCTATTTAGTTTTCTCTCATCTGTAAAGAAACATTCATAAATTCTATTAAATATTAACATTTGCAATATTTTGGAACCAAAAAAAGAGAAAAGCTACTATATAAAAATATCTAATTTTGTTAAAAAAGAATAAAATATTCAAGTACCATAAGAGAAAAATATGCAGTGTGACTTGGAATAATGATGGAAAAACAGCAACAGCTACATGTCATTTATAGTGTTGTATTAAATTACAAACACTGGAGCCACAAAAGTAATTGTGAATCACTTTTTTTTTTTTTTTTGGTACGCGGGCCTCTCACTGTCATAGCCTCTCCCGTTGCGGGGCACAGGCTCCGGACACGCAGGCTCAGTGGCCATGGCTCACGGGCCCAGCCACTCCACGGCATGGGGGATCTTCCCGGACCGGGGCATGAACCCGTGCCCCCTGCATCGGCAGGTGGACTCTCAACCACTGCGCCACCAGGGAAACCCCTGTGAATCACTTTTAAAAACATTTTTTTTTTTGATGGTAAAAGTACAAAAAGTAGCAAAGCATGAATAATGTTTAATTAGTTTCCTCTGTTAAATACCATAATTCATTACAGAATTATAGATATGACTGGAATCTTGATTTATCAATTGACTACACCTAGAATGAAAAGCTAATAGTCTTCACTGAAGACTGTTTATACTACAAATACTTTGAACTCAACTAATTATTTGGTATTTATCAGACAATAGCTGTATAAGAAATTCCAAGTTTTGAACAATATATTTTGTAAATTTTCCCACATCTAAAAATTAAAAAGATAATTTTCAAAATAATTGATAACTTACTAATGTGAAGACAAACAAAATACAGCCTAGAAACTACATATTGGAACATGCACTGAGGATGCTAAAACCATAATTGGTCTCTTAAGAATATTGTTCCTCAAATAAAGTTAGACATTACTTCAATTTTGCTACTTTGGGTGCAGAATAGACTCAGATATACACACATGGGAGCACACCTCACCAGGTGCACTGCATGAAGAAACGTGTTATTCATATTAAGGTCAGGTTACCAGATTTTTATTTTTTTCTCTCTCTCTTTGTCTCTTTCTCTGTCTCTCCCTCTGTCTCGCTGTCTCTCTGTCTTTGTCTTTCTCTCTCTCTTTGAGACCATAAACAACTCTTATTTTCTAGTGATGCTTGCTTGCTGGCCTTTCATGCATAATAGTACTCTGCCCATATTGAGAAAAGAATATAATGTTGTCCAAGTAAGACTTCATTTCAGAGACAATGCATACATGTTTTGTTTAGCTTCGCATTTTAGCAGATGTAATTTCACTTGTCTTTAGAGGCATGGTTATAAAGGAAAAATTAAACTTGATGATTACAAAAAATTGGAGAGACATGCCTAGGTTTATATAATTGGTTTCGTATTATCATCTAAAAACCCACTAACAATATTCTGAATGTTATGAAGACATTTTTTAATGGCTTACCCTTATTTTCCCAAGTGAATTAATGTTGGTATGTGGATGAGAAACTTTGTCATTACTTTGTGAGCATTACCAGATAATGTGAACTAATCAGAAGAAAAATAGTATCTGGAGCTTGTTCAGAAAATGTTTTGAGGTGAATTGGTTGAACAAAATTTCTGCTGTTTTTTTTTTAAGAAATTAATGTACAATAACATAGCTCATCAGAGAACACGGCAGCTTTGGGCCTTTTATGATTGTACATCTATGAGTTGAACATCTCAGGGACAAGTAGAAATAAAACTATAGAACTGAATTGAATTCTTGTGTTAGAATTACTTATTTTTAAATGAGTGACATCAAGTAAATTATCCATTTTATAGACTGATCAGAGTCAGCCTCATTCTTTTCTTTAGAATGATTTTCAGGTATATATTTTTGTAAATTGGGTCAAGTCTTTCTTTTGTAATTAGTGTCACTTTAATCTGTTTTTATGTTAATTATATGTTATTCTTTTTAATTGCATGTTGTGATTTTTTAATTGCATTAATTTGTTACGGTGCTTCTAATTTGCAAGTGATATTTCCCTTTAAAGTGATATTTCCCTTTAAAGAAAATGGAATAAAATAAAATTCTTAAATATGTCATTTAAATTTAAGATATAAGTTGATTTAAATAAGTAATAATTATGATAGGCAGATACACTCAAATAGCTAAGATAGTATACAAATGACTGAAGCTGCTAAATATTCCACATATTTCATCTCCCACCTGTTTTAATCAACTTATTTCCTCAAAATATTTTCCTCTTCATGAATATAGAAAATAAAATGATAAGAAGAAAAGAATAGATGTGTTGGAGTAGAGCAGATAGAATTAGCAATTTACCTATTTATCTGATTGGTAGAGGTTGTTTCTCTGGTTCAGGGAATGGACGGGGGAGTAAAAAATTCTCACTTTCACTGAAACCTGACTGGCTTTCTTCTTCTTTTTCACCCCTCCCCCTACCATTAACTTCTCTATCCTTAGTAGTGTACTCTAATGTAGTTTAAACTTTTGAACAAGCACTGGGTAGCAATTTTTTAAGTGTTATATATTTTAAATCATACAAATTTTAAACAACATAATGAACACATCATCCAGTTTTAGAATTATGCCGTATTTGCTTTAAATTTTCTATTAGTCAATGACACAAATACAGCTGTATCCCCACTTGTAACATGTTTTGAAGCCTTTCTCATTCATTCCTTCTTCTCTAAAGGTAGCTGATTTCTTGAAATTTCTATGCATTTTAAGCACCTATATATTTATGCAAATATATTTATCTTTAAAAATAGTGTTAAAGGCTTCCCTGGTGGCGCAGTGGTTGACAGTCCGCCTGCCGATGCAGGGGACACGGGTTCATGCCCTGGTCCGGGAGGATCCCACATGCCGCGGAGCAGCTGGGTCCGTGAGCCAAGGCCGCTGAGCCTGCGCGTCCGGAGCCTGTGCTCCACAATGGGAGAGGCCACAGCAGTGAGAGACCAGCGTACCGCAAAAAAA
>NW_020174653.1:869971-882817 GCF_003031525.2 Neophocaena asiaeorientalis asiaeorientalis
AGGAGCCCGGCTTCCCAAAAAAAAAAAAAAAAAAAAAAAAATAGTGTTAGTTATGTTTTTTTAATTCACATAAGTGTTTTGTATTATTCATAATGGTTTTTGACTTGCTTTTACTTAAGACACATGTTATAGAATTGTTTGTTTTTATATAAGGAGAAGTACAGTTTATAAGTTGTAGTTACTATGCTGATTCCTTTGGATAAATATACTATATTTTATTTATGCTTTCTTCAACTGCTGAGCACTGTATTGTTTTCTAGTTTTCAATATTATAATAAATTATTTCTTAATTATTTTTGTGCATGTATCTTTTTTGTGCATATGTAAAAATTTATCTAAGACATATCTAGAAGTTAGAATTGATCAATAATCCATCATATCTATCTTGAAATTAAAAAAACACCAAACGGTTCTCAAAAGTGCTGTGGTCTTTATATCCTATTGCACTGTAAAGAATCTCAACCTTTTTAATCCTTGATACAAGTTGATAATATCAAACTTTATAATTTTGCCAATCTGATTGATATGAATTAATTTAAGTTGTTTTCTTTACTGCTAATTGAGAGTAACTTTCATATGTATATTGGCTATTTTTGTTTCCTCCTCTGTTAATTATCTGTTTTTATCCTTTGTAAAATTCTCTCTTTAGGCTTTTGTACCATCTTTAATATATTGAATCAAAGACATTTCTGAAAATTCTGAATATTCATCTTTTGTTGGCTATGTGCATTGAAAACATATTTTCCCAAATTTGGCTTTTCTCCAAACTTACTTATACTTTGCCATAATGATAAGCAGTTTTAACATTTACTCTGATCAAGCTTCTTTTTTCTTAATAGTTTGTTCTATCCTGTCATTGAGAAATACTTCCATTCCCTGAGGATATGAAAACATGCTTCTACATACAAGTCTAAAAGTTCAAAGTTTTTATTTGACAAATAATCTAATAACTATCTAGATTTTTTTGAGAATGATATTAGTTGGCAGTAATTTTCATTTTCCTTTGGAGTGCCTATTTCATCAGCACCACTTATTGAATATTTGAATTCATTCTCACTAGTTTGTAATGCCTCTTCTCTGTCATATTTCAAGTTTCCTTAACTGGGTTACTTTATTGGTTCTCTATTTTATAGTGCTGATATACTTGCTCCACTCTGCTGATTCCACTTCAATTTTTATTACTATAACTTAAATAAATTTCAGCAACCAGTAAAGAAAGCCTATATTTTCCTCATGTTTCTTCTTTGAAAATAATCTTAGCTCTTCCTGCTCCTTTATTTTTCCATATAACATTGGGGTTAGTTTTTTTTTGTTTGTTTGTTTTGTTTTTTTTTTGTTTTTTTGCGGTACGCGGGCCTCTCACCGCTGCGGCCTCTCCCATTGCAGAGCACAGGCTCCAGACGCGCAGGCTCAGCGGCCATGGCCCACGGGCCCAGCCGCTCCGCGGCATGCGGGATCCTCCCGGACTGGGGCACGAACCCGTGTCCCCTGCATCGGCAGGCAGACCCTCAACCACTGCGCCACCAGGGAAGCCCTGGGGTTAGTTTTTGATTATGTGTTGAGACTTTGGGAAAAAAAATTATTGAGATTTTAATTAAAACTGCTTGGAATTCATATGTAAATTTGGAAAAAATTGATATGACACAGTTAGTTATAATATAATTGATATGTCGTGCATGCTGTGGTTTTTAGAATTCTTATTCAGGGACATGGCAGTTCTATGTTGCCTCCTGCAGAACTCTCAATACAGAAACAAGTTTGCATCTATAGTTAAGAGATCTCATAACATAGTGATATTGGGGCTATTCCAAGTCCAGTGCCTGGCTTGTTCCTACTTGGCTGCATGTTTTTGTGCATGCTCACTCCAACCTCCCTTTCTAAGCCCCTTTATATAATCCACAAACCCAGGTAGAAGTAGATTGCTGTTTCTTAGCTTCTTGCATAGCCCCAGATTTTAAGCAATGAAACTGACTTCAGTTTCCTGCCTTGAATGAACCAGTTTTTCTCAGAAGCCACCTCTTCTGTATGATTATAAGAATCAGAGATTATATGCAGGCAATCAGTTTCAGTTCTCGGAACCCATGTGTTTATGTTCCATTTTGTGTACTTGGACAAGTTTATTCTGTTGTTTGGTGCAGATATATTTAATTCATTTTATTTCAATATTTAATTTATTATTGTTCTCTATTTGGGTCTGAGGGTCTGAAAATATTAACTTAAAATTCCATATTGACTGGAAGTAAGTGGTTAATAATTTTTAAATGTTTGTGGTATGAGCTCTTGTTTTTCTTTCTTTCTTTTTTTTTTTTTTTTTTTTTTCAAAATATGAGCTCTTGTTTTTCTTTCTTTCTTTTTTTTTTTTTTTTTGCTTTCAAAGAAAGTTGACAGTATATTGGGGTGATCAGAAAACAAAATCATTTTGAATCAGACCACTGAAAAAATATTTGTAAGGTAAATATACTGTGATACATTTTTGAAACTATCCCTTATAGTCTGATAGAATTACTTAATGGTGAAGCTTCCTTTGCACATTTATTACAATATCAATGATGATACAAATTTATTAGAGATTTGTAAACTATTTCTTAAAGATGTTAATTAGTTTTTTATTCACTATCATTTGAAACTGGTTGAAAATAACTGTTGTGTGCTCAAATTTTACCTTGGAATTTGGTTTTTAGTTGTAATAAAAATAATCTGAAGACAGCCTTAGGGAATATAAATCATAATGGGAATTAAAGTTATACTTGGCAATAATGATGTCAGATAAATGTAGCCATAACTACAATAGTTGTTGACATTGATGTGGATCTATAAATGTATATATGTAAAATATATACCTATATATACACACATATAAACATATTCATAGTAAAATGAGGAGATACTCATGGCAATTACAGTCTTTACTTCTGTAACTGGTCACATGGTCATAGTTGTTATTTAAAACTACCTGTTTTCACTACCTGTTAATTATTTCCTTTAACTTCAGCAAGAGCCTCAGCTGGTCATGGTTCTTTACCTGGTGGGTTACCCAAACCTTCACCCCTGGAGGGTCTGGGCCATTACTAGCCCTGCCTTGATTGTGCTGTAGTTTTCCATTGACCTTAACTTCAGGGCATGGTAATAGTAAGAGATGCTCTAAGGGATCTTCTATATTCCAGACATACTCCTCCTCACCTGCATGGTGAAATAACAGTCCAATTTCTCCTTAGTATTCAGGATCAATTACCAAGCTAGCACAGTAACTCCCTTCTTTGCCTGGTAATTCAGAGGTAAGAGGAACCCAAAGTTGCCAGGTGGAAATCCTAACTTCAGTTCAATGGAATCATTATTGTGTCCTGGTGGAAGCATTCCTTCCTCTGGAACTAAGGCCTCTAGGCTTCAGGAGCATTAGATCATGGGAATAAGAAGTAAAAAAAAAAAAAAGAAAGAAAAGGAAAAGGTGCTAATGAATCATTAGGGATAATAGTGAGTGGTGGCACTCTCATTTCCACCCCTTGAATTAAACCACTTTCCTGGACCTATAAATCCTGGTTAAGGGATAAGGAGCACAAAATACTGGGTGCTGATTCAGAGCATAAACAGTCTCATGGTGAACCTTGCCCCAGCCTTGTCCCAGGCTTGCCCCAGCCCTGCCCTAACTGGCCTTTTTCAACAAGGCAATTTTACCGTTCTATCAAACCCATTGCTTCAGGATGGTGAGGAGCATGGTAAGACCAGAGAATTCCATGAGACTCGGCCCATTACCATTTCTCATTTGCTGTGAAGTGAGTTCATTGATCAGAAGCAATGTTGGGTGAAGTACCATGATGGCAGATAAGGCATTCTGTGAGTACACAGATGGTATTTTTGGTAGAAGCATTGCATACAGGGAAGGCAAATTGATACACAGAATATATATCAATTCTAGTAAGAACAAAACATTTCCTCTTCCATGATAGAAGTGATCCAATGTTACCAACCTGCCACTATGTAGCCATAAATGCAAGCTGTAGAAGAGAAGGCAGTGTAGCAGGAGTGGAAACCATGGACATTTGAGATATTTCTTCATGTGACTTGGGCTTTCAACATCTGCTCGGGCCTAATCACGTATATACCATTTTTATTTGGTGATGGGATGCTGCTGTGCATGCCAAACTATGGCTTGATGGGTCAGAAAATACACAGTTCATCATAGCAGATCAAGTTACATAGTAACTGGGTGGCTCATGGTGAAGCATTCAGTCTCTACTAAGGTCCAGTGGAGGCCAAGAACTATTTCTGAAAAGGGAGGGTAGTTATCCACAGAGGTTGGCAAGTCTTTGCTCCTAAAACCTAGGGACTTTGTTGTGATTAGGGGCCTGCCAAGGTCCACAAACAGCAACCCTATCTGCTACTGGAATGTCAAGCACTATCGGACCTGTGGATCATACAGCCCAAGTGACAGAGTAGCCTGGACCTGCTGCAGAGCCTTCTTTTGGTCCACTCTAAAGTAGCAGTTTTTCAGGTCACTTGAGACAGTGACACAGCCAGATGAGGATTATGTTGCTTTCAAAATCCAAAGAGGCCCACTAGGCATTGTTCTTCTTTCATGGTTGTAGGAAGGGCCAGATGCAACAGCTTATTCTTTACCCTAGAAGACAAATCTCAACATGCTCACATCACTGCTCCAATAGAAATGTCACTAAGGTAGAAGGACTCTGAACTTTTGTCAGATTTATCTTCCATCCTCTAGCACACAAACATCTTACTAATAAGTCTATAATAGTTACTACTTCTTGCTCACTAGGTCCAATCAGCATAATGTCATCAATGAAATTGACTAGTGTGCTAACTCATGGGAGGAAAAGGTGATCAAGAGCTCTGTGAACTAAATTATGACATAGGGATGGAGAATTGATATACCCCTGAGCTAAGACAGTGATAATGTATTGCTGGTTTTGCCAGTTGATAGCAAATTGCCTCTTGAGACCTTATTGACAGGGATGGATAAAAAGCCATTTGCCAGCTCAGTAGCTGTGTACCAGGAACCAGAAGAGGTATTAATTTTCTCAAGGATTGAAACAACATCTGGTACAGCAGCTGTAATTGGAGGCATCACCTGTTAAGCTTATGATACTCCACTGTTATTCTCCAAGACCTGTCTGTATTTTGCATAGGCCAAATAGGTGTGTTGAATTGGATATTGTAGAAAGAGATATCCTGAATCTTTCATGTCCCTGATTGCATCTCTGGCCCTCCAGGAATGCAGTACTGCTTTGGGTTTATTATTTTCCTAGGTAGAGACGATTCTAGTGGTTTTAATTTGGCCTTTCCCTCCATAATAGCCCTCATTCCAGAAGTCAGGAAACCAGTATGGGGATTCTGCATTTGCTAAGTATGTCTATTTCAATTATGCAGTCTGGGACTGGGGAAATAACCACAGGATGGGTTCAAGTACCCACAGGCCCCACTGTGAGATGGATCTGAACTAAACCTCTATTGGTTATCTGACCACCAAAAGGCCCTACTTTGACTCGTAGATCACAGTGACATTTTGGGACTCCTGGAATTAGTGTCAGTTCAGAGACAATGTCCATAGTCCCTGAAAGTTTGATTGTTTCCTTTTCCCTGATGCAGTCACCCTGGAAAAAGTCCCTGGGTACCTTTGGGGAAGGCTGGAAGAAAAATTAACAATATTTGCTTTTGACAGTATACCAGGGTCCTTCCTCAAGTAGGCCCCACCTCCTTTCATTCAATGGGTTCTGAGTCTGTAAACTAGGTCATTTCTGGGAAATGACTGAGGAGCTATGACTCTCTTTTTTATGATTCCTATTAGACTTTTGTTCATTTGACCTAGAACTTTTCTGCTTATACAGATCAATTAAGAATCTAGCAGGGTTCCCATTTGTTTCACTTCTAGGAATACCATAATCAACTAGGCAACACTATAGGTCTGTGTGCCAGAAAATTTTCATTGCTCCCTCGGCTCTGCTGTCCATTATAGTAACCGTACCTTTCCTTTGGTGTTTGACTGCCACCACTTGGCCTCTGGCAGCTGAGATCCAGTTACCTCCCACTGCATTTAGGTTTCCCAATTCAATGACTGTACCTACTGTAAGGTCTGGCCTGCAGAGAAGAGTGATCACAAAATTATTTGGGGATGTCAAGGCTCCCTTCACAAATTTATTTCTCATAGTCATGGTGTAAGATATGTCTCCTGGAGTCTCCCAGGATGGGTGAGTAGGACTTAAATGACAAATCTATTCAAACATTCTAAACTCCTTGAACCTTTCAATCCACATTAAAACTAGGCAAGTTCCTGACATTTCTAATACACTCACTGTGGGCCACTTTGTGGTCTATGTTTCAGCTAACCAACCAAGCAGTTAGATCCCTTTCTGACTCCCTGAGCTGCAATATTAAAAGCAGAATGACTCCTTAGTAAGACCATATCAGTAGATTCAGCTCCATCCAACATTGTGTTTGTCCCACACCCTTAATAAAAGTTCGCACACAATTTTCTCAGATTTCTGTCTGTATAATTCTTTTCTATCAGTAGTATAGCACACTTCCTCATGGGTCACACTTTGTATCTCACATCTAGGGGTCTGTTGGGACTTGAATCTAGTTATGGATCTAGAAGAAAAAAGGGGTAGTAGGATTGTGTCCTGAGGAGAATCAGCATTGTCTTGAAGGACATCTACCTCAGGAGAGGCCTTTACAATTTCCTCTGGAAATACATTGTGATCCCCTCAGATAGGGGTGGAGAATCCACCTCCATTATTGGTGGGCAGTGCCCTCCCGGTGACAAAGAGGAATCATCAGAATTTAGAGGCTCAGTGTCTTTAGCTTCATCAGGGTTTCCTCACACATCCTCATTCCAATTTTCAGAATCCCATTCGTTCCCAATAAATACAATAAATTCAAAGGTAGATACTCTACAATGCTCGGAGTTCAAGTTGTGATGTAATTCAGTTAGTCACAGGACAAGGCTCTACGTTTGATTTTTACTGGTCTCAGCACTGCATCTATAGGAAATAAGTGTCTCCTTCCAGGCACCCATAGTAGCTTTAAGGTTATGAAGCACTTGTGCTGGGAATACCAGTCCCTGAGCTCATCCTTTTAGTTGCCCGCTTTGTTCAATGGCATTAGGAGCAATCAGTCAATTTCAATATATATTTTTAGTTTGACAAAAATGTTCCAAAGTATCATATACACAGCCACCAAGATCCTTGATTTTTATAAGTGGTTGATTAAGAGTATCCAATGGTTATATTTTGCATTACTGAAAAATCATGCCATGGACTAACAGTGCTCTCTTTACTACTGAAAATAGAGTAATTAGCATCTTTAAATCTATTCATATTAGAGAGTCAAATTCAGAAACCCAGAACCAATGCAGAAAACTTATTCTTAAAATTCTATTCCTCTAGAACTACTCTCAGTGTCAAAATCTATATTAGAGTTCTCCAGAGAAACAAAACCAATAAAATGTATAGAGGAATCTGTATCTATATTTATATTCTCTTTCTATATTTATATCTATATCTCTAGAGCTATATTTATATCTACATTATATATAAATAACTAAAAAATGTAACTATTCTTAGATTCATTTTGGATTGTTCAGTCTTAAATTGTATTCATTTTGAAAGATAGTTTTACTGAGTATAGAATTCCAGGCTGTCACATTTTTTTCAGCATTTTGATATGTCATCCCAGTGCCTTCTTTCCTCCATGATTTCTAATGAGAAGTAAAGTGTTAACCTTATTGAGAACTTGTTTGTGACACATTGTTTCTCTCCTGTTGCTTTGAGGATTCTCTGTCTTTGGACTTCCAGTGTTTTATCTTGATGTGTAAAGGGTAAAACATTGGTGTTGATTTCTTTGAGTGTATCTTATATGAACTCATTGAACTTCTTAGATGTTTAGATTAAGGTTTTTCATTGAATGTTATCAAATTTCATTTCTTACATTTTGAAATGCATTTCCTCAAAATATAAACTCTTGTCTTTTTTATCCTCCAAAAGAAGTTTTAAAATGTTATCTCAGGGCTTCCCTGGTGGCGCAGTGGTTGAGAGTCCACCTGCCGATGCAGGGGACATGGGTTCGTGTCCTGGTCTGGGAAGATCCCACATGCTGAGGATTGACTGGGCCCGTGAGCCATGGCTGCTGAGCCTACACGTCCGGAGCCTGTGCTCTGCAACAGGAGAGGCCACAAGAGTGAGAGGTCCACGTACAGAAAAAAAAAAATATATATATATATTATCTCAAATATAATTTTGCTCATCAATTATGGATACATAAACTTAAGTAATGTAATCACTTCATTAAGATGTTTCAAAATTAAAAAAAAATAATGTCTCACATTTTGCTTTAAAATTTTGTCCATGAAAATGAGAAAAAATAAGGCTCCTAATAGCTTATCAACTGTGTGTGTCATGCACAAAAATGTTTTGTTTTTGACATCAGATATCAGAATAAAACATTTTTTCATGTGTATAGCATCATATTTCTGCTTCTGTATTCCCTACAATATGCTCACCACCAAAATTCATTTTCCATCCATCACCATACAGTTGATCTCCTTTACCCATTTCACCCTCCCCCATGCCTCTTCCCCTCTGGTAAATACTACTCTGTTCTCTGTATCTGCATGTTTGTTGTTGTGGTTTGTTTTGATCATTTACTTTGGTTTGTTTATTAGATTTTTACATTCCACATATAAGTGAAATCATACGGCATTTATCTTTCTCCATCTGACATTTCATTTAGCATAAGACCCTCAAGTTTCATCCATGGTGTCCCAAATTGCAAAATTTCATCTTTTTCTAAATGGTATACTATTTTATATATATATATATATACACACATACAGACACATACACACACAAATCTCTCACATATTCTTTATCCATTCATCTGCTGATGGGCACTTAGGTTGTTTCCATATCTTGGCTATTGTAAATAATGCTGTGATGAACATGGGGGTGCAGACACCTTTTTGGATTAGTATCTTTTGGATAAATACTCAAAAGTGGAATAGGTGGATCACATGGTAGCTCTATTCTTATTTTTTTGAGGAATCTCCATGCTAGCTTCCATAATGGTTGCACAAATGTACATTTCCAGCTACAGTGTTCCCTTTTTTCCACATCCTTGTCAACACTTGTTATTTCTCATAATTTTGATAAAAGCCATTCTGCCAGGTGTGAAGTGATATCTCACTGTGGGTTTTAATTTGCATTTCCCTAACAATTAATGATGTTGAACATCTCTTCATGTGTCTGTTGGCCATCTGCATGTCTTCTTTAGAAAAATGCCTATTCAGCTCCTCTGCCCACTTTTAAATTGGGTTGTTTGTGTTTTATGTTGTTGGGTTGTATGTTTTGGATATTAATCTCTTATTGGACATATCATTTGCAAATATGTCCTCCAATTTGGTAAGTGTGTTTTTGTTTCATTTATGGTTTCTTTTGCTGTGCAGAAGCTATTTAGTTTGATATAATCCCATTTGTTTATTTTTGCTTTTATTTCCCTTGCCTGAGGAAACATCTAGAAATTCAAATTAGTTATCTTATGCTGTTAAATAACAAAGCCAAAAGCAAATTTAAAATTATAGTATTTGTATAAATATCTGTATAGAATAATGCTTAAAGAAAAATTTTCAAGATTGAAAAAAATAATACATATGATGCTGTGGATCTCAAATATTTATAGCAACTCTAGGTCCTATATGATCCCAGTATCAAACACTCTAACATTTTTCTGCTTATACATCATTAGAATGTATAAAATTCCAAATATCTTAAGATTCAAACACTACCTCTTGCAACCAAGTTGAGAAAACAATTTTGGCAAACTATGAGTATGATATTTTACTTTGAATGGTTCCAGCAATAATATTATTGTAATACCCATTAACAAAACTATTCATCAGTGAGTAGCAACAGAATAAACTATGTTTTTGGTAAGGCACGTATTTCTATTTTCATACCCAAAAGCATGTATGTTATACTAAAACAGACATACATGCATATTTATAACTTTTCTTAGGCATATATAACCTTAAAAAATTCCCTTAGTTCAAACTGCTCCCTCTCTCAGCACCCTTATTTTTAAAAATCTACTAAATATACAAATATAATATTTTCTAAAGTTTTGTTTTATAATATGCTCTACTACTGTGTTGTGAGTGCTGTATTCTTCATTCATTAAATTTTGAGAAACTTTCAGAGTCAAAATGAAACAAAACAAAACACAAATTTCATTTCTTCACAAACTGTTTTTTGTTTAATTCTCTATTTCTTATCCTTCTAGAACTCTTATGATGCACATATTGGTATTCATGATGGTGTTCCTCAGATCTCTGTAGGTATGGTTATTCTTCTTTATTCTCTTTCTTTGATTCCTAAGTGAATAATATCTTTGATTCCTAAGTGAATAATCTCAGTCTCCCTGAATCTTTCTTCTGCCAGGAGAATCTTTTGTTAAGCCCCTCTAGTAAATTTTTTGGTTTCAGTTACTATATCTTTACCACTAGAATTTCTATTTGGCTCATTCATATTTATAATTTTCAATCTTCTTATAGACATTCTCTATTTGATGAGACATTGTTCTCTCACTTTCCTTTAATTCTTTAGGACATATTTAAACATATTAGAGCTTATTTAAAGTTTTTTTCTTTTTCTAATATGTTTAGTATATAGGTTTAATTTGGATTGGGTTTCTATTGGCTGCTTATTTTGCTATGTATGGACACTGTTTTCCTGTTGTGTATGTATGTGTATCATAACTTTTCTTGAAACCTGGACATTTTAAATAACATAAAGTGGCAATTCTAGAATTCAGGAAATTCCCAGGTTCGTTGTTTCTGTTTGTTGTTTTTATCATAGAGCTACTTACATTTTTTCCCCTAAATCTCAAGTGAAATAATTGTATGTATTATTTTTTATTAAATTACAATCTTTTGGGCTTCCCTGGTGGCGCAGTGGTTGAGAGTCCGCCTGCCGATTCAGGGGACGCGGGTTCGTGCCCCGGTCCGGGAGGATCCCACATGCCGCGGAGTGGCTGAGCCCGTGAGCCATGGCCGCTGAGCCTGCGCGTCCGGAGCCTGTGCTCTGCAACGGGAGAGGCCACAGCAGTGAGAGGTCCGCGAACCGCAAAAAAAAAAAACAATCTTTTTTTGAAATTTGTCCTGAATACCTTGATTTATGACTTTCTCTCACACCTACCTTTTATAAATAGTTTTAATTACTTATATTCACTGAATAGACATATCCTTCCACCACATTGGATTTTCCTGGATTAGTAATATTTTAATTGGTCAATAAAAATATTGATTTCTAAGTAGTTAGATGAAAATATAGATCACCTTAAAAAGTATTTATTCTATGCTGCTCTAGCCAACGCCTCATTTCCCATAGAGGGACAGAATGAAGACCAAGTATGGTCAACACTCATAGTGGAGAGAGTTACAGAAAAAAAAAAAAAAAGGAACATTGATATCAGGAAGCTCTGACCTTATATAGTGGATATTGCCAATCCTGTCCTTCTTTGATAATAGAGAGACATGTTATTTTTATTAACCTGCAATTTTATAAAATATGCTCTAGGGAAATGACATTTCTACCTTTACCTTTCTGGAATGTAAATAAATCTGAGTCAGGGAGGAA
Source organism: Neophocaena asiaeorientalis asiaeorientalis (assembly GCF_003031525.2). Lineage (NCBI taxonomy): Eukaryota > Metazoa > Chordata > Mammalia > Artiodactyla > Phocoenidae > Neophocaena > Neophocaena asiaeorientalis. Next base: position 881,611 of record NW_020174653.1, read on the forward strand.
GATGTATTTAACTTTATTATTCAGAAATGTAAGTATATGTGTTCCAGGAAAACACATGGCTTCATTTCTAAGGCTACCTGCTATGCACACATATTTGAAAATGCAGTCTGGAGAAAGTAAGGTATGATTGCTTTTGAAGATGTTCAGAAATCTGAGTGATTCATGGAGAACTGTCCTTCAAGAAGAGATAACTAAAGCCTTGGAACAAAGCACTATATGTTACATGTCTGAATTACTTATGATCTGAATTTTGCATCTGTATTTTCAAAGGTCAAATGAGGTCTCTAGGTAAATGGACTTGAAGACAGTCTCAGAAAGTGATGCTTGTTCTCAGTTTGTTGTATATGAATTAATATGGATGAATGCCAGTGAGCATGAATGAAAAGCTTGGCCCCCCACAGCCAGAAAGATTGATTAGATTCTTTCAAAACCCGAAGGAAATTGATTTTTCACTGAGGAAAACTGAAGAAGAGGGAAAATCCTGAATTATTTAGTACCCCCAAATAAATGTGAAATACATGGAAGTGACTTTATTTACCTTGATTTTATTTTATTAATTTTTCTGCTCCCAGGAGAAGTGGAAACAGATTAAATGATAAATTCTTCTGTTAAAAAGAAATTTAATTTTTAACATTTTTTCTGTAATTTATCTCTTGAAATTTATTCAAGCTGCACATATCTATGCATGCCCACACAATGGTACACATTTTTAAAAGTATTTTTGTTTTATATTTATGTATTTTGATTAATTTCTTTAGGATAGAGACAGAATTACTTGACAAAGTAAACAAATATTTTCAACTAACTGCTTATATATTTCAAAAATATTTCCCAATGTTTTTTTAAAATTTTTAGTTAAATACATTCAGAATGAGTTCAAGAAAGAAAATGAGAAAAGGAATTGAGAAGTGAGATTAGAAATTATGTTGAAAAACTTGTGATAATAAGTGAAGAGATATGGGTTGATAGCCAGAGTTAATGTGGGCTCAGAAAATATTTTCTTCATGGAAGATATTACAAAATATTTGTATGATAATAGTTAAAATCCATAGGAAAGACACAAAAATAAGATTCAAAGATAGAGGGGAAATTCCTGAACTGAGTTCCTTCAGTTAGCAAGAGGAGAAATATTCTAGTGCTTAAATATTGTAGTTGATCCTATATGTAATCAGTAAGGCTTCAAATATGATAGCAGGAATGACTGTTT
>NW_020174653.1:882833-911782 GCF_003031525.2 Neophocaena asiaeorientalis asiaeorientalis
AAGAAATTATATATATATATATATATATATATATTTAAACATGAATAGATAGAGACATGATTGTAAAGATTTGTGGAGTTTCTAAGTTGATTTAGTTTTTTCTAGAAAAAAAATGTAACAATAAAGCCTGGAAATATGTGTTGGACATATGAGGAGAGAGAAGAAAGTATAAAATACTTGTCAAGGAAGAATGCTTGGACTAAGAACATATCGAATCAGTTCAGGTCTGTGTTTTGTAAATGATTTCTGTGTGCACCCATGCTAACTCCCCTCTCCTTTCTGAGTAAATGGAAGATTACTCTTCCAGACCACTTTGTAGTTAGGTGAATCCACATGATGCTCTATTCCAATGGCTATAAGTAGAAAATGCATGTGTAACTTCTGATCTGACATAAAATGGAAGCCACCTGTTGAAATGGTGACATCAGACTATGAACTAAGTCTTCATGCTGAATTTTAGGTTGGAAGTGAGGTACCCTGGAGAAGTGACAATCTTGTAGCAGAATCACATGGGTGGAAAACAAACTTATGTGTGAGAAATTTATCACAACTTTAAAAGTGTTTTCTCTAGTTAAATGCAGTAGCATGGGTCTAGGCACAAAGTGGACAGAATATTGACTTTTTCTTGATATAGAGAAGGAAAAATGTTCAAGGAAGTTGAATTAGTATACAATGAAATATTCAAATGTTAGAGCAATGTATTTAAACTGGGTTAGGTGAAAAGCAAAGACATGAAAAGGTAATATTTGGTGAAAACTTGTTGATCAATAATTTGTATATTCTGGTAAACTCATAGAATTGTTAATTTTGGAATAATAGAAGAAGTTATATGGGAAGATGGAAGTGATGTATAGAAAAAGAAACACTTGCAAGGGCAAATTTTAAGTGTAGTTGCATGAGCAAGTCCATGGGATGTCCGTGGAAGCAAGGGTCTGATATGGAGTAGAGAACTTTGGCAGAAAAGAATTAACAAATTAAGAAGCCAGAACACTGAAATTACAAAGAATTAAAAAAAAAATAAGTGACTTGTGGTCAGTTGCAATGAGCGGTTTCAACTTGAAGATACAAGTCTTTTCTCAATTATTGCAAATTTTTGCATTTGTTTTATAATTTTTTCTCATCTTAAATAATTTTCTGTAAAATTCTTTTCTAATTTTCCTATTACTACTTTTATATTAAGCTTCATATTGTATAACCACCATTGTATTATCATTTGTCTGTTTCCTTTAAGTTCAGGAAAAATTTCTCAAACTATGTTCATAGTTAATAATATAATATTCTGCCTTTTCTAATATGTTTGTTACTGATTCCATTGTATAATACATCTGGCAATGGAATATTTTATATTCTAATCTATTACATTATTTCAAAAGGTTAGACATGTAAGAACTGCCTACAGAAGAAGCAAATGTGTCTTACAAGGAATCAATGTCAAATCTCTACAAGATTTCTATATAGCACAAAGATGTACTTTATGCTTTTTAATGCCTACAGATCCCCATGTTAATATTCAAAATTTTTATATAGCTCCCTTTCTTCTTATTTTTTAGAGCTTTAGAAAAGTATTCAACCTAACATCCCCGACTTCATTTTCACTTACTATAGGAGATAAGACTAAACACTTTGAGATGTATATATAAATATATATATATATATATATGTATACACACACATATATGTGTATTTATATACACATATATAATGACTACTCATTGTAGACTACAAAAACAATTATATCTAAATATAATTTTAAATTTGTTTTAAAGTAATATATAAATATAATATAATATATTAGTATTAGAATGCAAGTCATTAAGAAAACTACCGAATTCTGTGTTAAATGGCAAAGTTATGTAGATGTATGCTAAATGTAAAATATAAGACAAAGATGAATGAAAACACTAATAGTTGGGAGTAACATAATAAACCAAGAAAAGTTAGCTGATTCTGGAAATAGTAATATTTTAATTAATAGAAAAATAAAGAAAGAAAAATTGAATTATATATTATCAATAAAATGAACTTAGACTTGATGGAAAAATAGGACCAATATTAACTAAAATAGTTTATATGGTTTTTAAGTTTATATTGTATTTATGTTTAAAAACATAACTTACATAAATATTAACATAAACTTAACATGTTAAACTGAGGTAAGCATAGGAATAATATTCTATGCAATCCAGGAATCAACACCTCACACACTTAAAAAATTTTAAAGATTTTAAAAATGTATCAAAAGGGTTATTATTTTCAATATGAATGTAACATTAAGAGATAGAGTGATATCTGCTAAGAATACATTTATTTAAGAAATATAGGTGGAAATCTATTTGAAATAGTGTTTCTTAAGTCAGGAAGAATGGAGAGACCTTAACTTGGAATAAAATGATTTATACAGGGCTTCCCTGGTGGCGCAGTGGTTGAGAGTCTGCCTGCCGATGCAGGGAACACGGGTTCGTGCCCTGGTCCAGGAAGATCCCATATGCTGCGGAGCCACTAGACCCGTGAGCCGTGGCCGCTGAGCCTGCACGTCTGGAGCCTGTGCTCTGCAACAGGAGAGGCCACAACAGTGAGAAGTCCACATACAGAAAAAAAAAAAAAAAAAGATTTATACATTGTTAAATTATTGTGAAAAGTGCTTGTTACAAGTTCAATACAAATATGAATATATGGATGCATAATTTTTCTTATCCTTCAATAAGACATAAAGACCCAGTGTTTAGAAAGTGTCCACTTCCTTCCTTAAGATCACAACTATAAAAGAAAATATTTTTCATTTGAAATTTAGAAACAGGATAAGAGAATTAGCTTTTTAAAATTAAAGCTATTACTCTTGTCAGGGACACTATTATTTATATATCTATGCATTTAAATGGAACAAACGTAGGCTTGTCTGATGAGATGTATGCCAAGATGAGCAAAATTAGTATTTTATATTATAAAAAGAGAAAGGTCCATTTGTCTTTTATTTCATTTCCATTACTGAATTGTGTATTATATTATAACTAAATTTATTCTTTGTTACAGAGTTTATTCTTTCTTTACCATTTTCCTCTTCAAAATGTTGTCTATTACTTTTATGATAAGCATACACATAGTATTCAGAAAGACATTTACACTAATTCTTGTAATATTTTCTCAAAAATATTCAACCACATTTTAAATTTCAGAAATTCTGCTAGATTCTGAAGATAGAAGATAAACCCAATTACCTGGAAGATGGAGGAATAAAGAAATATAGGTATTGAATTATGTAAATATAGCCATAGTCCAAAATAAGAATCATTTAAATTTAAAGGTTAAATTTCTTTCACCTAGTATAATGAATCCTCAAAATTTAATTTTCAGTTTGTTATCATGAAATAAGTCAAGGAATGTTTGCACAATAGAGTGTGAGGACTGAAATTAACAATTATATATCATTTTACAATTTCAAAGCAAATAGAGGTGATATGTATACTGAAGTTTGTCTTTCCTTTTTGGCTTTGAGACTTGTCTCTATTTATCCTCTTTCTTTTACATATTTTTGTTGTTGTTGTTGTTTTAGTGAGATGTAATGTTTCCAAAATTTATATAAATTTTATCATACTATAACTTGACATTTTCATTCTATACTATGCTTTAAAAAACAGCCCCCTTGATACATGTACCTTTAGTTTATTCATTGTAATTTTTGTAGGGTGTTCCATTGTATAAATAAAGCACTTGTTAATTTATCCTAGAGCAGAACAGTTTTGATTTGTTTTGTTTAGCTACTGGAAAAAGTGTTGCAATGAACATCTTTGGATATATTTTCTTGAATATGGATATGTGTTCAAGAATTTCTCTAGGTAGGCACTGAGGATTAGAATTCCTTTGTGGTCAGGGCATATATTTCTATCTGTCTAACATAGTCTTCTGCTGGACCTCATTTCTAACTTTAAGGTTAAGTTCATACTGTGTCAATTTGTTGGAGATAAGAGTATTCCTTTGAATTGATGGATGGGGTTGCAAAACTAAAAGTGTATTCCTCTTGCTTGAAATGTTTGTAATAATTTAGGAAATCTAGATATCAAGACTAACCTTATCCAGAAAGGATGCATTTGCCAGCTTTCCTTCTTTCTGACAATATCACATATCTGTGCTAGGTATTTAATGCTGTTTTACCACTCTTTGCAACTCTGATCCTTCCCGATCCATGGGAATTTTGAGAATCTATGTTAAATACGCATATGTGTTTTGTTATAGGGCACGACCATTATATTTCTAGATGACCTGTCCATGGTTGTAATTTAGAGTGTGTAAATTATTCAACTATGCAATTAGTACAATACAGGATTTCACAAATTATTTTTGATGTGTCTCTCTTAGAAACAGGCACAGATCTTACTCAAAAGAGTAAATGGATCTGTCTTTGTTTTCATTTATCCACAATTGTTGCTTCAATTCCATCTAGAAACAGTCAATGTTTCTTTTCTTTCTCAAGGCTTTTACAGTAATCTGGGTTTTATGTTTTGTTTTTATGTTACCCACAAGCATACTGGAAACGTTTTACTACATCACTATGATACAAATAATAAGGTCAATGAGATTGTGACAGGTCAGTTTATTAACAAGAAATGCAGGAGGCTTCCAGGGAGATGGTGGAAGAGTAAGACACGGAGATCACCTTCCTCCCCACAGATACACCAGAAATACATCTACACATGGAACAACTCCTACAGGACACCTACTGAACAATGGCAGAAGACCTCAGACCTCCCATAAGGCAAGAAACTCCCCATGTACTTGGGTTGGGCAAAAGAAAAAAGAATAAACACAGACAAAAGGATAGGGATGGGACCTGCACCAGTGGGAGGGAGCTGTGAAGGAGGAAAGGTTTCCACACAGTAGGAAGCCCCTTCACGGGCAGAGACTGCGGGTGGCAGAGGGGGAAAGCTTCGGACTGTGGAGGAGAGGGCAGCAACAGGTGTGCAGAGGGCAAAGCGGAGAGATTCCCGCACAGAGGATCAGTGCCCACTGATACTCACCAGCCCGCGAGGCTTGTCTGCTCACCCAACGGGGCGGGCGGGGTGGGAGCTGAGGCTCCAGCTTCAGAGCTTAGATCCCAGGGAGATGACTGGGGTTGGTGGTGTGAACACAGCCTGCAGAGGGTTAATGAACCACGGCTAGCTGGGAGGGAGTCTGGGGAAAACTCTGGAGCTGCCAAAGAGGCAAGAGACTTTTTCTTCCCTCTTCGTTTCCTGGTGCGTGAGGAGAGGGGATTAAGAGCACTGCTTAAAGGAGCTCCAGAGACGGGCGCGAGCCACGGCTAAAAGCGCGGACCACAGAGACGGGCATAAGATGCTAAGGCTATTGCTGCTGCCACCAAGAAGCCTGTGTGCTAGCACAGGTCACTATCCACACCTATCTTCCGAAGAGCCTGTGCAGCCAGCCACTTCCAGGGTCCCGGGATCCAGGGACAACTTCCCTGGGAGAACGCACGACGCGCCTCAGTCTGGTGCACTGTTCTGCTGGCCTCTGCTGCCGCAGGCTCCCCCCACCCTCTGTGCCCCTCCCTTCCCCCCGGCCTGAGTGAGCCAGAGTCCGAGAAGCAGCTGCTCCTTTAACCCTGTCCTGTCTGATGGAAGAAGAGATGCCCTCCAGCGACGTACACACAGAGGCAGAGCTAAATCCAAAGCTGAGCCCCGGGAGCTGTGAGAACAAAGAAGAGAAAGGGAAATCTCCCCCAGCATCCTCAGAAGCAGTGGATTAAAGCACCACAATCAACTTGAGGTACCTTGCATCAGTGTAATACATGAATAGACAAAGAATCATCCCAAATTGAGGAGGTGGACTTTGAGAACAAGATTTATGATTGTTTCCCCTTTTCCTATTTTGTGAGTGTGTATGTATATGCTTCTGTGTGAGATTTTGTCTGTATAGCTTTGCTTTCACCATTTGTCCTAGGGTTCTATCCATCCATATTTTTTTTTTAATTTTTTTATTAATAATTATTTTTTTATTTTAATAAATTTATTTTATCTTACTTTATTTTATTTTACTTTATCTTCTTTCTTTATTTCTTTTTTCCTTCCTTCCCTCCTTCCTTCCTGCCTTCCTTCCTCCCTCCCTCCCTCTTTTCTTTCTTTCTTTCTTTCTTTCTTTCTTTCCTTCTTTCTTTCTTTCTTCTTCTACCAATTATTTCTTTCTATTTTTCTCCCTTTTATTCTGAGCCATGTGGATGAAGGCTCTTGGTGCTCCAGCCAGGAGTCAGGGCTCTGCCTCTGAGGTGGGAGAGCCACCTTCAGAACACTGGTCCACAAGAGACCTCCCAGCTCCACATAATATCAAATGGCAAAAATCTCCCAGAGATCTCCATCTCAACACAGGAACCCAGCTTCACTCAATGATCAGCAAGCTACAGTGCTGGACACCCTATGGCAAACAACTAGCAAGACAGGACCACAACCCCACCCATTAGCAGAGAGGCTGCCTAAAATCATAATAAGTCCACAGACACCCAAAAACACACCAACAGATGTGGAACTGCCCACCAGAAAGACAAGATCCAGCCTTATCCACAAGAACACAGGCACTAGTCCCTTCCACCAGGAAGCCTACACAACCCACTGAGCCAACCTTACCCACAGGGGACAGACACCAAAAACAACGGGAACTACGAACCAGCAGCCTGAAAAAAGGAGACCCCAAACACAGTAAGATAAACAAAATGAGAAGACAGAAAAACACACAGCAGTTGAAGGAGCAAGGTAAAAATCCCACCACACCTAACAAATGAAGAGGAAATAGTCAGTCGACCTGAAAAAGAATTCAGAATAATGATAGTAAGGATGATCCAAAATCTTGGAAATAGAATAGACAAAATGCAAGAAACATTTAACAAGGACCTAGAAAAACTAAAGATGAAACAAGCAATGATGAACAACACAATAAATGAAATTAAAAATATTCTAGATGAGATCAATAGCAGAATAACTGAAGCAGAAGAATGGATAAGTGACCTGGAAGATAAAATAGTGGAAATAACTACTGCAGAGCAGAATAAAGAAAAAAGAATGAAAGGAATCAAAGACAGTCTCAGAGACCTCTGGGACAACATTAAATGCACCAACGTTTGAATTATAGGGGTTCCAGAATAGGAAGAGGAAAAGAAAGGGACTGAGAAACTATTTGAAGAGATTATAGTTGAAAACTTCCCTAATGTTCGAAAGTAAATAGTTAATCAAGTCCAGGAAGCACAGAGAGTCCCATCCAGGATAAATTCAAGGAGAAATATGCCAAGACATATATTACTCAAACTGTCAAAAATTAAATACAAAGAAAACATATTAAAAGCAGCAAGGGAAAAACAACAAATAACACACAAGGGAATCCCCATAAGGTTAACAGCGACCTTTTAGCAGAAACTCTGCAAGCCAGAAGGGAGTGGCAGGACATATTTAAAGTGATGAAGGAGAAAAACCTGCAACCAATATTACTCTACCCAGCAAAGATCTCATTCAGATTTGATGGAGAAATTAAAACCTTTACAGACAAGCAAAAGCTGAGAGAGTTCAGCACCACCAATCTAGCTTTACAACAAATACTAAGGGAACTTCTCTAGGCAAGAAACACAAGAGAAGGGAAAGACCTACCATAACGAACCCAAAACAATTAAGAAAATGGGACTAGGAACATACATATCGATAATTACCTTCAATGTAAATGGACTAAATGCTCCCACAAAAAGACACAGATTGGCTGAATGGAAACAAAAACAAGATGAATGTATATATGCTGTCTACAAGAGACCCACTTCACACCTAGGGACACATACAGACTGAAAGTAAGGGGATGGAAAAAGATACTCTATGCAAATGGAAGCCAAAAGAAAGCTGGAGTAGCAATTCTCATATCTGACAAAATAGACTTTAAAATAAAGACTATTAGAAGAGACAAAGAAGGACACTACATAATGATAAAGGGATCAATCTAAGAAGAAGATATAACAATTGTAAATATTTATGCACCCAACATAGGAGCACCTCAATACATAAGGCAAATACTAGCAGCCATAAAACGTGAAATTGACAGTAACACATTCATAGTATGGAAGTTTAACACCCCACTTTCACCAAAGGACAGATCATCCAAAATTAAAATAAATAAGGAAACACAAGCTTTAAATGATACATTAAACAAGATGGACTTAGTTGATATTTATAGGACATCCCATCTTAAAACAAAAGAATACACATTTTTCTCAAGTGCTAACGGAACATTCTCCAGAATAGATCATATCTTGGGTCACAAATCAAGACTACATAAATTTAAGAAAATTGAAATTGTATCAAGTATCTTTTCCGACGACAACACTATTAGACTAGATATCAATTACAGGAAAAGATCTGTAAAAAATGCAAACACATGGAGGCTAAACAATACACTACTTAATAACAAAGTGATAATTGAAGAAATCCAAGAGGAAATCAAAAATACCTAGTAACAAATGACAATCGAAACACGACGACCCAAAACCTATGGAATGCAAAAAAAGCAGTTCTAAGAGGGAAGTTTATAGCAATAAAATCCTCCCTTAAAAAACAGGAAACATCTCGAATAAACAACCTAATTTTGCACGTAAAGCAATTAGAGAAAGAAGAACAAAAAACCCCAAAGTTAGCAGAAGGAAAGAAATTATAAAAATCAGATCAGAAACAAATGAAAGAGAAATGAAGGAAACAATAGCAAAGGTCAATAAAACTAAAAGTTGGTTCTTTGAGAAGATAAACAAAATTGATAAACCATTAGCCAGACTCATCAAGAAAAAAAGGGAGAAGACTCAAATCAATAGAATTAGAAATGAAAAAGGAGAAGTAACAACTGACACTGCAGAAATACAAAAATGTTCTTGGATTGGAAGAATCAATATTGTGAAAATGACTCTACTACCCAAAGCAATCTACAGATTCAATGCAATTCCTATCAAAATGCCGCTGGCATTTTTCACAGAACTAGAACAAAATATTTCACAATTTGTATGGAAACACAAAAGACCTCGAAAACCCAAAGCAATCTTGAGAACGAAAAACGGACCTGGAGGTATTAGGCTCCCTGACGTCACGCTATAGTATGAAGATACAGTAATCAATACAGTATGGTACTGGCACAAAAACAGAAAGATAGATCAATGGAACAGCATAGAAAGCCCAGAGATAAACCCACACACATATAGTCACCTTATCTTTGATAAAGGAGGCAGGAATGTACAGTGGAGAAAGGACAGTCTCTTTAATATGTGGTGCTGGGCAAACTGGACAAGTACATGTAAAAGTATGAGATTAGATCACTTCCTAACACCATACACAAAAATAAGCTCAAAATGGATTAAGGACCTAAATGTATGGCCAGAAACTATCAAACTCTTAGAGGAAAACATAGGCAGAACACTCTATGACATAAATCACAGCAAGATCTTTTTTGACCCACCTGCTAGAGAAATGGAAATAAAAACAAAAATAAACAAATGGGACTTAATGAAACTTAAAACCTTTTGAACAGCAAAGGAAACCATAAACAAAACCAAAAGACAACCCTCAGAATGGAAGAGAATATTTTCAAATGAAGCAACTGACAAAGGATTAATCTCCAAAATTTATAAGCAGCTCATGCAGCTCAATAACAAAAAAAAACAAGCAACCCAATCATAAAATGGGCAGAAGACCTAAATAGACATTTCTCCAAAGAAGATATACAGATTGCCAACAAACCCATGAAAGAATGCTCAACATTATTTATCATTAGAGAACTGCAAATCAAAACTACAATGCGATATCATCTCACAGCAGTCAGAATGGCCATCATCAAAAAATCTAGAAACAATAAATGCTGGAGAGGGTGCGGAGAAAAGCGTACACTCTTGCACTTCTGGTGGGAATGTGAATTGGTACAGCCACTATGGAGAACAGTATGGAGGTTCCTTAAACTACAAATAGAACTACCATATGACCCAGCAATCCCAGTACTGGGCATATACCCTGAGAAAACCATAATTCAAAAACAGTCATGTACCAAAATGTTCATTGCAACTCTCTTTACAATAGCCTGGAGATGGAAACAACCTAAGTGTCCATCATCAGATGAATGCATAAAGAAAATATGGCACATATATACAGTGGAATATTACTCAGCCATAAAAAGAAACGAAATTGAGCTATTTGTAATGAGGTGGATGGACCTAGAATCTGTCAAACAGAGTGAAGTAAGTCAGAAAGAGAAAGACAAATACCATATGCTAACACATATATATGGAATTTAAGAAAAAAAAATGTCCTGGAGAACCTAGGGTTAAGACAGGAATAAAGACACAGACCTACTAGAGAATGGGCTTGAGGATATGGGGAGTGGACAGGGTAAGCTGTGACAAAGCGAGAGAGAGGCATGGACATATATACACTACCAAACTTAAGGTAGATAGATAGTGGGAAGCAGCTGCATCACACAGGGAGATCAGCTCGGTGCTTTGTGACCACCTGGAGGGGTGGGATAGGGAGGGTGGGAGGGAGGGAGATGCAAGAGGGAAGAGATATGGGAACATATGTATATGTATAACTGATTCACTTTGTTATGAAGCAGAAACTAACACACCATTGTAAAGGAATTACACTCCAATAAAGATGCAAAAAAAATTTTTTTAAAGAAAAAAAAGAAATGCAGATGTTTTGTGGCTCCTGGCTCATCTCAATAGTCTTACAACCTTCTTGAGATTTTTTTCCCAGATTAGGAGAATAGTTATCTCTGGTCTTAGATTCCCACAACTTACAGGATCTATCAAAGTTCCTGCTAATGAAGAGTACGTAGCCACTTGTATAACATGTAAAATATTTTTTTAGTTAAAGTATAATACAGATTAGGGAAATCATTTTGTTAATGATCATGAATTGTATCTTTAATTTTGCTTTTAACAGGTTTTGACTTTTGGAAATAAAAGCAGTAAGATCTGGCCCCTTCTTTCCTTCTGTCTGCACTCTGATCATTCATCTATTCTTTGAGGCAACAAGCATAAAATACTTTAGCTATATTAAAGGGCTAAAACATTATGTGAGGATTCAAAAATATAACAAATCAACAAGAAATGATATACCCTGATATATGAACATAAAAATATTAATTCTCAGATTGCTATGTCTGGCCTTGAATTGGCGAGATCGTCTGGAATTATCCTTGTTTGTAAATAGTTAGAAAACAAGAAAAAACCTAGAAAATATCTATTTTCAATTATTGGACAAAATGTGGAAGAATGTGATTCCTGAGAAAAGTGAAACTAATTAGGAGACCCTTACCATAGCCTCATCTTTCTGCCCTGAGGAAATTCCTCAACTGTGTCGTAGTATGAACAGCAGAAAATAGTTTGGTGATCTTGCTAAGTTCAGAATTCATTTATATAACATACAAAGAGCTTGGAGTATTCAAATTAATTTTGAGAAAGGACAAAGTTTGAAGAATGACAATATGTGATTTCAAGACAATACAGTAAAAATAGATGTTTTGGTCTTTCTGATAAGAGTAGTCATATAGATCAATGAAACTTAATAGAAAGGTCCATTCATATATTATCCATTGGTTTTTGACAAAGATTAAAAAAATGAAAAGTTTATATAATGAGAAAAGATAGCATCTTCAACAAATGGTAAAAGGACATATAGATATCCATGGGGAAAATGAGAAAAGACAATTTTATCTCACAAAACAAAAAGTATCTAAGTGGATCATAGGCCTAAAATTGAGCTATTTCTTTTTTTTTTTTTTTAACATCTTTATTGGAGTAAAATTGCTTTACAATGGTGTGTTAGTTTCTGCTTTATAACAAATTGAATCAGCTATACATATACATATATCCCCATATCTCTTCCCTCTTGTGTCTCCCTCACATCCTCCCTATCCCACCCCTCTAGGTAGTCACAAAACACCAAGATGATCTCCCTGTGCTATGCAGCTGCTTCCCACTAGCTGTCTATTTTACATTTGGTAGTGTATATATGTCTATGCCACTCTCTCACTTCATCCCAGCTTACCCTTACCCCTCCCTGAATGCTCAAGTCCATTCTCTACATCTGCATCTTTATTCCTACCCTGCCCCTAGGTTCATCCAAACAATTTTTTTTTTGGATTCCATATATATGTGTTAGCATATGGTATTTATTTTTCTCTTTCTGACTTACTTCACTCTGTAGGACAGACTCTAGGTCCATCCACCTCACTACAAATAACTCAATTTTGTTTCTTTTTATGACTGATTAATATTCCATTGTATATATGTGCCACATCTTCTTTATTCATCTGTCAATGGACACTTACGTTGCTTCCATGTCCTGGCTATTGTAAATACAGCTGCAATGAACATTGTGGTACATGACTCTTTTTGAATTATGGTTTTCTCAGGGTATATGCCCAGTAGTGCAGAGATATTTCTTATAGAAAGCATACAAAAGAAATAATGATTAGAGGTTAGAAAATATTTTTAATAGTACACAAGTAAATCATAAGTGCAAACATATTGAAAAATGACTTGAAAAAAAGTAAATTTCTCTTCTACTAAAGTATATGTCAAGCACAATGAAAAGGCAAAGAAGACCCTAGGTGGAAATTGCTGCAAATCACTTCAGTAAAAACCTTGTATACAAACATGTAAAGGACTCGTACAACTCATTAGTAAAAATCTGAATTATTGAATAATGAATAACAAATCATTATTTATCAGGGAGATGTAAATTAAAACCATGATTAAATGTTATTACATAAAAATAACAAATGAGTAAAATTTAAAAATTTGATAATATCAAAGTGTTAGTGATAATACGGAATAACTGGAACTCGTATTGTTGGTAGCAAATGCAAAATGATGCACCCATTTTGGAAAACAATTTGTCAGTTTCTCAAGAATGTAAAACATCCATTTAACAAGATTATTATGACTATTGCTCTTTTTTCCTCATTTTAGTTCCTCTTTTGAAGTCTACTTTTTCTAAATTAAAAAAAAAAATTTCTTTATATTGGAGTATAGTTGTTTTAAAATGTTGTGTTAGTTTCAGGTGTACCACAAAGTGATTCAGTTATACATAGACATATATCTATTCTTCTTCAGATTTATTTCCCATGTAGGTTATTACAGACTACTGAATAGAGTTCCCTGTGCTATACAGTAGGTCTTGTTGATTATTTATTTTATATATAGTAGTGTGTATATGTTAATACAAAACTCCTAATTTATCCCTTCCCCAAATTCCACTTTGGTAACTGTAAGCTTGTTTCTAAGTCTGTGAATCTGCTTCTGATTTTTAAATAAATTCATTTGTATCATATTTTTAGATTCCACATATAAATGATATCATATGATATTTGTCATTCTCTGTCTGACTTACTTCAATTAGTATGATAATCTCAATGTCCATCCATGTTGCTACAAATGGCATTATTTCATTCTCTTTTACAGCTGAGTAATGTTCCATTGTATATATGTACCAAGCCCTCTTTATCCATTCATCTGCCTATGGACATTTAGGTTGCTTCCATGTCTTTGCTATTGTAAACAGTGTTGCAGTGAACACTGGGGTGAATGTATCTTTTCAAATTATGGTTCTTTCCAGATATAAGACCAGGAGTGGGATTGCTGGATCATATAGTAGTTCTATTTTTAGTTTTATCCCTGTGTACTTGAGATTTAAATGTTCTACCTGGTCTTCTCCAGGAACTCTTATCTAGGTCATCTCTTTAACAAGTAAATTTCAGAAAAATAACTCTTATCAAAAGAAAGAACAAAAGAGGGATAGGATATTTGGAACTTGACTTGTCAAGGACAGACACAAATCTTTAGTATCTTCTTCATAAGTATTAATATAAAGGGTTTAGCTATCCAAACCAATGACCTTTATTTGTTCCATCAACCAGAAACACAATTTGAATTCAATCTCTTTTGTAATTGGTGGATTTTTTTATTATTGTACCTCATTCATGGCTGAAATTTTAGAATGGGACTATGAGGTCTCTGTTTGTGTCTGTTTTATGTGCTTGTATGTGCCTGTTTCTATGTTCATATGTGTTATAGATGTGTCACATTTTCTACCTGTAGATGGTATTGGAATATAACAGAAACTAACCCCAATGAAATTCAGCTTTACATGATCTGAGAAAATATTCAGTATTAAAGCCAGCTTAAGTTTTTTGGTTTAATTAATTAAAGACAAACGTCTTTAGAGTTATCAACTGAAGTATGATACTTTTATTATACTTAGTTTACTAAAAGTGAAATAAGATCATGATATCTCTGTTACAAAATTTGTCAGGAAGAAAAATATCTTGGAATGATGGTTGACTTTGTCTCATGAAGTTTTCATGGGTAATCTAAATATAATTTTTGGGAACAAGTAAATTAAATAAATATAAATGTGATAAGAGCTTTTAGGTGAACTCTTTAAGAATAATTGTGTTTTATTGTATGTCTGCTTAAAAATGTTTTCTTTAAATCTTTTAGTAATTTAAAACTTTAGAGTTTTACTACATTAAATTAAATGATGAGAGTTCATTGAATGTCTAGATTATTTTCATATAAGATGAAACACTGAAACATTAATTGCTAAACAGGTCTAAGTTTACCTACTTTAGTTTTCTTATTACAGAAAAACTAAAACTGTCTGGGTTATTAGAAAAATGTCTTGTATCCCATTGAAAAAATATGCTACAAGGAAAGGTTTGTTTTCAGAAATTATGATATGTATTCATAAGTTTGCCAATCAAAATAGCACTAGTATAATAGATTACAATTGCTTACCTCTTAGTTTTCACTAGAAATTTTTTCCAAGGGTTAAAAATTCTAATTAATGTATGTAATTAAAGCTACTAAAATTCATGAGGAAACATTTTCATATACAAGGAAGAAAAAACGTACAAAGAATG
This sequence comes from Neophocaena asiaeorientalis asiaeorientalis, assembly GCF_003031525.2. Lineage (NCBI taxonomy): Eukaryota > Metazoa > Chordata > Mammalia > Artiodactyla > Phocoenidae > Neophocaena > Neophocaena asiaeorientalis. The sequence goes on from NW_020174653.1 coordinate 897,750, forward strand.
GAAATGCATGTTGATAAGAGAAAATTATTTTTGTCTAAAGCAAGGTAAAGGGTTAAAAGAGGGGAGAAAGCACAGGACAATCAAAAAGGAAGTTATAGATGTTTGTGGAAAAGGAACCTTGAAAAGAGTTATGCTTGGGTAAATTGGCTGAGATTGGAATGAATTAGTTGAGCAAATTTTAATATCAAATGTCAGCTTGTGGAGTGCTAGAATCGGTTTTCTTTATTGAGAGAAAAACATTTTCCTAAATTGTTGATCTGATTTTCATAACAGATTGTAAAGTATCTTTAAATTTAAGTAATCTCTTTTAATGTTCTGTATTTGCCATTGAGATGCTTACTTTCACTTTGGTTAAGTGAATAAGTATTGTTTCACAGTGATCTATGATACTATTCGACCAAGTAGTTAAAACCTTTGATATCTTTGACAAACTTTCCCAAATCAAATCCTAAATGAAATCTTTTTGACCTCTAGTTAACTCTGCGATATTTTAGAGGGCCCCTGAAACATTTCAAAGAGAGATATTAAACTAATTAGGTTTATCTGGTATGTTAAATTATATGGGAAGCATGTCAAATGAGTGATGATAAGCCTTCTTAGATTATACTATATAGGTGTTATCAATATAAATATTTTAGAAATTATATAAAATTCCTAAAATTTGGATATGTCCTAATATAATATCGGTCATAATTCTAGTTATTTTCTTAAAATGTTGTATGTCACAAAAAATAACAAAATGTCTTTGTAAATTGCACTGTAATCAGATCTTTAATTATGCCTTTTTATGTCTTTTGTCATTTATAAAGAGTTAATTGTTTTACTCTGGTTTTACAGAAATGTTTCATCTTCAAGGAGATTCATATAAACTTGCATTGACATATACAGGTTTCTGATAACTTTCAGATCATACCACTTAATAGGGTAAGAAATTATAGAACTCTACTGGAAAATTGTTGGCTTCTTAAAATGGCTAACAAGGGATCAAGTTCAATAGAAATTAATTGCATGGGTCTACATAACCAGATGAGTAGGATTTTCATTTTTATAAGTTTTTGTCTGAATTATTACTGGCTTTTTCAGTCTTTGTTTTCCAATATAAGGAAACATTTCCTCTTAAGTTAACTATGATTGACAGCAATTTGCTAAATTGTACCTTTGTAAGCAGAATTGAAACATTTATTTCTTTTCTCCCTACCTGATCCCTCTAGAATTTGGACTCTTAGTGAGTAGTCTTATTTTCATGGCAATAGTATTATTTACATAAGTTCACTAAGAATCTTTTCTCATTGTAACAGGACACATTTGGAAATATGGGTTATATTACCAAGGCTTTGGCTGAAGAGTCATATTTGAGAATTTGCATAGACTCAGAAATGACCAAACAGCTTTAAGGAACTAAGATTGACTTTATGGAGCCATAAAGCCCCTTGGAAAAACAGCCTGGTACCTTGCTTAGTGGAATCCCAACAGTTTTGTAATGTGATTAAGTAAACTACCTGGAAGGTATAAGAACCTTAGTATATTTGGGGACCTCAAGAAGAGAGGAATTCACCCAAATCTATAGGTATTATAGATGGGTCTGATTGGAAGTCCTTAGCATGGTTTCCTGGCCTCCAAAGGCATTTATGAGTTTGATCCGTAAATTCCTTAAGAAAAGTTCCAACAGGTTAAAAAGAGACTATATGATCAATTGCTATAATTAATAAACTTATGTAAATAATCAGGCCAAGTTTACTGAATCTCGACTTATTTTGAAAACAAATTAATCTTCATTTGGCTATCTTTAGTAGAATTGAGGGTGATTTTAGAGAGGAAAAAATTTGTGTTTCTGCAGAAACTATAACACACAGTTATGGATTTTTGACCATTATTCTGTGAATTGTTTGTGAGGTTTTGTTTTCCCATAAACTAGACTGAGTCTTGAATTCTAATTTCCTCAAAATTTGGCTCTATCTCTTCAAACTATTTTTTCTTTTGACTTGGAATCATTGAGAACCAAAGCTTCCCTTTTCCTGAAGACCTGCAAACTTAAGCTGAACTACTTGATATAAACTTGAGAGATCACCTCAAGAACCCATATGTAGACAATCTTTATTACTGTTGCTGTGTAAGCCACTCAGAAAGTTTACCTTAACACTCAATGACATTATCAGAGACATTTCAAACTGCAAAAGATGCTTCAATATTGGCATCTAGAAATCTTCTCTATTGACAGCTCTTAGGACTCAGACACTGGGTTTATAATTTGCTCTAATCATTAACCTTTGTTTTTCTTTTTGTGTCCATGGAAATGCTTCTTATTAAATATTTAATTGCTTGGAAAAAAGTGTTGAACTTTCTTCTGATACACAGATAAATTACTTTGAGTCTGGTTATTTCTTTCAAAGCATATTTTAACTGTATGAGGAAATGCTCAGAGCAGCCTTTAGTCTGATGCTAATTTACCTCCTCTACTAGGGTGATAATCTGAGTATTCTTCATTAAGTCTCATAATTATGAATTCCTTTTACTCTGGTTGTGGATACTCTAACTCTTTCCATCAAATGTTAGTTTCAGAAATTTTTTACATACTGCTTTCCGGTGGTTCTTTCTCTGACATGTACAGTGAGTATAATCAGCTAAAGACTTGAGAGGACCCATCTGCAGATATTTGTCCCTCTCTGTGTGTCTCTCCTCTATAAGATACTTTAACCTGCAAATTCTAGTTACCTTTTAATATTTCACTCTTTGTCTTTGTGCAGTTTTCTAATTGTTAAAGTAGAGGGAAAATTTCAGTCCCAGTTACTCAATCAAGACAAAAAGTAGAATTTGTTTTTTAATATTTAAGTGAACAAATAAATGACCCATCTCTAGGCTGTTTTGTCAGGAGTTGTAATTCTGATGTGTTAGTGAAAACAGGGTATAACAGACACTCAACCATTAGGTGTTGAATGTTGCCCAATCATTCTCATCATAGCTATAGCTGAGTAATGGAAAATCCTTCTCTTTTTTTTTTACATATTTCCAAAACATAGGTCAATAGTATAATGCCTAATTATTAATTCAATAGTTGCCAGAAAGATGTCTAATAAAATTTACCAACATTTATAATCAAACCTTTTAGAAAAACAGGAATAATTTACAAAATAAAGAATGAAGATCACAGTTAACAGTACAACTTCCCACTAAAGAGTAGAACACTAAAGACATCGACTGAATTCCTAAATAAGAGATAATAGTAAATACACATGACTCATATAAAATATATGAATATAACTACTGAAAAGTATAAATTAGACTTGATTCATGGTAAACATAGAACCCTCTTGGTTAGGAATAAGTTATATAAAAATTTTCATTTCTAAAAATTTTCCATATATTGAATACATTTGCAATAAAAAGCCAATGCTATTTTTTTGTCATTTTACAAAGAATTCTAAAATTCATTTGGAAGAATATTTTTTAAAATACATTTTAGAAGTTTTAAGGAAGAACTAGCACGATTAGGAAAATCTGCAATCATATATTTGAAGAAATGAATGATTGGGTACATTTAAGATAGTGAATCTACTAGAAATTCTAGAAACTGGTCAAAGTATCTTAAAGATTAAAGGTGGTACTTCACATCATGTATAGGATTATCATTATGCTCTATGGAAGACTGGCTAACAACTTGGGAGAGATTAAAAAGACTAACTCATGCTATATGTAGTCATTTCCTAGGGCCAACATGACAAATTACCATAGACTTCTTCGAGGGTTAAAATAACAGAAATTTATTGTTTCACAGTCTGGAAGCTAGAAATCTGAAATCAAGTTGTTAGCAGGGCCATAATCCTTCTGAAGGTTCTAGGCAAAAATTCTTCCTTTTATCTTCTGGCTTCCTGTGGCCCTAGCCATTCCTTGGTTTGTGGCATCATCACACCAATCACTGTTTTTGTCTGCAAATGACATTCTTCTCTCTCTCTCTCTCTCTGTCCTCTTTTCTTTTTATAGGGGCATCAGTCATTGGATTTAGGACCCATTCTAAATCAAGGATGATTTAATCTCAAATCCTGAACTAATTACATATACAAAGAATCCATTTCCATATGAGATCACATTCTGAACCTTTTCAACCTACTACATTATATCTTAAATTAATTACAGTTTTGTTTTGTTTTGTTTTCCTCTCCTATTTAGGCAATCTTTTAACAAGGTACAAAGACAAATTAGCTCAAGTATAAGAATTTCATCATACAAAAAATAAGTGGAATAGCAGGGAATAACAAAAATAAAATACAAAAAAGACCAAGATTGTTGTAACTATAGATGAATGTGGTTGTTCATACTATATTGGTGATAGTGCAAAATGTGGTTACTCCTGGATTCTGTATTTCAAGGATATTAGAATCAGTTATATAGATGAGCAAAATATTTTATAGTAAATTTTCTGCTAAGTGTTGTTATAAAATCAAAATATAGGAAAACACTTAAAAAGTACTGGTTAAATTATTTGTACCTGTATAATGGATGGGAATTTAAATGACATTTGAAAAAATTGTATTAGCTGTCAGTAAACTCATATATGATATATTTAAACTAAAAAACAACTTAAAAATCAATCAAATCGTCATTCATTTATGTGTTGTAACAATAAAAGTAACATTACTATTTTTTTCTATGAAATATAAATCCTATTTCACAGTCTTAAATCTGTAATGATAGCTCTTTAATAAATGTTTTATTTTCTTTCAATGTATTGATCAGGTAAGACATATTGTAAATAGTGATAGTTCTATAAAGCTATGTATTATCAATATTTTCAAATATTTTATTTTAGGCTAAAATATACAGTTTTTTTTTCTAATCTTTTGAGTATCAAGAGTTATATTTTTTAGCTCTATCAGTGTATATTTATATATTTCCTTCTTAATTGATTAGTCTTACAAGAGTTTATTTCATTGATTGTTTTTAAAGATATGTTTCATAAAACAGTTTTGTGTTAATGTTTATAAATAAGCTGTTTAAGATATACAAATATATGTGTGCATATTTGGAGTATTATTTCATGGAAGTTAATGGAATCAAACACAGATGAGGGGACTCCATGCTCTGTGGGAATGGCTTTACCCTGAGAAAAGAAACAATCTGGCATATTTAGCTACCCTCAACAATTAACCTGAGGATAACTTGAAGATGATATGTCCAGGTACAACTTGACAGTTGTTGCTAATGTCTATTCCAAATACATCTCCATTAGGAGAATTCATGCAAGCTATGGAGAGAATACCTATAGGTGAAATATATTAAAAAGCCAACACTGAGATCCTCAAAATACCTCTATGAGACCCTTTTGAAAATGTTTAAATCAAGAGAAACACATCTGTCTATTTTACAGTGTAAAAGTAAGTACTATTTTTTAGCAGAGTGGAGTTGATGTCTTAAAAGACTATGGCATGAATAGAAATGAAATCTTGCCCTGGAGCACAGCACCTGTGATATCAGGCCCCCAAGTGGTATAGAGGAAAAGTTGCAGTTTCTGGATAGGACACCAACTGCCTTGCGGGTGATAGCCCAAGTGCCAAAACATGTGTGTTGGCTACCAGCAGTGAATTTTTTCTTAATTATGGGATAATTCAGCATTTGTTTTAGATAGTTTTATACTGAACTTTATTTTCCAGTTATTATGAAATAAAATTAAGTTTTATGTACATACTTGTTAGAATAATAAAATTTTTACTATGGAAATAATTTTCCAGGAGAAGTATTCATTCACATAAGACTTCTAAAACAATCACAGCTATACAAATATACCAATATCGTTTGAAACATACAAAAAATATTTGTAGAATTTAAAATATCAGTATAATAATTTGACTTTCTCTGCTTAACTTCAGAGTAGCTAGGACATTTTTATAAGCCTCCACAGATTCAAACAATGAAAATTTCTGAGCCTGAATCCTAGTAAAAATGCAAGATAGCTTCACAATAAATTAGTTCCTGAGCATAGAAGAAGGAAAATGGGTGGAAAAAATAACAAGAAATTTGTACTCTGGGATTTTTAGTTGTTGTTCAAAATACTGATTTAGGAGTCAGATATATTAAGAATAATTCTCTAGCTCTACCATTTACTATCTGTGTGACTTTTCTTAAAATTACTTTATGTCTAAGCTTCTGTTTCCTTGTTTGTAAAATAGAATTAGTAATAACTATCTCAATAGATTTTTATAAAAATTATATAAGAAAAGATATAAAATCAATTAGCCCAGTGTCCAGAGAAAATTCCTAAAATAGGAATTATGATTAATACATAAAGAGTTTAAATATTAGTCAATAAAACTATTAATAACTTTAATTACTGGACTAATTTGATAAAATGAAGCACATTCCAATGTTCTTTCTGATTTACTGAAGAAGTCTCTTCTCTTAATTGCTTATGCCACAAGAAGTTAAGTAATCTCTTAGATTTTTAATTAAGAATTCCCAATATTCCTGTTATAATTAGTGAAAACACAGCTTCTGTTACCATGCAACATGCAGAACACGTTTCATAAACCAAGTTTTGAATGGGTGTAAACTCAGAAGTCCCTGAAGGCAGTTCCCAATTAGCCTACTGCTAAGTGGAATACACTTAGAATTGCATTAAATGCTTTGATTAAACATAAAAAAGCTCTTGTTAAACAACCATAATGAAATATCTCATTAACTGTGATATAGGGTTTTGTGGGTGTGTGTAAGACAGATCATACTCCCCACTTTTCAATACAGATTAGTTAACTAATTGTCTGGTATTTGCATTATGTGTGGAAACAGCTGCTTCCTTGGTCTTGATTCACGTTAGACAGCTAAAATTCATTTATCTCTCAACCTTGGAGTTTACAAGCTGTTATTAATATTTTCTACATTTATTGATTCATAATTAAAAGATCCTCTTGGTTTTGGAGTCAACAGAAATATAGAACTCCAGAACTCAATTGAACATATTTTAGATCTTGTGGAAGGACCACGTCCTGAGGAGTGATCATTAGTGTTTAGGTTAAAGAATTAGTATTTCTGAATCTTGTTTTAATGCAACCATATTCCCAGAATAAGTTCAAAACCAAATATTTCCTTTATTATTAGCTAGGTTTTGAACTCAAGTTATTTAATTCCCTGGTAAACTGCAGAAACTTCCTGAAGTATGTGGTAGGCAAAACTATACTGGTTTATTTACTTTCTTGGCATCTTTTTATTGAGTTTCCATTCCAATCTGAACATTTTAGAACTGTGACTCTTAAACATCACTGTGCATCAATATCATCTGTGTTGCTTTTAAAAAATGATTTATCCTAAACCCAGAAATGGGAATGTATTGGATTGATGACTGAAGTACTGTCATCAGAGTACTGAAGTACTTTAGCTTTTACCATACTAATGACCAGAAAAGCTAGAAAAGAAACACTCAAAAAAGTAGTAAAAGGGAGTATCAAGGAAGGGAGGAGAATATTCTCCCCCAAACCTAGAGTGAAACCAAGCTAACCAACAACCTTAAACCCTTCACAAATTAAAACTTCTCACACTGTAGGGAGTGCCGAAGTTCATGTTCTAAAAATGTTTGAATTTGACTTTTCATCTTCTAACTTTCCCCCTCAAAAATCCCTAACAATTTAATTTTTTCAGTATCAAAGTAGCTCAGTTTATTTTAGTCTATGAAATATTTTTCTTTACTTGTCTGTTAATCACTTAGTTAATATTTGTTTACACAGATTATTTTGTAATATTCCTCAAATCTTTTTCTTTGAAATTAAACATATATAGCTTGAGAATGAAGATTGGTTTGAGACTAGGGATAGGATACTTATGGTACCTACACATATCTCTTAATTATATATATATATTTTTTTGATATCTAAAATTCTTATCAGATATCAGCAATTCCACTTTCCATTCTCTTTTTATTTTTATAACATAGTAAGATCAAATTCAGCAACATATTCTGTATTTGAAAAAGCTATTTTAGAGCCAAAGATGACAATGCCAAAATTAAACATTTAATTGACATACAGAACCAGTATGTTTATGCTTGAGATATCTTAATTTTAGCTGATGGACAAATGTTCAGAATAATGGTAAGATTTTTGTCTTAATTATAATGGTTTAATTGCCAAAAGTTCACTGTATAAAAATTGAACATATAGGAGTAGTAGACCTACCTGTAATAATGGAGTAGTAAATTCTAAACATGTTATTTAAAACCTGCAATTGTACAAGTTATACAAACAGCACACATTTAGACTACCACTAGAGGACTTTTGTTACAAAATATAAATATATATATATATATGTATATATAAAGAATATACCCCACTCTTCTTCAGTTAGTTGCCTTATTGTTCTCTGCAACAAACTCCATGGGACTTCTCTGAGTTTGTTGGACATGTCCTGCTTCTTAAGCAAGGAACTCCATGACACCCCCTTCATTTTGCCTCTGTAGCTATCCTTGAAACCACCCAACAAAGTTCATAATTATATGCTTATTTACATTAATGTTCAGTTAATGTGACTCTCCTATTAAATGTATTTATATTAAATTATAACAATATTTGTGTTATTTATGGGTAGGGTAGTAAGATGGGAGTGAGAACACTGTGAGTTGTCTCAGTTCATGGACAAATAATCAAAAGTTTGGTGTGCACATTTTAAGTTCTAGCATACAGTATAAGTCTGTGAAGATAATTCAAGTATTTAATGGGAAGACAAATATATAGGAGAGTTTTCTGTGCTAGAGATATATTTAAATCCTTGGGATCTTAGATCACAAAGGTAGAAAATTATATACTTGACTGAGAAAACTATAAGTCATCTTCAAAAGACAGCCTAATTTCCTAATCATTAATAGAACATGTATTTTTATGTTAAAAAAAATGATGAGTACCTCTGGCCTCCACTGCATGATATAGGTAGCTAGAAAGAGTATTGCTCTTGCCCTGCCACAAAGATCTAGAATAACTTTTCAAATTCTTTTTGTTTTTAACCCATTAAGATCCAAGCTCACAGAGAAACAACTAGTCTCAAATAGAGATGAAAACTTGCAGGGAGAGATGAAATGGAAGTACTTGCTCACCTAGGGTAGAATAATGCAACTGAACACAGGTCAAAAACATTTGGCTAGAAGCATTGATGACCTTGCTGAACGTAGAAATTGAGTTGGTGGAAGAGTGTGAAACCTAAGGACCTGCTGAATTTATGAAAGGCAATTTTGTTGCTTCTCTGTGAAACCTAACAGATTTCACTGAAAAGCCCAGAAAAAAATGCTAAGAATTGTCCATTGTGGTGACCTTGGGGAGGGGAAGAGCACTTATATGTGAAGCGCAAGACACTCTGTCCAGATTCTTCTCCCCTATACCCCTACGGAGAGAAGTTTGAATGTGAGGGGAAAAGGGAAATAGACTATGATTTTCTTTGGCATTACTAAAAACTCATGGGAGCTGGGGAAGGGAACAATGGGGGGGAAAAGTCTTACTCCTGGTGGAGAAGCAGGATTATACACTGGACTCATAACTATAACTAAAAAAAGAATAGGAGAACTAAGATGACCACATCCATGAGTTCCCTGGAACAGTACTTGCCAAAACCTGAAGCTAACCAGAATAAGACACCCCTGCCACCAGGCTAATAGGTCTTAAATTACAAATAACAGAATTATACTACTGGGAGAGAAAAGATGACAAACAAGAACATAGAGAATAGCCTTCTCTGAGGTAGAGTGCAGGGAGAAGTTTTAAGCTCAGAATGTAAAAGACATGCTTGAACAAATCTACCCCACCCTAACGTAATATATTGCTACAGTGCGCTGCAATGAAGGTAACCATGGCAATTGCAAACCTCAAAACCATCCGAAGACTTAATTTAACTCAGACACTTGTAACAGAGCCTAGTAAAAGGGATTCTGTCCCCATTTCCAAGCACAAAGAATATTTACCTTTGTCTATATTGTCCTACACAATATATGTGGTTCTAAAGAAATTAAAATGCATTTGAAAAGGCAAGATAAAACACACATTGAAGAGACAAGACGTTGTCAGATATCAATGATAAACAGAGACATTAGAGCCATCTAATATGGACTGTAAAATAATTACTATTAATGTGTAAAAGCCTCTAAAGAAAACCTGGGCCACATGCAAGAGCATGTGAGCAACATCATCGAGTCAAAAACTATACGAAATAATTAAATAGAAATTCTAGAAATGAAAAAGATTTTATTATCAGAAATGAAGAATGCTTCTAGTGAGCTCATCAATAGATGTGAAACAGATGGGAAAACAATCAAATAATTTGAAGACATGTCAAGAGACATTAGTCAAATTGAAACACACACACACATACACACACATGTGCATGTGCATTTGATATGCCTGAAAACATATCAAATGAAATGAACAGCTAAACACAAGTTTTACTGGTGTCAGACTTCTTTCTTTATTCAAATATAGGTCTACTTGGTGACTTTGTAGAAACAGACAACACATATTCCATAATATCATGTAACACAATAAACCTGGATAGTCTTTACCCTTCTATCTAGTGGTGAAGTATCATGGACATAGAATAAACAAAACACATATTATCAACATAAAAATATATCAAAATTACATTGTGAGAGAGAGTATGTAGTTACTTTCTGGTAAACAGTATCATACAATAACCAGAAAATTTGAGCCTGCAAATAAAGGGCAGAAAAAGAATTTACAATACTCCTTCCCAATAGTGGGACTGAAGAAAAAAATGTGGAAAATCCTTAGCGATAGAGAAGGGGGGAAAACCAGTGGGCTAAAGGCAGAAAGAATAGGAGAACTGAGAAAAGAAACATAACAGACTTCAATGCATCATCCTGTGTATTTTCTGTATGTTTGTGGCTAACCCTAATTTTACATTTGGGCCAGGGCTCAAACTGAATATTTTCAGACATTTGGAGCTTATGAAATGTTATATGAGTAAAGAAGTAAACAGGAAGTTTGGGAATATTTGACTCATTCCAGTACTCATGACCACTGTTGCTCACTTAAGCTTCTGCAGCCAAACTCCTTTGTGACCTTTCTAGACATCAGTATTCATAAGGTATGTGGATATTTATATACTGTATAAAGGAAATGCACAGTCTTTAAATCTATTCTCTTAAAAACAATATCTTCATCTAATTCCAGGAGATAATGCTTTCAGATTGTTTACATCTGAACAATTGTTCTCTGTTATAAAATCTTGCAAGAGAGGAAATTCATTATGAAACAAAAGCATTAGAAGATACTAGTCGGAATACAGAGAAAACAGGAGGTGGTTAGAGGGAGCTGAAGGTTAGAAGCAGTTGGAAATGATTTTTAAAACTTCTATCATTCATCCAAATTATTTTTCTTTGAACAGTATTCCTTTGTGTGATTGGTATTAAGCTTCTAATATTAAAAGATTTGTGAATCCATGACTTTGAATACTCATGAATATCTGAATATGTGATGTGAACATCAAATTTCAAATGTGAAAAGAACATGGATTTCAAAGTTTAAACTCTGAGTTCTAGTCTAAGCTCTGGTATTTATTATGTGTGTTAACTTTGAAAATCACTTAAGCCTTCTGGGCTTCAATCTCACCATTTCCAAAATTGTTTTGTTACAAAATTACTAAGGCTTAAAATAGCTACAGAATGTGAAAGCACTTTTTATTCTATTTGATACAAAGGTAAGCATTATTTTTATGTAATTAATTTTGCCCAGCTGCCTTCCTTTTTTCAAGGAGAACTCTTCATGGTTTGACTCCATGTCATATGGTTCTTGAGGGAATGGTCAATGACTATTCACCTTTCATAGCACCAGGGATGGGAATATTACCTCCCCCACCTTCACATCACTGAAATTCCTTCCCTGGGAATTTAAAAATTGGAACCAAAGAAAGCAAGTTCTTCTATCTAATGGTAAGGCTGTGAAGTTGTGGGCTAGATGGAAAAAATAAAACCAGCCTGCAGAAAGAGGCTGACATGAAGATAGGGAGCATGCTGACATTTTCCCCCTTGGTCTCTGCCTTTAGTGTCTTCTTGCTCTTCAGAAGGTTTTATTCCTTGGGTCACAGAATTTTTTTTTTCCGTAAATTAAATCACAGTGAGTTTTTGTCACCCACAAGCAGAAATGATCTCTAGATTAATAAAAACAGTCTCAACCTTTTTTGGCTTGCTGGTGGTGATTCAGCCCCTTATTGCAAATGATAGTATTTCATGGAGATGGTAAATATTTGTCTATTAAAAATAAATTTAATAGGTATTAGGTGATAAGACAAACATGTGCTAGCTCACATTACCACTTCTTCCATAATGAAAGCAGAAGATAATGGAGACAAAGCAGAACAATATTTTCATAGATAGCATCCTGAAGGGAAATTTGGTTTAGTCAAAATCATTCCATTTAAGTCCCTCTTAAACACAGTACAAAGCCCTGAAGCCATGAGAGCTAACCCAGTCTAGCATTGATTTTCATTGGTTTATTTGTCACCATAAAAAAAAAAAAAAAAAAAAAAAAAAAAAAAAAAAATAATAAAAACAGAAAAATGCTATGATATTATGGAGGCTAAGTGAATATATCACATGTATATATTTTTCCCTTAAATCTAGTTCATGGGAGATGCTTTATAAATATTTGTATTGTAATGAAATTTTACTCTAAGTTTTATATTGAAGTCTTTCTAAATAATTTATTAATTGTTTTTCATGCATTTCAAAGTTTAAAGGTTTGGATTTTTTAGTTTTTGCAATCTCCTTTAAAAAAATAACTTCTTGAGGTGCTTCAAGATGGCAGAAGAGTAAGACATGGAGATCACCTTCCTCTCTACAAATGCATCAGAAATAAATCTACATGTGGAACAACTCCTACAGAACACACACTGAATGTTGGCAGAAAACCTCAGACCTCCCAAAAGGCAAGAAACTCCCCAGGTACCTGGGTAGGGAAAAGAAAAAAAAATGACAAAAGAATAGGGATGGGACTTGCACCTAGGGGAGGGAGCTGTGAAGGAGTAAAGGTTTCCACACACTAGGAAGCCCCTTCGCAGGTGGAGACTGCGGGTGGCGGGAAGCTTCGGAGCCGTGGAGGAGAACCCAGCAACAGGGGTGAGGAGGGCAAAGCAGAGAGAGTCCTGAAGAGAGGATCAGTGCCGACGAGCACTCACCAGCCTGAGAGGCTTGTCTGCTCACCAACTGGGGTGGGCGGGGGCTGGGAACTGAGGCTCAGGCTTCAGTCAGATCCCAGGGAGAGGACTGGGGTTGGCTGCATAAACACAGCCTGAAGGGGGCTAGTGTGCCACAGCAGCTGGGAAGGAGTCAGGGAAAATAACTTGAGTTGCCAAAGAGGCAAGAGACTTTTTCTTGCCTATTTGTTTCCTGGTGCATGAGGAGAGGGGATTAAGAGTGCTGCTTAAAGGAGCTCCAGAGATGGGAGGGAGCTGCAACTATCAGACCCAGGAGACGGGCATGAGATGCTAAGGCTGCTGCTGCAACCACCAAGAAACCTGTGTGCAAGCACAGGTCACTATCCACATCGGCCCTGTGGGGAACCTGTGCAGCCCACCACTGCCAGGGGCCTGTGATCCAGGGACAACTTCACCGGGAGAACACACGGCATAGCTCAGACTGGTGCAACGTCACACTGGCCTCCACCGCCGCAGGCTTGCCCCGCATTCCATACCCTTTCCTCTTCCCAGGTTAAGTGAGCCAGAGGCCCTAATCAGCTGCTCGTTTAATCCCCTTGTGTCTGAGTGAAGAACAGATGCCCTCAGGAAACCTACACACAGAGGAGGGGCCAAATCCAAAGCTGAACCCCAGGAGCTATGCGAACAAAGAAGAGAAATGGAAAATTTTCCCAGCATCCTCAGGAGCAGTGGATTTTATCTCCACAATCAACTTGATGCCCTATGCATCTGTGGAATATCTGAATACACAATGAATCATTCCAAATTTAGGAGGTGGACTTTGGGAGCAATGATATATATATATATATATATTTTTTTTTTTTTTTTTTTTTCTTTTTTTGTGTATGTGTTTGTGTATGCTT
>NW_020174653.1:911967-992688 GCF_003031525.2 Neophocaena asiaeorientalis asiaeorientalis
GTGTGATTTTGTCTGTATAGCTTTGCTTTTACCATTTGATTTAGGGTTCTGTCTATCTTTTTTGGGTTTTGTTTTTCTTTTTATATTATAGTTTTTAGCTGGTGGATTTGTTTTTCTTTTTTCTTTTTTGGTTTGGTTGCTCTCTTCTTTCTTTCTATCTTTCTTTCTTTCTTTTACTACTTTTTAAAAGTTTTTTTTAATAATTATTTTTTATTTTAATTATTTTATTTTATCTTCTATCTTTCTTTCTTCCTTTCTTTCTTTCTTCCTTCCTTTCTTTCTTTCTTTCTTTCTTTCTTTCCTTCTTTCTTTCTCTCTTTCTTTCTCTCTTTCCTTCTCTCTCTCTCTTTCTTTCTTTCTTTCTTTCTTTCTTTCTTTCTTTCTTTCTTTCTTTCTTTCTTTCTTTCTTTCGCAGTACGTGGGCCTCTCACTGTGTGGCATCTCCCGTTGTGGAGCACAGGCTCCAGATGCGCAGGCTCAGCAGCCATGGTTCATGGGCCTAGCCGCTCCATGGCATGTGGGATCTTCCCAGACTGAGGCACGAACCCATGTTCCCTGCATCAGCAGGTGGACTCTCAACCACTGCACCACCAGGGAAGCCCTTTCTTTCTTTCTTTCTTCCTTTCTTTCTTTCTTTCTTTCTTTCTTTCTTTCTTTCTTTCTTTCTTTCTTTCTTTCTTTCTTCCTTCCTTTCTTTCTTTCTTTTTCTTTCTTTCTTTCTTTCTTCTTTCTTTCTTTCTTTTTCGTTCTTTCTTTCTTTCTTTCTTTCTTTCTTTCTTTCTTTCTTTCTGTCTTTTCTCCCTTTTATTCTGACCCATGTGGATGACAGGCTCTTGGTGCTCCTACCAGGTGTCAGGACTCTGTCTCTGTGATGCGAGAGCCAATTTCAGAATGTTGGTCAAACAGAAACCTCCCAGCTCCACGTAATATCAAATGGTGAAAATCTCCCAGAGATGTCAGTCTCAAAGCCAAGACCCAGCTCCACTCAATGACCAGCAAGTGACAGTTCTGGATACCCTATGCTAAACAATTAGCAAGAAAAGGAACACAAACCCACCCCTTAGCAGAGAGGCCACCTAAAATCATAAAAAGGCAACAGGCACCTCAAAACACACCACAAGACATGGACCTGCGTACCAGAAAGAAAACATCCAGCCTCATCCATGAGAACACAGGCACTAGTCCCCTCCAACAGGAAGCCTAGACAAGCCACTGAACAAAGCTTAGACACTGGGGCAGACACCAAAACCAATGGGAACTACAAACCTGCAGCCTATGCAGAGGAATCCCAAACACAGTAAGTTAAGCAAAAGAAGAAGACAGAGAAACACACAGCTGATGAAGGAGCAAGGTAAAACCCCACCAGACCTAACAAATGAAGAGGAAATAGGCAGTCTACCTGAAAAAGAATTCAGAAAAATGATAGTAAAGATGATCGAAAAATCTTGGAAAAAGAATAGAGAAAATACAAGAAACATTTAACAAGGACCTAGAGAAACTAAAGAGCAAAGAAACACTGGTGAACAACAAAATAAATGAAATTTAAAAGTCTCTAGAAGGGATCAATTGCAGAATAACTGAGGCAGAAGAACGGAGAAGTGACCTAGAAGATAAAATACTGGAAATAACTACAGCAGAGCAGAATAAAGATAAAATAATGAAAAGAATTGAGGACAGCCTCAGAGACCTCTAGGAGAACATCAAATGCACCAACATTCAAATTATAGGGTTCTCAGAAGAAGAATAGAAAAAGAAAGGGACTGAGAAAAAATTTGAAGAGATTATAGTTGAAAACTTCCCTAATATGGGAAAAGAAATAGTTAATGAAATCCAGGAAGCACAGAGAGTCCCATACAGGATAAATCCAAGGAGAAACAGGCCAAGACACATATTAATCAAATTATCAAAAATTAAATACAAAGAGAAAATATTAAAAGCAGTAAGAGAAAAACAACAAATAACACCCAAGGGAATCCCCATAAGGTTAACAGCTGATCTTTCATCAGAAATTCTGCAAGCCAGAAGGGAGTAGCAGGGCATATTTAAAGTGATGAAGGGGAAGCCTTCCCTGGTGGCACAGTGGTTGAGAGTCCGCCTGCCAATGCAGGGGACACAGGTCGGTGACCCACTCTGGGAAGATCTCACACGCCACGAAGCGGCTGGGCCTGTGAGCCATGGCTGCTGAGCCTGCGCATCTGGAGTCTGTGCTCCCAGGAGAGAACACAACAGTGAGAGGCCCACGTACCACATTAAAAAAAAAAAAAAAGTGATGAAGGGGAAAAACCTACAAGCAACAATACACTATGCAGCAAGGATCTCATTCAGATTTGACAGAGAAATTAAAACTTTACAGACAAGCAAAAGCTAAGAGAATTCAGCACAACAAAACCACCCTTAACCAAATGCTAAAGGAAACACTCTACGCAGGAAATGCCAGAGAAGGAAAGACCTACAATAAAAAAACACAAAACAATTAAGAAAATGGTGATAGGAACATATATATCGATAATTATCGTAAATAATAGAATAAATGCTCCAACCAAAAGACATACACTAGCTGAATGGATACAAAATCAAGACCCATAAATATGCTGTCTACAACAGACCCACTTCAGGCCTAGGGACACATACAGATTGAAAGTGAGGGGATAGAAAATGATATTCCATGTAAATGGAAATCAAAAGAAAGGTGGAGCAGCAATTCTCATACCAGACAAAATAGATTTTAAAACAAAGACTATTACAAGAGACAAAGAAGGACACTACATAATGATCAAGGGATCATTCCAAGGAGAAGATATAACAATTGTAAACATTTATGCACCCAACATAGGAGCACCTCAATACATAAGGCAAACGCTAACAACCATAAAAGGGGACATTGACAGTAACACAGCCATGGTAGGACACTTTCACAACCCACTTTCACCAGTAGACAGAGCACCCAAAATGAAAATAAATAACACAGCTTTAAATTATACATTAAACAAGAGGAATGAATTGATATTTATAGGACATTCCATCCAAAAACAACAGAATACATTTTCTTCTCAACTGCTCAATGAACATTCTCCAGGATAAATCATGTCTTGGGTCACAAATCAAACCTTGATAAATTTAAGAAAATTGAAATTGTATCAAGTACCTTTTCTGACCACAATGCTATGAGACTAGCCATCAATTACAGGAAAAGAATATTTAAAAGATACAAACAAAGGAGGCTAAATAATACACTACTTAATAACCAAGAGATCACTGAATAATTCAAAGAGGAAATCAAAAAACACCTAGAAACAAGTGGCAATGAAAACATGACCACCGAAAACCTATGGGATGCAGCAAAAGCAGTTCTAAGAGGGAAGTTTATAGTAATACAATCCTACGTTAAGAAACAATAAACACCTCACATAAACAACCTAACCTTACACATAAAACAATCAGAGAAAGAAAGAAAGAAAAAAAAAGTTAGCAGAAGGAAAGAAATCATAAAGATTGGACTAGAAATAAAAAAGAAATGACAGAAACAATAACAAAGATCAATAAAATTAAAAGCTGGTTCTTTGAGAAGATATACAAAATTGAGAAACCATTAGCCATACTCATCAAGAGAAAAAGGGAGAAGACGCCAATCAATAGAATTAGAAATGAAAAAGGAGAAGTAATAACTGACACTGCAGAAATACACAGGATCATGAGAGATTACTACAAGCAAATATATGCCAATAAAATGGACAACCTGGAGGAAATGGACAAATTCTTAGAAATGCACAATGATTCCAAGACTGAAGTAGGAAGAAATAGAAAATATGAACAGACAAATCATAAGCAGTGAAATGGAAACTGTGATTAAAAATCTTCCAACAAACAAAAACCCAGGACCAGATGAGTTCAGAGGCGAATTCTATCAAATATTCAGAGAAAAGCTGACACCTATCCTCCTCAAACTGTTCCAAAATATAGCAGAGAGAGGAACACTCCCAAACTCATTCTATGAGGCAACTATCACCCTGATACCAAAACCGAAAAAAGATGTCACAAAGACAGAAAACTACAGGCCAATATCACTGATGAACATAGATGCAAAAATCCTCAACAAAATACGAGCCAACAGAATCCAACAGCACACTAAAAGGATCATACACTATAACCTCATGGGGTTTATCCCAGGAATGCAAACATACTTCAATATACACAAATCAATCAATGTGATACACCATATTAACAAAATGAAGGAGAAAATCCATATGATCATCTCAATAGAGGCAGAGAAAGCTTTCAACAAAATTCAACACCCATTTATGATAAAAACATGAAAGAAACTAGGCATAGAGGGAATTTACTGCAACATAATGAAGGCTATATATGACAAACCCACAACCAATATTATCCTCAATGGTGAAAACTGAAACCATTTCCAGTAAGATCAGGAAAAAGACAAGGTTGTCCACTCTCACCACTGTTGTTCAACATAGTTTTGGAAGTTTTAGCCACAGCAGTCAGAGAAGAAAAAGAAATAAAAGGAATACAAGTTGGAAAAGAAGAAGTAAAGCTGTCACTGTTTGCAGATGACATGATACTATACATAGAGAATCCTAAAGATGCTACCAGAAAACTATTACAGCTAATTAATGAATTTGGTAAAGTAGCAGGATACAAAATTAATGCATAGAAATCTCTGGCATTCCTATATACTAATGATGAAAAATCTGAAAGTGAAATTAAGACACTCCCATTTACCATTGCAACAAAATGTATAAAATATATTGGAATAAACCTAGCCAAGGAGACAAAAGACCTGTATGCAGAAAATTATAAGACACTGATGAAAGAAATTAAAGATGATACAAATAGATGGGGAGATATACCATGTTCTTGGATTGGAAGAATCAACATTGTGAAAATGACTCTACTACCCAAAGCAATCTACCGATTCAATGCAATTCTTATCAAACTACCACTGGCATTTTTCACAGAACTAGAACAAAATATTTCACAATTTGTATGGAAACACAAAAGACCCCGAATAGCCAAATCAATCTTGAGAATGAAAAACGGAAACACTCTCCCTGACTTCAGACTATAGTATGAAGCTACAGTAATCAAGACAGTATGGTCCTGGCAAAAAAAAATCAGAAATATAGATCAATGGAACAGGATAGAAAGCCCAGAGACAAACCTATGCACATATGGTCACCTTATCTTTGATTAAGGAGCAAGAATATACAGGGGAGAAAAGACAGCCTCTTCAATAAATGGTGCTGGGAAAACTGGACATCTACATGTAAAAGCATGACATTAGAACAGTCCCTAACACCATACACAAACATAAACTAAAAATGGATAAAAGACATAAATGTAAGGCCAGACACTATCAAACAACCCACTCTAAAAATTGGCAGAAAACCATTTCTCCAAAGAAGATATACAGATTGCCAACAAACACATGAAAGGATGCTCAGCACCTTTAATCATTAGAGAAATGCAAATCAAAACTACAATGAGATATCATCACACACCAGTCAAAATGGCCATCAGCAAAAAATCTACAAATAGTAAATGTTGGAGAGGGTGTGGAGAAAAGGAAACCCTCTTACACTGTTGGTGGGAATGTAAATTGATGCAGCCACTATGGAGAACAGTATGGAGGTTCCTTAAAAAAACTAAAAATAGAACTACCATATGACCCAGCAATCCCATTACTGTGCATATACCCTGAGAAAACCAAAATTCTAAATGAATCATGTACCACAATGTTTATTGCAGCTCTACTTACAATAGCCAGGACATGGAAGCACCCTAAGTGTCCATCAACAGATGAATGGATAAAGAAGATGTGACACTTATATACAATGGAATATTACTCAGCCATAAAAAGAAACCTAATTGAGCTACTTGTAATGAGGTGGGTGGACCTAGAGTCTGTCATACAGAGTGAAGTATGTAAGAAAGAGAAAAATAAATACTGTATGCTAAAACATATATATGGAATCAAAAAAAAAAAAAAAAACAAAATGGCCATGAAGAACCTAGGGGCATGATAGAGGGGAATAAAGATGCAGACCTGCTAGAGAATGGGCTTGAGGATACAGGGAGGGGGAAGGGTAAGCTGGGACAAAGTGAGAGAGTGACATGGACATATATACACTACCAAATGTAAAATGGATAGCTAGTGGGAAGCAGCCACATAGCACTGGGAGATCAGCCCGGTTCTTTGTGACCACCTAGATAGGATAGGGAGAGTGTGAGGGAGGGAGACAAAAGAGCAAAGAGATATGGGGATATATGTATATGTCTAATTGATTCACTTTGTTATAAAGCAGAAACTAACACACCATTGTAAAACAATTATACTCCAATAAAGATGTTAAAAGAAAAAAACATATAATTTCAAAGGAAAAAGAACTTGTTTATAAATACCATAATTTCATTAAAAAGTGAAAAAAATCTTTATATTGTGTAACACTCATTTTTGTAGAATAAATCAAATGAATGCCATTTTCAAAACTTATGTGCATTATTATAATAAAAGCCTAAAATCTTTTGAAGAAAAATTTTGAAAGAAATGGCATAATATTAATTTCATTTTAAGTGATAAAACCTTAGCATGGATTTTAAAAGATATTATAATAAATGTAGACATGACACTTTATGTTAGGAAGACATTTCTTGTATATATATATATAATATACATATACATATATAAAATATCAACCATATATATCTTATATATTATGTGAGTGTACCAGAAAAAGTCTACCTAGGGGGGTAAGAAAAAAGCAAACCTAATTACAAAACAACTTTTAATAAGGAATATGCATACTTCTAATTTAGAATAACTAAAGTGCCAATTGCCCACTTATGAGAACAATCAGACTATGTCTTCTGATCCTTAAAAAATATATAATAATTTAAGCAAATGTTCAGTATGGCTATATATATTTATATATTGTTTGCAATAAAAGTATATGTTTAAGAATGAAAAATCAGAGTCAAGTTTAGATAAGCAGAATTTCAAGTAAGGCATAATTTTATCAATTACTATTTGCATCAATATATCCATCTATTTCTCATAATTTTTTAGTAATTTTCCATTGAGTAACTTGGATTATTTAGGTTTACAATCATAGTCTCAAACAATAATTTTACATCACTTTTACTAATTTTTAAATCTCTCATTTACTTGTAGTTTCTAACCATATAGCCTTGTTATTGCAGCATATGTAATAAAGGAAGAATTGTCATCACTAAAAATCCTGACTAGGCTGTGGATGCAGTATTTCGCCAGTATAGTCTTTTTTAATTGTGTCTTGCAAATGATTCCATAATAATTATCTGTGGATTTCAATAATAAAATTCTCTGAAAAGGAATTGAACAAAACAGGTCCATGACACAGATCTTGGGCCATTCATTCTACCATAAGATTTATAGGGGAAATCTTATGAAAATTCAAAAGATTTGTATTTTTCTTAGTTTACTTCCAATCCTAGTTTATAGGTTTAATATCACATCTTCAAATTGTTATAAATAGTATTCATCAGTAAGTATTTGAAGGTAAGTCAATTTTCAGTTCTTCTGTATAATCTGATTTTCCTACTGAAGCATGAGTAGTTTTCATAAAGGTATGTGTATGCATGCATTTCTATCTGTTTTTATGTGTATGATTAAGGGCATCTACTCATTAAAATATTTTTAAAAACATCATTTACTTCCTATCCAATTTGTAATAAATTATTTTGAAACTACTTCACAACAGCCTCTCAAATATAGCCTTCTCCTTTCTGATTTTCAGTCTTCTTTTCCAATATGTCCTCCTCCCATACTGTAAATGAAACAGGTGGACCTTAAACTTTTATAAATTATTGCATTTTTCTAAATACACATTTTTCTTTTTACATTCAGGTATTGGCTCTGAGAATCAATACTAACATGTCACATATTCTTAAAGGAAATGTCCATTGAAATATCCTGAAAAATCTTCCTAGCAACACTGGATGGAAGGAATTTTATTTTTTGTTGTTACAGTTCACAAGCTTTGTAAAAATTTACTTCACATAAGTATTTCTGAGTTAGAGGACATTTTGTAGAATTCATGTAGTCATAGAATAAATTTTACAAACAGAATCCTAGGCTCATAAAGAGAGGTACAGTTCTTAAATTAGTTATTTTGTATAGATTTTGGGAGACACAATTAGGTATGAGATTCTACATCTTAATGGCATCAGAAATGTCCTTAATTGATTGCAAGTGGCTAGAGGCAGACTATTTATATCTTAAGAATGTATATCAGGTGCAATAATCACTGTAGTGACTGTGATACCGGAAAATTAAATATACGTGAAATACGATGGACTTTGTTTTCTGTAATTAATCCATTTGTTGTATTATTGGACTTATATTACATTTACAATCACTTGTGTTATCAGTCTTGAGTAGTACTTAATTTTTAAATCATTAAGAAGATATATAACTGTATTCTCATTATAATACTTAACCCCAAAGTTTTCTCATGACCTTCTATAATTTATTCAGCAGACTTAACTCTCATTATGCGCATACAAACCAAATTGTACTGCTAATTTTTCCTTAAAGATTTCCCTGAATACATATTATTAGATTATATTTATTAATGTTATTAAAATATAGAACATTATTTACAGAGAAAACTTATTATAAAACTAATTTTATTTATAATCAAACAATATAAAATGTCTCATGTATTTTTAGATATACTGATATTTTATAGCTTATAACCATCCATAAATGATAGACCGTTCATGCCTGCAGTCTATCCTTTTGGGCATGACATTTCCTTATAAAGAACTTTAATATTTTATACTGTCAATGTTATTATTGCATAATTACTTTCATTTGAAGTGTAATTGATGAGAATTCATAGATTTTGAAGGCTAAGATTAATGATATCTGCCTAGGCAAAATTCTCTCTGTATTGTATTTTTTGTTCTGCAGGAAGGACATTTCTCCAATTAGCATTGCTATTCTTTTCTTTACAAGGCTTATATTTAGAAAATATCGGTTTTGTTAGTGATTCAAAAAAATTATCTCAAGACCAAAACATTTGAATGTTCATGTGTGATCTATGATTATACTGATAAACATATTTGAAGATTATAATAATTTCCCTTGCAAAGTTAATTGTAAGTCATTCTTCCCAGATGGTTTTTCTTAAAAATAAACTGCAATATAATGTATTTTTTATAAACTTTTTTAAGGCTGAGGGAAGTTAAGTGATTCTGATATAATTCTTAGGAAATTATGCATTATAATATGATGAGAGATATATATGGAAACAATTACTGAAAAATATAGATTACAGGCATTTTACTGAAATGTAACGTTAGTAGTTTGAGTTGCTCTAAGGTATTTTTTTAACTAAGTTTGCGAAAAAGTCTTCCTGAGGAACAAAGTTAATAAAAAAAACAGTGTCTGGTAATTAGCATATCTATGCTCTGTGAGCAGAAAGGAAATAATATTGTTTATAAAAATATTATTTTCTCATTCAATCACAAATTTATTTATAGTCATTTGAAAGTAGAAAATTCTGGCAAAGAAAAATAATATCTAACTCCATTCCTTATATTCATCTGGCTTCAATGCACATGGACAAATTACATACTAGATGTCACAACCACAACCGAGCCAGATAGAATTTTCTCTACTTTCAGCACCATTTCAACCTTGCCTTCAAGACCCATTTGCTTTGACCCAGTAACAATGGTAACAGTTATTCTGTCAGTCAAGTTTCCTGACGACAAATAACTTTAGCTGTCTTAAGTGAAAAACAAAATTATTGGTATGGTATGAGGGAATCACAGACTCATTTGGAAGCCTGGAGAAATAGACTTGGGAATGAGTAGGAAGCAAGGTTTCTAGGACCATGATCAATGTCAGGCTACAGGAATGTTCTCTTTAAAACCTTTTTACAAATGCATGCTGTTTTGTATTTTTAGTGTAATCATACCTAATATAAATTCTCTAAATACTTTTGATTTAATACCTCCTACATTTATTTCCACTTTCATAATTAAACATCTACAGTAGAACTCTTAACTGGTACTCAACTCATCTACTTACAAGAGTAATGTGTGTACCACTCTCCTGTAAAACCTTCAAAACTAAAGCTCCTGGCATACTTGTGAGTCTAAATAGAAGCCCCCTCTGCAACAGGCCTGGACACATCTGCTCCAACCAGTTCTATTGCACTTACCTTCTGTTAGCAAGTGAATTTGTGAGTCTTCAAATTTCACATGTTGAAGTCCTCAACCCCATGTAACTATGTTTGAAGGTAGGGATTTTAGGAAATAATTGGGATTAAATGAGGTCATAAGAGTGGAGCCCTAATCTAAAAGGCTCGCTGGCCTTATAAGAAGAGGAAGAAAACTTTCTTGTTCTAGCTCCATGGACACACACTAAGAAGTGTGAGTACACAGAGAGAAGGTGGCTCTCTGCAAGTCAGGAAGAGAGCTCTCACCAGAAACTTAACAGGCTGACACATTGATCTTGAATATTCCAGCCTCCAGAAATATAAGAAAATAAATTTCTATTGTTTAGGCCACCCAGTCTATGGTATTTTGTAGAATTACTAACTGGGGGGGACCTGCAGAGGGTTTCTGAGGTGCTATTAATGTGATTTCTTGTATTATTCATTAGACATCATATAATATTTGTCTTTTTTAAGTATGACTTACTTCACTTAGTATGATATTCTCTAGGCCCATCCATTTTGCGGCAAATGGCAATATTTCATTTTTTATGATTGAGTAATATTCCATTTTATATATATAACTTATCTTCTTTATTCATTCATCCACTGATGGACACTTAGGTTGCTTCCATGTCTTGGCTATTGTAAATAGTACTGCTATGAATATTGGGGAGCATGTATCTTTTTGAATTAGTTTTTTTTTTTTTTTTCTTGGTATTTGTCCAGGTGTGGGATTACAGGATCATATGGTAGATTTATTTTTAGCTTTTTAAGGAACCTTCATGCTGTTTTACATAGTGGCTGCACCAATTTACATTCCTATCAACAGTGTAGGATGGTTGCCTTTTCTCCACATCCTCTCCAGCATTTATTATTTGTAGACTTTTTGATGATAGCCATTCTGACCAGTGTAGGGTGATACCTCACTGTAGTTTTGATTTGCATTTCTCTAATAACTAGCAATGTTGAGCATCTTTTCATGTGCCTGTTGAACATCTGCATTATACTCCATTTAAAGATATAAAATATTGGTTATATTCCCTGTGCTATACAATAAATCCTTTTATCTTATTTATTTTATGCATGGTAATTTGTACCTCTTAAACCCCTACTGCTGTATTGCCCCTCTCCCCAACTTGTGACCACTTGTTTGTTCTCTATACCTGAGAGTCTATTTTTTTTGTTTGTTTGTTTTTTTGTTTTTTTGTTTTTTGTGGTATGTGGGCCTCTCACTGTTGTGGTCTCTCCCATTGTGGAGCACAGGCTCCAGACACACAGGCTCAGCAGCCACGGATCACGGGCCTAGCTGCTCTGTGGCATGTTGGATCTTCCTGGATAGGGGCATGAACTGGTGTCCCCTGCATCGGCAGGCAGACTCTCAACCACTGTGCCACCAGGGAAGCCCTGTTTTTGTTTTTATATTCATTCCCTTGTTTTATATTTTAGATTCTACATATAAATGAAAACATAAGTATTTTTCTTTCTCTCTCTGACTTAGTTCACTAAACATAATAACCTCCAGGTCCATCCATGTTGCTACAATGCAAAATTTTATTTTTTTATGGCTGAGTAATATCACATGGTATACGTATATTATGTACACCTCATATTTTTTATCCATTCATCTGTTGATGGACACTTAGGTTGCTTCCATATTTTGGTTACTGTAAATAATGCTGCTGTGAACATTGGGGAGCATATATCTTTTCAAATTAGTGTTTTTGTATTCTTTGCATCTATTCCTAAGAGTAGAATTACTGGATCATATGATAGTTCTACTTTTAGTTTTTAGGAAGCTTCATGCTGTTTTCCATAATGACTGCACCAGTCTAAATTTGTACCAACTGTGTACTAGAGTTCCTCTTTCTTCACATTTTTGTCAACATATGTTATTTGTGTTCTATTTGATGATAGCCTTTCTGAGAGGTATGAGGTGAAATTTCATCTTGGTTTTGATTTGCATTTCCCTGATGAATAATGATGGTGAACATCTTTTCATGTGCCTGTTGACCACGTGTTTGTCTTCTTTGGATAAATCTATATTCAGGTCTTCTGCCTATTTTTAAATTGGGTTGTTTGTTTTCTTGATATTGATTTGTATGCACTGTTTATATATTTTGAATATTAACCCCTTATCAGTCATATCATTTGAAAATGTTGTCTCCCATTCAGTAGGTCATATTTGCATTTGGTTGATGGTTTCCTTTGTTGTGCAAAAATTTTTAAGTATAATTAGGTCCAATTTGTTTATTTTGCTTTGGATTCCTGTGCCTGAGGATACAGATCTAAAAAATATTGCTACAGTTTATGTCCAAGAGCGTTCTGCAAATCCTTTTGTCTAAAAGTTTTATGATCTCTAGTCTTATATTTATGTCTTCAATCCATTTTGAGTTTGTTTTTGTATGTGGTATTAAAAAATGTTCTAATTTCATTCTTTTGCACATAGCTATTCAGTTTTCCCAGTGCTACTTATTGAAGAGAGTCTTTTCTCCATTGTGTATTTTTGCCTCTTGTGTCATAGATTAATTGTAGTGTAAGGGTTCATTTTGGGGATCTCTATTCTGTTGCATTGATCTCTATGTTTGTTTTTGTGACAGGGCCATATTGTTTTGATGATTGTAACTTTGTAGTATAGTCTGAAGTCAGGGAACATGATACCTTCAGCATTGTACTTTTTTCTCAAGATTACTTTGGCTATTTGGTGTTGCTTGTGGTTCCATATAAATTTTAAGATTATTTGTTCTAGTTCTGTGAGAAATGTTATGACATCAGATAAGTGTTGCTTTAAATATGTAGATTCCTTTAGGTAATATGGCCATTTTCACATTATTAATTCTTCCAGTCCAAGAGCATGGGATATCCTTCCATTTCTTTGTATCATCTTCAATTTCCTTCATCAGTATCTTACATTTTTCACAGTATAGGTCTTTTTTACCTCTTTTGTTAAGTTTATTCCTAGGTATTTTATTCTTCTTGGTGAGATTTTAAATGGGATTGTCGACTTGCTTTCACTTTCTGATTATTCATTAGTAGTGTATAGAAAAGCAGCAGATTTCTGCATACTTATCTGGTATCCTTGAACTTTACTTGATTTATTTATTAGTTCTAATACTTTTTTTTTTTGGAGTCTTTAGGGTTTTCTCTATATAGTATCATGTCATCTGCAGATAGTTACAGTTTTATTTCTTCCCATCCAATTTGGATGACTTTTTAAAATTTATTTTTCTTGTCTGATTGCTGTGGCTAAGATTTTTAATACTATTTAATATAGAAGTGGTGAGAGTGGACATTCTTGTCTTGTTCCTGATTTTAGAGAGAAAGCTTTCAGCTTTTCACCACTGAGTATAATGTTAGCTGTGGGTTTGTCATAAGCAGACATTATTATGTTAAGAAATGTTCCTTACAAAAATAAACAAATGGGACCTAATGAAACTTCAAAGCTTTTGCACAGCAAAGGAGACCATAATCAAGACCAAAAGACAACTCTCAGAATGGGAGAAACAGGGTGAGTGTTGACAGGGCGAGAGAGAGTCATGAACATATACACACTAACAAACGTAGTAAGGTAGATAGCTAGGGGGAAGCAGCCGCAAGGCACAGGGATATTAGCTCGGTGCTTTGTGACAGCCTGGAGGGGTGGGATGGGGAGAGTGGGAGGGAGGGAGATGCAAGAGGGAAGACATATGGGAACATATGTATATGTATAGCTGATTCACTTTGTTATAAAGCAGAAACTAACACACCATTGTAAAGCAATTATACCCCAATAAAGATGTTTAAAAAAAAAAAAAAAGAAATGTTCCTTAATACTAACTTTTATTATTAGTTTTTTATTATGAACGAAGTTGAATTGTGTCAAATGCTTTCTCTGCATCTATTGAGAAGATTATGTGACTTTTCATCTTCTTTTTGTTAATGTGGTGTATAATGTTAATTGATTTGCAGATGTTGAACCATCCTTGCATCACTAGAATAAATCCCCTATGGTCACGCTGTATGATCCTTTTTATATATTGCTGGATTCAGTTTGCTAATATTTTGTTGAGGATTTTTGCATGTACATTTATTAGAGATACAGGTCTGCAATTTTCTTTTTTGTAGTGTCTTTGTCTGGTTTTGGTATAACAGTAACAGTGGACTCAAAGAATGAATTTAGAAGAGTTTCCTCTCCTTCAACCTTTCTGGAATAGTTTGAGAAGTTCTTCTTTATATATTTGGTAGAATTCCCCTATGAGGCCATCTGATTCATGGATTGTTTTGGGGGAGGTTTTTAATTACAAATTCAGTTTCACTACTAGTGATAAATCTATTCAGATTTTCTGTTTCTTCTTAAGTTAGGCTTGAAAAAATTTATGTTTCTAGAAATGTATCCATTTTTTCTAGGTTGTCCAATTTATTGGCATATAACTGTTTATAGTGCTCTCTAATGATTTTTTTAATCTGTTATATGGGTTATTTCTCTTCTTTCACTTCTTAATTTGTTTATTGGGATCCTCTCTTTTTTTTCTTGATGATCCTGGCTAAAACATCAATTTTGTTTATCTTTTCAAAAACCAGCTCTTGGTTTCATTGATTTTTTCCCCCTCTATATTATTTATGTTCACATGAATATTTAACATTTCCTTACATCTACTGATGTTTGTCTTTGTTTGTTCTTTTCCTAATTATTTAGGTGGTAGGTTAGGTTGTTTATTTGAGATTTTTCTTGTTTCTTAACATAGAGCTATATTGCTATAAACTTCCCTATTGGAACTGCTTTTGCTGTGTCCAATAGATTTTGGATTTCTTTTTTTTTTAATTTTCATTTGCCTTGTTGTATCTCCTGATTTACTCTTTGATTTCTTCACTGACACATTGTTTTTTAGTAGCATGTCATTTAGTCTCCCTGTGTTTATGATTTTCCAATTTTAATTTTTCTAATTGATATCTATTTTTATACTCTTGTAGTTGGAAGGTATGCTCAAATATAATTTCTGTCCTCTTAAATTTGTTGAGACTTGTTTTGTAGCCTGGCATGTGATCTATATTGGAAAACATTCCATGTGCCCTTGAAAGAAATATGTATTCTGCTATTTATGGATGGAATGTTTTCATCAGTCTGGATGATATGTCCATTTATGTAAATGGGGGGTTAAGATATCCTACTATTACTGTATTATTGTCAATTTCTCCCTTTGTGTCTGTTAACATTTGTTTAATATATTTAGGTGCTCCTATATTAGGCAAATGTATATTAATAAGTGTTATATCCTCTTAGTGTATTGATACATTTATTTTTAATTAATGCTCTTCTTTGCCTGTTTTATAAACTTTGTTTTAAAGTCTACTTTGACTGATATGAGTATCACTACCTCAACTTTCTTTTTGTTTTCATTTTCATGACATATCATTTTCCATTCCCTTGCTTTCAGTCTGTGTGTGTCTTTAGCTCTGAAGTGAGACTCTTTTAAGCAGCATATAGATGGATCTCTTATTTTCATCCAATTATCCACGCTGTGTATTTTTTGGAGTATTTAGTCCATTGACATTTAACTTGATTATTGTTAGGAGTGTACTTATTGCCATTTTGTTACTTGCTTTCTATCTGTTTTTGTAGTTCTTCTCTACTCTTTTCTTCTTCTAGTTTATTCCCTTGTGGTTTAATGATTTCCTTTGGTGGGATGCTTGTGTTTCCTTCTCTCTAGTTTGTGTGTATCTATTGTATGTCAATCATCTGTGGTAACCATAGATTTCATATATGGTGAGCTATAAATATATCTATTAGTGTTAAACTGAGAATGATTTAAGTTCAAACACATTCTTAAATATCATATTTTTTACTCCACTCCATCTCCTTTTATGTTTTTGATGTTATATTTTATATTTTCATGTTTATCTCTTAACTGTTAATTGAAGTTCAATAAATATTACATTTCTTAACATTTAATCTTCCTATTAGCTTATTTAATTGTTTGATCTACAGCCTTATCTATATATTTGCCTTTAGGAGTGGAATTTTTCCTTTCCTATAAATTCTTACTTCTTATAGCATTTTCATTTCCACTTAGAGAAGACACTTTAGCTTTTTTGGGGGTTGATTTGGTATCAAACTCTTTTAGTTTTCACTGATCTGAGAAGTACTTTATATATCCTTTAATTCAGATAATAACCTTTCAGCGTAGAGTATCAAGTAGTAAGGTTTTTTTGTTTTGTTTTAGTATTTTAAATATATTATGCAAATATTTTTGCAGGAAAATCAGCTGATAGCTTTATGGGGGTTCCCTTGTATCAGACTCTTTTTTTCAGCTTTAGGAAATTTTCAGTCATAATTTTATCAAAGGCATTTTCTGTCCTTTTCTCTCTCTCTTCTTGTTTTGGGACCATAGTAATATGAGTGTTAGTTAGCTTGCTGTTGTTCCAGAGGTCCTTTAAACTATCCTCATTTTCTAAAATTTCTTTTTCTTTTTTGCTGTTTTGATTATGTGATTTCCATTATTCTATTGTCCAGATTATGTATGTATTCTTCTGTATCACCTAGTCTGCTGTTAACACCTTCTAGTGTATTTTTTATATCAGTTATCTTATTTTTTTTCTCTGACTGGTTCTTATTTATATTTCTAGTTCCTCATTAAAATTCTCATTGTGTTCACCTATTTTTTTCCAAGTTCAGTTAGAAGTCTTGCTATTAATGTTTTGAACTCATTATCTGGTAAATTATTTATCTCTGTTTCATTATGAATTTTTTCCTTGTCCTTTCTTTTTTTCCTTGTCCTTTTATTTTAAACCAATTCCTTTGTCTTTTAATTTTGTTAAACTTTCTCTATGAATTTAGGTAAAACAGTTATCTATCCTGCTCTTGAAGGGGTGTCCTTATACAGGTGTTGTTCTATGTACCCTGTGTGTGTCCAGTGGCTTTTGTGGGAGAGATGGATCTGAAGTGAACATGGGTCATGTCTTCTCTCACCTTGTGCTAGCAGCTACCACCTTGGTGGGAAATAAAGCTGGAGATGGAGGAGCTTGAGCCAGAGTCAGTTGTGAGCCAGGGCTTCTCCTCTGCTGAATGATTACCACAGCTCTCTAGGGGTGAGGTTAAGGCCAAAGTGGTCAATCAGAAGCCCAAGGGTCATGTCCTCTAAGTGTGTACTCTCCCTTGGCAATGGCACCTCCAACCATAGTGGAAAGCAGCACAGGCACTAGAGGGGCTGGAGCGAACACCAGCTGCAGTGCTGAGGTGCACTGGGACAGTCTCAGCAAACAGAGTCCCTGACAGCTCCCAATCAACTGCCTCCACCTGCACGCTGGCAATGGCCAAATTCAACCTGTTCAGATAAAGG
The DNA here is from genome assembly GCF_003031525.2 of Neophocaena asiaeorientalis asiaeorientalis. Classification (NCBI taxonomy): domain Eukaryota; kingdom Metazoa; phylum Chordata; class Mammalia; order Artiodactyla; family Phocoenidae; genus Neophocaena; species Neophocaena asiaeorientalis. The sequence goes on from NW_020174653.1 coordinate 929,504, forward strand.
GAAATGTCCAAGCCAGCTTCATTCCTACCATGTGTTCACACTCTCTTAATGAATGGCATCTCCGCCTCAATGGAGAGCAGTACTGAAACAGGAGAGGCTGGAGTGGGTATCCAGTGAGGGATGGGGTGCATGCTGGGATAGTGTGGGCAAGTCAGTCAGAGCTCCAGGCATCTTTTATGTGACCACATTTGCATGCACTCTTGCAATGGCTGCCTTTGCCCTCTTCAGCTACAGGGTCAGGTCCAGACTGGCCCCATTTTCTCTAAGTGTGTTCTTTCTCCTTGGCAATGGTAGGCTTTGCCTTAGTAAAGAGCTTCCCCAGAGCAAGAGAGTCTGGAATAGACCCCTAGTCTGGGCTGGGATGTGAACTATGGTGGCCTTAGGAAACTGGCAAGAGACTCAGGTTGTTTTCAATCTGTTTGCTCTGCCTTATTCCTTGGAATAAGCAAACATCTATGCAGCTCTTCATGAGCAGAATCTTGCTTTCTTATAGCCGTCTGGTAAGTCCACTTGTTTTCAAACCAGCTAAGGAGACTTGTCTGTCCAGTGTTGGATTCCAGGGCTGTGGTGCCCATTTTGTGGCCTGAAGCCCTCACTCCTGATGGATAATCCCTGAGCTTGTGATATCCCCCTCCTCTTCTGTGTCACCTACTAGGAGTGTAGGTCCCAAACTGATCACTTCTCCACCCTTCCTACTCAATTTCATGTTGATATTTCTTTGCAACCTTCAATGTATAATAGCCTTACTACCAGTCTTCAGTTTGTTTTCAGCAAGAGTTGCTCCACAGATAGTACATAAAATTATTTAGACCATATTCTTTGTTCCTGTGTATGTGACCTTGTCCCATTTTTTTCTTATTTCAAGTGAGTTTACCTTAATCAAAATACCCTGCTAAATTAGAAGGAAATGAAAAGGGCTGGGTTAAGTTCCTCTAGCTAATATTAGTTAACTCTTCATTAAGAACTGCTCTCTATATACAAGTATTAAAACTTAAATAACATTAATATATGTGGGTACTTGTGCCATAGTTGATTAATATCTGAGTGGGACCCTAATTCAAGATGGAGTAAGCACATTGTCTCCCCTGAGAGACATAAAGACTGAATTCTTACATTCAACCTTTTATCAATTCTGCAATATATATTTTGAACCAGTTATTTAGATCCACAGAGTGGTCCTGCTATCAGTCCTTAAAAAGGCTTACTTGGTTTGTAAATATTTTCTTCCATTCTGAGGGCTGTCTTTTCATTCTGCTTATGGTTTCTTTTGCTGTGAAAAAGCTTTTAAGTTTAATTAGGTCCCATTTGTTTATTTTTTTTATTTTTCATTACTCTAGGAGGTGGGTCAAAAATCTTGCTGAGATTTGTGTCAAGGAGTGTTCTGCCTGTGTTTTCCTCTAAGAGTTTTATAGTGCCTGGCCTTACATTCATGTTTTTAATCCATTTTGAGTGTATTTTTCTATATGGCATTATGGAGTGTTCTAATTTCATTCTTTTACATGTAGTTGTCCAGTTTTCCCAGAACCAGTTATTGAAGAGGTTGTCTTTTCTCCATTGTATATTCTTGCCTCGTTTGTCATAAATTAGATGATCATAGGTGCATGGATTTATCTCTGGGCTTTCTATCTGTTCCATTGATCTATATTTCTGTGTTTGTGCCAGTACCATACGGTCTGGATGACTGTAGCTTTGTAGTGTAGTATGAAGTCAGACAGCCTGATTCCTCCAGCCCCATTTTTCTTTCTCAAGATTGCTTTGGCTATTCAGGGTCTTTTGTTTTTCCATATGAATTGCAAAATTTTCTGTTCTACTTCGGTGAAAAATGCCTTTGTTAATTTGATAGGAATTGCACTGAATCTGTAGATTGCTTTGGGTAGTATAGTCCTTTTCACAATATTGATTCTTCCAATCCAAGAACATGGTATATCTCTCCATCTGTCTGTGTCATCTTTGATTTCTTTCATCGTTATCTTATAGTTTTCTGAGTACAGATCTTTTGCCTCCTTAGATAGGTTTATTCCTAGGTATTTTATTCTTTTTGTTGTAATGGTAAATGGGATTGTTTCCTTAATTTCTTTTTCTGATATTTCATTGTTAGTGTACAGGAATGCAAGGGTATATATACCTGAATCACTTTGCTGTACAATAGAAATTAACACAACATTGTAAAGCAACTATACTCCAATAAAAATTAATTGAAAAATAAATAAATCAAAAGGTTTGCTTTGATTCATCTTTAAATTCTATGAGGTCCCACAATATTATTTTGGAGTGTGTGTGTATGTATATAGATTTTTCATTCTCTGAATCTAGTTATTTGATGAAAATACATTTGATAGAAAATTTTAATATAACAGGAAACCATATTCAATTATTATAAATGGATAGAATATTAATATTTTCCAGTTTATCCAAAAATCCTCAACCTATTTTGCAAAATATAAGTAAAAGACTACTAAAAATATAGATTAAAATTTCAAAGGATTTCTAAATAATATAACTTATGAAAAAGTATGCATGTAATTATGTAATAATTAATTCATTAGTGCACCACAGGGATAGAGTTCCCCTATTTCCAGGCTGTTCCAAGATATTGCTGTTCAAATCTCAAATTTCAGTATCCTAAAAATAAATTACTCTGTTTTTCTTTTTTCTTGTTTGCCTAAGCTATCCGTGACCACCCAGAGAATTATTAAAATAGAATGCTGATATCATAACATTATTTAAGCTAATTTCAAGTAAATTTTTGACTGTGTGTATGTGTGTGTGTGTAAGATAATAGTCCCTTTAAAGTATATTCTATGATATAATATAGTTTAATCTTAATCTGGGCATATGTGACCTTTTAACAATGCTGACCACAGCTTTATATCTTGGTATATCTCAAGAATAAAGAGAGTTTCTTTTATTTCTTCCACTAGACATTTTAAGAGATTATTTATTTCAATAAAGTTTCTGACATAAATATCATATTAAAATTTTTCAATTGTCCAAACATATCCTTTCAACAATAATGCACAATGCAGTCAAGAATAATATGATGCACTTGGTTGTTTTATCTCTTTAGTAACCTTTAATCTCTTTTCATTCTTGAACAGTTTCTTCAAATTTTAAAAGAATACTTACCTACGAGATTATAAAATTTTCCACAGTCTGGAATTCTATGATTGAACTTTCATTATTAGGTTCAGCTTAAACACTTCTGTGAAAATATTGCAGTTAGTTGATGTTGTACTCTTGTGATTGCATATCAGAAAGCACATATTCTTCCTTTGATCCTTTTTTGATGATATTAAGTTTAATGACTTATTTAACTTACAGTTAACTATATCTGTATTGTAAGTATATATTTCTTTATTCTTGTAATTAACAAGTAATCCATGGGGTGATAGTTTGAAACTTTTGCAAGGTCTTACTACCCAACGGTTTTTTACAAATTGTTCAGCATCTTTTAAAACTACTAATGATTTGCCTGTATCAATTATTGCATTAATGATACAAAATCTTAATTTTCTGAATAAAATAATCTTTCCACATTTAATAACTGGCTTCTGTAGAGAAGAGTTTTTCCTCTCACCACAACCTTCTTTATAATATTGATAATCACTAGGAGTTACATATTTTTTTGTTTTTGTCATTGGATATGTGATAATCCATTATCAGCATGAATCTATTTTATGATCAAAATTTATCCCATGGGAGTCCCTTCATTCACCTTGTTTCTTTCAGTATAACTCCATTAGTTTCCAGGTACACTCTTGCTTGTTTTCACAGAAAGATGTAGTAGGGCAATATCATTCATTCCCTGCCTCTGCTCTGATATCAACTCTTATTTGTTTGTTTGTTTTGAAGAATCCGCATCTTTTAAAAAGGGGAATGGGATTTAGAATGTAAGATCTGGGCATATTGGGTTTGTTCACTGCTTCAGGGCTACTGGTGGCTGAAGGTCTTTTGAGTGAACAGAGCTAGGAAATAAAATGTTTTAAAACTCAGTGTTTACTATGACAGCTCCAAATCAAATCAACCATCATAGGGTACTTCACTTTTTTCCAATCCATAATTATGTCTCTCTTCTCTTACAGTGAGAAACCTGGGTCCCAGAAAGATCAGAATATTTATTTATTTGCTCTACATGAAAATAAATGCAGCATATTATCATAATTAGTATACTAATATCTCTACCAAGAGCAAGTTTACCAAGTAAAGTTCAAGATTTCTTTACAGGTCTTTTGTTCTTAGACTATATCCCAGTAAAGATGCAAAAGACAAAGATACAAGTCTCTGAATTAACTATTTTTTGATGTAGCTTGATTAGCAATATATTATATCATTAAGTTCATTTGTTTTTTTTGTATTCAATTTTGTTTTATATTTGTCAATCTTGTTGAATAAATTTTAATTTTTAGATGAATAAAATAAGTACTTGTGCCAAAATAATAAAAAACTGTCTGTTTAAAGAAGTGTTACTCTCATATCTATCATTTTGTGCTCTCTTTCTGGCCTTTATTTTAAAAAAATTAATACACACAAATACATACATATAGTCTTTGGTACCCTGTTTTATATTTAATAATATATCCTTGCTTTTTATTTAATAATATATGTGTATGCTATTTTATTTTTATGGCTGTACAATGTTCAACTAAATAGATCTACCTTTGACTCTTCAACAAATCTTCTACATGTTTTGCAAATGCAAATATCACAATAAGTAAAATTCTGCATATTGTTTCACATAGGTGGAAATAAATTACAGACTTAGATTTCTGGGCCAAAGAATAAATGCATAAATAGCTTAGTTTGAAATTGTCAAATTCCTCCTATGAGTAAGAGTGCTTGTTGTCTCACAGCCTTGATATATGTGTGTTGATCTGATAGATAAGAAAAACTATCTGGGAAACTCACGTTTTAAATGACTGCTTGCTTTATTTGTTGGTTCTAATAGTTTTTTCTTTTTCTTTTTTTTTTTTTTAAGTGATTTTCTTGAAGTTTACAAGCCATCAACCATAACATCATGGATTTCTCAAGGTACAAGTTTTCCGGAAAAAGACATGTGCGCTTTACCTTGGTTAATGGAGGTTATTACAATTATACACAAAAACACAAGAAAACAAGTATCATTGATTTCTTTTTAGTAAGAATTTGGGAGAGAATTCATTTGGGCTGATAGCCAGGTGAGATTTTACTGTAGAATGGTAATTACTTTCTTACTTGAAGACAAAACGCATGCAGTATTTTGGGTTTTTTTACTAGAAAATGTTCTTATCATGCCCTTTTACTTTCTAAATCACAGGTTACATAGTGTGCAAAGTGATTTTATCTTACTTCTAATATGAGAAGTAAAATGGGTGAAAGTCATCTGTTGATGAGCTAACACAGATTCTGTTACCATTAGAACTATTAGTTCACTATTTATCTCCATGAAGAAGTTGTACACAAACTGTCATAGTCTTGAGTTAGACTCACTGCCCTTAACTGAAACTGTAAAGTCAAGGTCAGGAATCAGCTTCTGCATTTTGGATAAGTGCTTTCTACCATCTTTCTCACATATAGAGAGACCTAGCAGTATTTATTTTTCTATTTCTAGGGGAAAAAAAAGAAAGACTGAAAAATAGACAGAGTGAAAATTAGCTTTTAACTTCTTCGTACAGTCCAGAAAAATGTCCAACTGAAATTCACAAACAGAAAATAATTTCCAGTTTATCTTAAAGCATTGGAGAGACTTTCCTAATAAAATTATGTTACAATTTAAGTGATAAAAATCATAAGTTTTTAGAGTGAAATTAAACATTAGTATTTCCCTAAACTTAGATTTTAATTTTATAGGTTGGAAAATGAAGTATCATTACCAAGAGATGATGTCAATATTGTCGATGTAGCTATAAAAATGCAGATAAAGTCATGCATACCAAGCACTTTTATGTTTTACAAACACTCTTCACAACCACATTAAAGAGAGCTTACAACCCTCTGTTCACGAAATGTTAAGAAACAGATGTGAGGACAGTAGCATAATGTCTCTTCCTGGCAGAAATCTGCTTGTATTTGCTTTTGAAAACTCAACTCTTACCCAAAGTTCCATGTCCACGCTAATCTTTCTCGTTTCCTCTAGACCAAAATCTTCTCTCTCATTTAAAAGACCTTAAATACACACAACTCTGCTTTTTCACCAGACCAATGTGTGTGTCAATAAATTTAAAACATTAACATGTTGTCTTTTTCTTGTCATTTCTAGCCTTTTTTTCCCATCTATTCAACCATTAAAAAAGGAATCACCCTTGTTTATAGCCTTCAAGAAGGAAAAATACAGAATAGATAGATACTGTGTTTACAGAGAGTAGAAATAAATGTTAAAATGGCTTACATTAAAAATGTGAAATTTGTGACACCTGTGAAAGAAAAAAATGTACTTCCTTGTTTCATGGATAAACTCCCTCGTTCTTGATCATCTGCTGGGTAAGTAATCAGCTTAAAATTTCTACTGGGAAATCTGGAGGTCCCAGGTATCTTGAACTTGCCTCAAATTTAGTCTCGAGATCATTGAAATCCTGGGGTAAAATGTGATTTTCAATATAATAGAGTTTAAAAGTGTGGTAGATTACAGAGTCTCAGATTCAATTTTGAGGTGAATAGTACCATGCTCTGAAATTATATTTAATGGACATCCCCTGACTTTTCATTCAATAAAGTCTCCACGGTTCTTCACAGAGAGCCCCAAGGCTCCCTAGAGCCACTTTCAACACTTCTAATAGAGTTCAACTCACTTTCCAGTTGAGAAACTTATCTACAAGGACAAGTCAACAACTTCAAAGTCACTTATTTAATCAGGGACAGAGTTAGAAGTAGAATCTAGCATCTACTAACATGAGTTTTTTGTTTACTCTAAAAATTAGATTGGTCTATAGATGTGACATTATCCAAAAGCCAAAGTCTTGATATATCTAGGATTTATTTTCCACTTGCCAGTCAGACTTTTTATCCTACTCTTGCTGATAAGACATTTTAATAAGGCTAAAGAAAAGGAGAGAAGTTGTTAGTAAAATGAAGGGAGGGGGAATGGAAGAAAAGAGGTAAATAGATGGTTGCAGGTGGCCAATATTACACATCTCAGAATTTTGCTCAAGGTTTTCCTTTGTGTTCACTGATGCTGTAAAAACAATTTTTGTCAGTTGCTCGAGGCTATGCTGGCTGACTTTCCTTGCTTGGTCGTTCTAAGATGACTTCTATCCTGTGATGCTATTCCAAATCAATTACTAAGTTAGACCAACACAAAACATGTGGAAAGCCTCAGAGAGCTGAGAGAGAGAGACAAGATAAAAGGATGAATTGTGATCCCTGACAGTGAGGACATTATCTTCTGGGACACATCACCACTATCAAATCTGTCAGCTACTCCATGACCATACCTAGACAATTAGGGAGAGTTTCAGGGGAAGACTTTTTCCCTAACATATAATATCAACGTCATAATCAGAAATAATACTAAAATGAAGTTCCTAGGATCACAAACATTTTTTTTAAACACAGATATATTTTACCTAATGACATACATGCTTACAAATATGTATAGATTTATGCTTTATAGAACAGTACATTTTGTTAAATAAAGAGTCCATGTTTGGACTCTTCTTATTTTAATATTTTGTCCTATTTTCATACCATGTGTCTAATCAATGTTCTAAATTTAGAGATTGAATGCACAGGCAATAACATTCCAAATAAAACTAACCTTTATTACATTAATTGAATGTGAACAAATGAAAGTTTATACTCATATTACATCTTAAGTTAGTTAGTAAATGGTTTGAATGTTTGATTCAAAGCAAAAATTAACTTTATAAAATACTTGGTACTTGTTTTTAAGCACATTATGTTTAGTTCATTCAATATTTACTAGAAATATTACTGTTACATATGACCTGATGTCAGGATGTAAACTCATATTTTTTCTTAATTCCAAGCCTGTGCTTTTAATCATTCTAGAACTTTATCAAAGATTATTTACTTGGATTAGCATCAAGTAGCCTGACCTGAGAACTGTTCCTATCTGATTAACATTATTATAAAGATTTTATATTGATAGAGTGAAAATAAAAACTAAAAAAAATATAGGTATAGGATTAGAGATAATAGTTTATGTTTTACATTATCTAGAGCAGCTAACTATAGTGAAAAAATCACTGTGAATAGGAAACAAGGGCAGATTGGAGTTTAAAAAAAGATACATTTTTATGAAAGATTTATGTAGAAGTTAAGATCACTCCAGCTATACCAAAGATACCCTAACAAGAAAGGATTTCCTGTAACTTTTTAAATAGTGTGTGTGTCTGTATGTTTCTACCTCTTTATGTTCTCAAAATAGGTCTCTCTGTTTCTTCTTTCAGTGGTTTTTACAGTTTTTATTACAAAATAATCCAGCATATCTAGCAAATAACCTTCAAAGACATTTTATGTGCATGAAATATCTCAAAATTCTTGGAGAAAATTGTATTACAAAGAGTACAATTATATATATTTAAAACAAAAATAAATTTCTTGCTTATTTTGTGTGTGCTAAAAATAATACCTTTTCTATTTTGTATCAAAGTGTCTTTTGACAAAACAGCATCGGATAAGGGCAATATTTAATGTCACAGATAAAATAATATTTTGATCTAAAATAATTGTTTAAATCATTTAATTGTATTAGATTTGAGTATAACTCTGTATGAAAAGGACTTTATTTAAGAAAATGTTTTCCTCTTTGTATCAATTCTTTGCAGTCAATTTACAATTACAATTCTATACAAATCTAGTTCAACAATCAGTAGAAACATTGTCTCCATCTCTATTTTATTCTCAGCACTTTGCTTCTTAAATTTGCTCATGCTAAAAATGGCTACTGAATTCAGCCATTACAATTGCATTCATGTAGCAGAAAAAAGGACATACCAAAACAAATGAATTGTGTTTCTGGTTGAGTCAGGTCCTTCAAAACTATCTTCTCAGGTGTCTCATACAATATTTCTATTTACATCTGTTTGGCCAGAATTTAGTCATGTAGTTGCAGTGGAAGTTGGCAAGTATAATCTCTTAGCTAGGTGCATCAGAATCCGTCACAGAATACCAAGAAAGAATACTATATAAGACAGGACCCTGTGGGATTCCTGGGAACAAAAGTCTTTCTGTGTCCCCCATTTCTTTGATTACAGGTAATAGGCTTCATTCAGCCTCCATGACTTTCCCGGAGTTCCAACAAGCAGGTTCAATCAGTTGCTAATTAGGAAAGGGAGGGGATACAGAGACAAAGGAGGAATAGTCAAGAGAAAAAATAGTGCAGCCTTGGGGCAGGGTCTTGGTTGCCCATCAAGGGATATACATAGCAATATCCTTGAGCTCTTTTGCAGATACTGAAACCCCCATTAGGTTGTAGAAGTTAACACTATGATACTCACAAGCACTTAGACCCCAGACTGGTTGGAAACAGGAAACTGATAATGCTGACTCACACTTAACGTCACCACCAACCAATTAGAAGAATGTCCATGAGATGATCACCCTCTTTGAACCATTACTATAAAACTTCTCACTACCCCCTCCAGGTTGGGGTACTTTTTTTGAGGACATTAGCCCACTGTGGCCTCCTTTGCCTAGCAAAGCAATAAAGTTATTTCTTCTACTTCACCCAAAACTCTGTCTCTAAGAATTAATTCAGTGCTGGGGTACAGAGGCCAGATTTGGCTTCAAATATTGTGTGGCAACTCATTCTCTCAGCCACAAGATAGAGAAAATGAATCAGGTAAACCAATTATTTTTATTATATTTTAATCCTAAGTATGTTTTCTCTTAAGATATACTTAATGATAAACTTTCTATGTTAGTTTGCTAGGGTAATCATAACAAAATACCACAGACTGGGTAACTTAAGAAAAATTAATTTTCTCAAAATTTTGAAGATAATAAACTCAAGATCAAGGTGTGGATGGGTTTGATTTCCTCTAAGGCTGCTTTCCTTGGCTTACAGATGACTGCCTTCTTGCTGTGTCCTCACATGGTCTCTCCTTACACATGAGCCCCTAATGTCTCTTCAGGTAACCAAATGTCCTCTATTTATAAGGACAACAGATTGCATTAGGGTCTCCCTAACAGCCTTAATCACCCCTTTAAAGGTCCTGTTTCCCAAGAGAGTCACATTATTAGGAACTGTAATTTAAGGCTTTAACATGAATTTTGGGGAGACACAACTCAGTCCAAAACACTACACTTTAGGAATGCAGTGGAAACAAAAAGATAAATTCAAACTTCAGTATAATTAATTTAATTATAATAGATAGCATAATGAATTTGGTGAAATGGAGTTTTGGCTCTTTTTACTATTTATATTTTTATTTTTTCATTACTTCTAGCAGTTTCTCCCCTGTTTCACTTCCTTAAAGAGAAAAGAATATGTCCTACTTTATTTTTTTCTAATTCAGAAACTAATAATTTCTATGTTAAAGTGAAATATTACATAATTATATACTTCAGTGATTCACAAATGAAGTTTCAACTGCCTTATTGTGGCTTATCTACAAAATAAAATTTTCTTCTTTTTTTTGAGAAAATGATAGTTTTATTTTCAAAAATAGTGTGTATAATGCATTGGAGATTGAATCCTTTACACCAGTTTAGACTTATAAGAAACATTTTTAATACCTATTTTAATTTAGATGCATGTATATACAACAAAGTGAAGTAGGGTCCCCTGTGTTATATGGCACATCTTCAATAGGTATCTATTTTATACACATTAGTGTATATATGTTAATTCCAAACACCTAATTCATTCCGCTCCCCCTTTCCCCTCTTGATGTCCATTCATTTGTCCTTTACATCTCTGTCTCTATTTCTGCCTTACAAACTGGTTCGTCTGTACCATTTTTCTAGGTTCCACACATATGTGTTAGTATACGATATTTGTTTTTCTCTTTCTGACTTAATTCACTCTGTATGACAGTCTTTAAGTCAATCCATGTCTTTATAAATGACCCAATTTTATTCCTTTTTATGGCTGAGTAATATTCAATTCTCTCTCTATATATATACCACATCTTCTTTATCCATTCATCTGTCAATGGACATTTAAGTTGCTTCCATGACCTGGCTATTGTAAATAGTGCTGCAACGAACATTGGGGTGCATGTGTTATTTTGAATTATGGTTTTCTCTGGGTATATGCCCAGTAGTGGGATTCCTCGGTCATATGGTAATTCTATTTTTAGTTTTTGAGAGAACCTCCATACTGTTCTCCATAGTGTCTTGGTCAATTTACATTCCCACCAACAGTGCAAGAGAGTTCCCTTTTCTCCACACCCTCTCCAGCATTTATTCTTTGTAGATTTTTTGATGATGCCCAGTCTAACTGGTGTGAGGTGATACCTCATTGTAATTTTGATTTGCAATTCAAGAATAATTAGTGATGTTGAGCATCTTTTCATGTGTTTATTAGCTGTCTGTATGTCTTCTTTGGATAAATGTCTATTTAGGTCTTCTGCCCATTTTTGGATTGGGTTGTTTGTTTTTTTGATATTGAGCTGCATGGGCTGTTTGTATATTTTGGTGATTAATCCTTTGTCCGTTGATTTGTTTGCAAATAGTTTCTCCCATTCTGAGGGTTGTATTTTTGTCTTGTTTATGGTTTCCTTTCTTGTGCAAAAGCTTTTAAGTTCCATTAGGTCCCATTTGTTTATTTTGGTTTTTGTTTCCATAAGTCTAGTACTTGGGGCAAAAAGATCTTGCTGTGATTTTTGTACAGTAGTGTTCTTCCTATGTATTCCTCTAAGAGTTTTATAGGGTCCAGCCTTACCTTTAGGTCTTTAATCCATTTTGAGTTTATTTTTTTGTATGGTGTTAGGGAGTGTTCTAATTTTATTCTTTTACGTGTAGCTGTCCAGTTTTCCCAGCACCACTTATTGAAGAGAATGTCTTTTCTCCATTGTATATCCTTGCTTCCTTTGTTATAGGTTAGGTGACCATAGGTGAGTGGGTTTATTTCTGGGCTTTCTATCCTGTTTCATAGACCTATGTTTCTGTTTTTGCACCAGTACCATACTGTCTTGATGACTGTAGCTTTGTACTATACTCTGAAGTCAGGGAGTCTGATTCTTCCAGCTCCATTTTTTTTCTCAAGATTGCTTTGGCTATTCAGGGCCTTTTGTGTCACCATACAAATTTTAAGATTCTTTTGTCCTAGTTCTGTGAAAAATATCACTGGTAATTTGAAAGGGATTGCATTGAATCTATAGATTGCTTTGGGTAGTAGAATCATTTTCACAATATTGATGCTTCCAATCCAAGATAATGGTATACGTCTCCCTCTATTTGTGTCTTTTTAAAATTTCTTTCATCAGTGTTTTATAGTTTTCTGAGTACAGGACTTTTACCTCCTTATGTAGGTTTATTCCTAGGTGTTTCATTCTTTTTGTTGCAATGGTGAATGGAATTGTTTCTTTAGTTTCTCTTTCTGATCTTTTGTTGTTAGTGTATAGGAATGCAAGAGATTTCTGTGCATTAATTTTGTATCTTGTTACTTTAGCAAATTCATTGATGAGCCCTAGTAGTTTTCTGGTGGTTTCTGTAGGATTTTCTATGTATAGTGTAAAGACATCCTCAAACAGTGAGTTTTACTTCTTTTCCAATTTGGACTCCTTTTACGTCTTTTTAATTCTTACTGTTGTGGATAGGACTTCCAAAATTATGTAGAATAAAAATGGTGAGAGTGGACATCCTTGTCTTGTTCCTCATCTTAGAGGAAATGTTTTCAGATTTTCACCACTGAGAATGTTGTTTGCTGAGGGTTTGTCATATATAACCTTTAATATGTTGAGGTAGGTTCCCTCTATGCCCACTTTCTGGAGAGTTTTTTTCATAAATAAGTGTTGAACTTTGTCAAAAGCTTTTTATGCATCTATTGAGATCATTATATGGTGTTTATTCTTTAATTTGTTATCATGGTGTATCACATTGATTCATCCATTTGTGTATATTGAAGAATCCTTCCATAACTGGTATATATCCCCCTTAAGCATGGTGTATGATCCTTTTAATGTGTTGTTGGATGATGTTTGCTAATATTTTGTTGAGGAATTTTGCATCTATATTCAACAGTAATACTGGTTTATAATTTTCTTTTTCTGCAATATTTTTGTCTGCTTTTGGTATGAGGGTGATGGTGCCCTTGTAGAATGAGTTTGGGAGTGCTCATTCCTCTGCAACATTTTGAAAGAGTTTGAGGAGGATGCGTGTTAGCTCTTCTCTAAATGCTTGATGGAATTCACCTGTGAAGCCATTGCAGTTTCAATTTCATTACTTATGAATGGTTTGTTCATATTTTCTATTTTTTCATGGTTCAGTCTTGGAAGACTAAGACTGAATTTGTCCATTTCTTCGAGGTTTTTCATTTTTTGGCATATTGTTGCTTGCTTGTACCCTTGCTGGGTAGTTTAATCTTTAATCTTTGTTGTAGGATTTTCCCTTTCATCACTTTAAATATGTCTTGGCACTCTCTTCTGGCTTGCAGAGTTTCTGCTGAAAAATCAGCTGTTAAACTTATGGGGCTTCCCTTGTATGTTATTTGTTGCTTTTCCCTTGCTGCTTTTAATATTTTTTCTTTGCATTTAATTTGTGATAGTTTGATTAATATGTGTCTCAGTGTGTTTCTCCTTGGGTTTATCCTGTATGGGACTGTCTATGCTTCCTGGATTTAATTGGCTATTTTCTTTCCCATCTTAGGCAAGTTTTTGACTATAATCTCTTCAAATATTTTCTCAGACCCTTTCTCTTTCTGTCCTTCTTCTGGGACCCTTATAATTCATATGTTGTGCATTGAAGGTTGTTCCAGAGGTTTCTGAGACTGTTCTCAGTTCTTTTCATTCTCTTCTCTTTATTCTTCTCTGTGGCAGTTATTTCCATTTCCACAATTCTATCTTCCAGCTCATTTATCTGTTTTTCTGCCTCAGTTATTCTGCTATTGATTCCTTCTAGAATATTTTTTATTTCAATTAGTGTATTGTTCATCACTGTTTGTTTGCCCTTTACTTCTTCTAGGTCCTTGTTAAATGTTTCTCTTATTTTCTGCATTCTACTTCCGAGATTTGGAATCATCTTTAGTATCATTACTCTGAATTTTTTTTCAGGTAGACTGCCTATTTCCTCTTCATTTATTTGGTCTTGTGGGTTTTTACCTTACTCTTCATCTGCTGTGTATTTCTCTGTCTTCTCATTTTTTAACTTACTACATTTGGGGTCTCCTTTCCACAGGCTTTAGGTTTATGGTTTCTCTTATGTCTGGTGTCTGCCCCCAGTGGGTGATGTTGGTCCAGTGGCTTGTGTAGGCTTCCTGGTGGGGGGGACTGTTGCCTGCGTTCTGGCCGTGGGCCACAACCAGTAGTGTGTTTTGGGGTGTCTTTGAGCTTTGTATGACTTCAAGCAGCCTGGTTGTAATGGGTGGGGTTGTCTTCCTGTCTTGCTAGTTGTTTGGCATGAGGTGCCCAGCACTTATTCATTAATATTCCATGGGGCTGGGAGTTCTCTGGTGGTCCAATGTCCTGGATTTGGCTCTCCCAATTCAGAGGCTCAGGTCTAACCCCTGGCCGGAGCACAAAGACCCCATAAGCCACACAGTTTGGAAGAAAATGGAAAAAAATAAAATAAAAAATGAACAAACAAAACCCCAAGACAAATGGTAAAAACAAAACTAAGCAGACAAAAACACAGAAGGAAACACACACACAAAAAAAAAACCTCACAAAAAGAAAACAAAATTGAGGGGGAAAAAAAGGAAGAAAGCAACCACACCAATAAACAAACACACACACACACACACAAAAAAAAAAAAAAAAAAAAAAACAATAAAAACTATACTAATAAATACAAAATGTCCAAAACAAACACAGAAAACAAACTAAAAAAAGCAAAGAAAGTAGAAAACAAACACAAAAATGATCCAAAATATAAGTAAAAAAAAGAAAACAAAAAGAAAAAATACAAAACAAAAAAGAGGTAAAAAGGTAAAGTCAAAGTAGAAAAACAGAAAATATAAATAAAAAAGAGGATAAACACAAGCAAAACCAAGGGGGGGGAAAAAAAACAAGGATAAAACACAGTGTAACAAAAAAGTACAGTAGAAATAGGAAAATCATATTAAAAGTATATTAAAAATAAAAGTATAAAAAAGAAAAGGAAAAGTAAATACAAAATATTAAAAGAATAATAAAAAATGAACAACAATAGAACAAAACAGAAAAAAGAAATGTAAAAGTATATATAGTAGTAATAATAGTAATATTTTTCTGTGGCCTCAGCTGGCAGTGCCCTTACCCCAACAGTGAGCCACAGCCAATTCCTGCTTACTCAGGAAGTCATCTAATATTTCTTGGTAGGTCTCTGGACCCACTGTGTGCAATATTGGGCCAGCTTAGACTCTGACCTAGCCTTACTCCCACGTGTACTCACCTCCAAAGTCCACAGCTGTGCCCAAAGTCCACAGCATTTATTGTGGGAACACTCGCTGTGTATTCATATATTTCACAGATTCAAGGTTTACCAAGCCACTTATAAGGGTTTAATCTGCAGCTCCTGCAGCTGCATGGAGAGGTTTCCCTTTCTCTTGTTTTGTCACACCACCCCTGGGGTTCAGCTTTTTTTTTGCCCTGCCTCTACCTGTTGGCCACCCTCAGGCATCTTGTCCCCGCCCAGGCAAGAGGGGGCAAAAGAAGAAGCTGATTAGGGCTCACTTGCTCATGCAGGCTAGGGAGAGGGAGCGATACAGCCATCACAGTTGGGATGTGCAGGGTGTGCCTTCAGCAGCAGGGGCCAGCAGGAAGTTGCTATAGCCTGAGGAGTGCTGTTCTTTCTCCCGGGGAAGTTGGCCCCAGATCATTCAACACTCAGCAGTGGTGGGCTGCACAGGCTCTGGAGAAGGTGTGGGCAGTGACCTGTGCTAGCACCAGGACACTTGGTAGCAGTGGCAGCAGCCATCACCTGCCTCTAGGGTCTGAGATAACAGCCGTGGCTTGTACCCGCCTCTGGAGCTCACGTAGGTGGTGCCCTGCTGTCTGTGAGCACAAAGAGCTAGAAGCTCCTATGGAGGGTTCTCCCCTCTCCTTGTGCACCACACAACAGTGGCCTCTTGCTTCTATGGCAGGCCCAGGCTTTTTCCTGGACTCTGTCCCAGCTAGCTGTGACATACTAGCCCCTTCAGGCTGTCTTCACCAAGCCAACCCCAGTCCTCTCCCTAGAGTCTGGTCTCCAAAGCCCAAGCCTCAGCACCCAGTCCTCACCAGCCCTGGCAGGCAAGCCTACAAGCCTCTCAGGCTGGGGAGTGCTGGTCAACACAGATCCTCTTTGCAAGATTCTCTCCACTTTCCCTCCACACCTCTGTTGGTGTCTTCTCCTCTGAGGATCTGAAGCTCCCTTCTGTCTCCATCAGTGGGGGGCTTCCTAGTGTGTGGAAACTTTTCCTCTTTCATAGCTCCTTCCCACAGTCACAGGTCCCATCCTGATTCCTTTCTCTCTCTTTTTTTTTTTCTTTTGCCCTACCCAGGTACATGGGGGTTTTCTTGCCTTTTTGGAAGTCTGAGGTCTACCAACATTCTGTAGGAGGTGTTTCATGTGTAGACGTATTTTTGATGTATTTGTGGGGAGGAAGGTGATCTCCACATCTTACTCATCTGCCATCTTGAAGCTCCCCCAATAAATTTTTCTTCAGTCATTTAATTAATGTTATTTTTACATTTTGAATAATACACAGATAGCCCAAACAAATTAATGTTTGTTTTCTTTCAATAAACTTTTAACATTTGTTTCTATTTTTCCATATTCTTGTTTTTGCATTTTGAAATAAACACAAACACACATACACATACTTCTACTTTACGAAGATCTGAGCACCTAATAGAAATTATTTTGCCATTTGACTTTTCTTAGTATAAAATGCATAATGTGGACTTTTTTTAAAGAGATTATTTATTTATTTATTTAATTTAGTTTTGGCTGTGTCAGGTCTTTAGTTGTTACAAATGGACTCTTCATTGCAGTGCATGGACTTCTCTCTAGTGACATGTGGGTTCCCTCCCTAGTTGTGGTATGCAGGCTCCAGGGTGTGTGGGCTCTGTCATTTGCAGCACGTGGGCTCTCTCATTGAGGTGCACAAGCTCAGTAGTTGTGGCCTGTGGGCTTAGTTGCCTCATGGCATGTGGGATCTTAGTTCCCTGACCAGGGATCAAACTCACGTCCCCTGCATTGTGAAGTGAATTTTTTATCACTGGACCACCAGGGAAGTCCCAACATGGATCTTTTTAATCAACAGTTACATTTCTACCTCATTCTTGTAAGTAGCAGCATAATATTTCATAATATTAATTTAAACTTATTTATATAATCTATCACTCTTGGCAAGAAATTCCTGTGTTTTTAAGCCTCCACCCTTAACCCTATAGAAAATATGCCTACAATATTTCTATTTCAATGGGAGAATATTTTGAAAAAAATTTAAGATCAAAGAAATTACTCTATCTTGGTGGCATTTTATATTAAAGCAAAAAGATTTGCCTATGTCCCTCCTAAATCATATCAGGAATATCAATATTAAAATAAACTCTTATAATTCAAACTCAAGATAAAAGTAATATAATTATATCATATAATACCCTTGTTTAGGAATTAATAATCACAATGATTTTCTGCACTTTTGTTGAATATAGCAATTTCTTGGAGAGTCAATGTGAACATGAAAACCAAGAATCTCAAAAAGTATACTTATCACAAAGAGTCTGAATTTTTTTTTCTTCAGTTGGGTACATGTTCAGCTCTACACAGGCAAACTACTGTTTATGCAGTTTTGAGAGGGAGACAATAACAGTCCCTAAAGCAGTTAAATTGCAAGAACTTTTTTGAAGCTACACAATTATAGAACTAGTGTCAATTATCATTCAATATACAAAAGTGAGTGAAATACTGATATGCTGAGAATTATAATAATTTCTTTAAAAAAGGGCTTTAATTCATATGGTACACTTTAGATTATGACTTCAAGACTACATAGTTGTTATGGCCTCCTGACTTTGGTATTAGAGTTTTAATTTTTCTAAAGCTAATTATACCAAAATGTTTCCTGATATTTTACGTCAATATTGTTTGAAATTCACACATCCTAATCAAAATATTCAAGACTACTTTGTTTGTTGTTGGAGAAATTGAGAAGTTTTTTTTTTTTTTTTCCAATTTTCACACATATAAACAATGATGATATTACCTAGTATAATCTTTGTGAAGTTTTGTTTTTTGTCCTTAAACTTTTCCTTTGTGGTAATTTTCAAAAGTTGCATTTTTTACTAAAACACTTGGCCTATAGCATATATGTAGAGTAGTGCACAAGTCATAATTTTTCAAATCAATTTGCAAAGAGAACCTGGTCATATAAACAGCCTGAAGAGGCAGGGCTGTGGCAACTGAGGGTGTACTAGGAAGAAGACTGGGCCTTCCAAAGAGGCAAGATGCCATTATTGGGAGGTTCATGAAGAGAAGGACAGGACCACCACAAGAAGTTCTTTCCCTGTGAGTGCTCCAAGGCAACAGGACACTGCCTACAGGAGCTCCAGGGGCAGGTGGGAGTCACTGCCACCATTTTGGGCTCCAGAGGTGGGCACTGTCCGCCATCATGAGACCCACAAGGAAACACCAGGCCCAGCCCCTGAAGTCCCATGAGGGTTCAGAGATTGCCCGCACCTAGAAAATCTGTGAGCAGGTGCCAGGCCTTGCCCCCACTGTCCCTGGAGCATGCAGATATCACCCACCCTTAGGAGATCTGCAAGCAGGCACCAGGCCCTGCTCTCACTGTCCCAGGAACGATCAAGTACTACTGTAGCTGCACACCCTACATCAAGGGGATAATGGCCAGCACACACCGAGGAAAGAGGCAGCAAATATCCAAACTAAAATCAGCCCCTTGATCCCAGGAAAAGAGGACAGAGTATAAGGACATCTCTTGCAAAAACACAAAATCACAACAAACTGCTGAACAGTCAATAAAATACATTGGAACCTACCAAAAAAGATGTTTTACATTCAAAGACAAAGAGGAAGACACAATGAAGTGGCAGGAGGGGCTCTTTTGCAACATAATCAAATTCCATACCCATTGGGTGGGCAAAACACATACGGGAAAATAATTATATTGCAGAAGTTCTCCCACAAAAGTGAGAGTCCTAAGTGCAATGTCAAGCTCCCCAGACTGAGGGTCTGGCATTGGGAGGAAGAATCTCCTGAGCATATGGCTTTGAAGGCTGGTGGGGATTGATTGCGGCAGCTCCACAGGACTGAGAGAAACAGAGACTCCACTCTTGGAGGGCACAATAAGGTTTCATGTACATGGGGACAAGCACAATGCAGGAGCCAGAGGAGCCAGACCTATAAGTCTTGGAGGGTCTCCTAGGAAGGTGGGAGGTGACTGTGGCTCACTGGAAGTGGGGGTGTAAGGACACTGATAGCAGAGACCCCAGAGAATATTGATTGGTGTGAGCTCTCCCAGAGGTCATCATTTTGGCATCAAGTCCTGGCCCTACCCAACAGCTAATAGGCTCCAGTGCTGGAATGCCTCAAGCCAAACAACCAGCAGGATAGGAACACAGGCCCACCCATCAGCAGTGTGCATAAAGCCATAGTGAGCTCACAGCCAGCTATAAATACAGCCCTGCCACTAAAAGGAAAATACCCAGCTTCACCCAACAGTGGACAGGCACAAGTCCCTCACACTAGGAAGCCTCCGCAAACCTCAGGACCAACCTCACACACCAGAGAGCACATACCAGAAACGAGAGGAGCTATGATTCTCCATCCAGCAGAAAGGAGTCCACAAACACAGAAAGTTAGACAAAAGTGAGACAGCAAAGAAATATACTTCAGACAAAGGAACAAGATAAAAACCCACAGAAACAATGAAATGAAGAGGAGATATGAAGCCTATATGAAAAATAATTTAGAGTAATGATAGTAAAGAAGATTCAAGATCTTGGAAAAAGAATGGAGGCACAGACTGAGAAGTTAAAAGAGATGTTTAACAAAGAGATAGAAGATTTAAAGAACAAATAGAGATGAACAATACAATAAATGGAATGAAAAATACACTAGAAATAATCAATAGTAGAATAAATGAGGCAGAAGAACAAATAAGTGAGTTGGAAGACAGAATGTTGGAAACCTCTGCCACAGGAAAAAATAAAAGAAAGAAAAGAATGAAAAGAAATGAGGACAGTCTCTGAGACCACTGGGACAGCATTAGATGCACCAACATTCACATTACAGGGGTCCCAGAAGAAGAAGAGGAAAAGAAAGGATCTGAGAAAATATTTGAAGACCTTATAGCTGAAAATTTACTTAACATGAGAAAGGAAACACGTTCAAGTTCAGGAAGTGAAGACAGTCCCATACAAGATAGACCCAAGGAGGAACACACCGAGACATATATTAATCAAACAGACATGTTAAACACAAATAAAAATATTAAAAACAACAAGGGAAAAACAATAAATAACATACAAGGGCACCCCCATAACATTATCACCTGATTTTTCAGCAGCAAGGCAGTGGCAGGATATATTTTGTGATGAAAAGAGAAGATCTACAACCAAGAATATTCTACCCAGCTGGGGTCTCGTTAATATTCATCAAAGAAATCAAAAATTTTACAGACAAGCAAAAGCTAAGAGAATTCAGCACCACCAAACCAGCATTACAACAAATCCTAAATGAACTTCTCTAGGTGGGAAAGAAGAGGCCACAATAAGAAACAAGAAAACTGAATAGAGAAGCTCAGTGGTAAAGGCAAATATAAAGGTAGGAAATCACCTACACACAATTATGATATCAAAACCAGCTATCATGAAAAGATCAGAGTACAAATTTGTGATATTGGGAATGCATTTGAAATTAAGAGATCAGCAATTTAAAGCAATCTTATACATTTATAGACAGTGACATAAAAACCTCATAGGAACCACAAAACAAAAATCTACAATAGATATAAACATAAAAAAGAAAAAGAAAACTAAACACATCATTAAAGATAGACGTCAAATCACAAAAGAACAAAAGAGGAAGAAAAAAAAGGACCTTCCAAAACAAATCCAAAACAATTAAAGAAATGTAAATAAAAACATTCATATTGATACTTACTTTAAATGTAAATTGATTAAATCTTTTAACCAAAAGACATAGACTTGTTGAATAGATAAAGAAAACAAGAGCCATATGTATGCTGTCTACAAGAGACCCACTTCAGACCTAGGGACACATACAGACTGAAAGTGAGGGGATAGAAAAAGATATTCCATGCGAATGGAAATCAAAAGAAGGCTGGAGTAGCAATACTCATATCAGACAAAATAGACTTTAAAATAAAGATTGTTAAAAGGGACAAAGAAGGATACTACATAAAGATCAAAGGATCAATACAAGAAGAAGATATAAAAATTGTAAATATATATGCACCCAACATAGAAACATCACAATATATAAGGCAAATGCTAACAGCCATAAAATGAGAAATCGACAATAACAAAATAATAGTGGGAGATTTTAATACCCCACTCTCATCAATGTACAGATCATCCAGACAGAAAATCAGTAAACACAGGCCTTAAATGACACATTAGACCAGATTGAGTTAATTGATATTTATAGAACATTCCATCCAAAAGCAGCCGAATATATTTTCTTCTCAAGTGCACATGGAATATTCTCCAGGATGGATCATATCATGGGCCACTAATCAAGCCTTGGTAAATTTTTTAAAAAATGAAATCGTATCCAGCATCTTTTTCGACCACAACACTATGGAATTAGAAATCACTTACAGGAAAAAAAAAAAAAGAAAACTGTAAAAACCAGACACACATGGATGTTAAGCAATATCTTACTGAACAACCGTGGATCACTGAAGAAATAGAAGAGGAAATCGAAAATACCTAGAAACAAATGACAAAAAAAAAAAAAACCTTTGGGAAATAGCAAAAACAGTTCTAAGGGGAAGTATATGGCAATACAACTTACCTAGGAAACAAGAAAAAAACTCAAATAAACAACCAAACCTTACACCTAAAGCAACTATATAAATAGGAACATACAAAAACCAAAGTCGGTAAAAGGAAAGAACTCAGAGATCAGAGCATAAATAAATAAAATAGAGACAAAGAAAAGGATAGCAAAGACCAATGAAACTAAAAGGTGGTTCTCTGAGAAGATAAACTAATTTGATAAGCCTTTAGCCAGATTCACCAAGAAAAAAAGGGAGAGGTCTCAAATCAATAAAATTAGAAATGAAAAAGAAGTTACGACTGACACCACAGAAATACAAAGGATCATAAGCAACTATTAAAAAAATATATATGACAATAAAATGGACAACCTAGAAGAAATGGTCTAATTCTTAGAAAGATACAACCTTTCAAGACTGAACCAGGAAAGAATAGAAAATGTGAACAGGTAACCACACGTACTGAAATTGAAATAGTAATGAAAAAACATCCAACAAAAAAGTCTAAGACCAGATGGCTTCACATGTGAATTATCTCAAACATTTAGAGAATTAACACCTATCCTTCTGAAACTCTTCAAAAAAATTGCAGAAGAAGGAACATTTCCAAGCTTATTCTAATGAGTCCACCATCACCCTGATACCAAAACCAGACAAAGATGTCACATACAGAAAAAGAAAAATTACAGGCCAATATCACTGATGAACATAGATGCAAAAATACTCAGTAAAATACTAGCAAACCAAAACCAACAATACATTAAAAGCATCATACACCATGATCAAGTGGGATTTACACCATGGCTGCAAGGATTTTTCAATATCTGCAAATCAATCAGTGTGACACACCACATTAACAAACTGAAAAATAAAAAAAACACATATGATCATCTCAATAGATGTAGAAACGCTTTTGACAAAATTCAACACCCATTTATGATAAAACCTCCCCAGAAAGTGGAAATAGAAGGAACTTAACATAATCAAAGCCTTATATGACAAACTCACAGCTAACATCATTCTCAATGGTGAAAAACTGAAAGCATTTCCAGTAAGATCAGGAAAAAGACAAGGATGCCCATTGTCACCACTTTTTTTCCACATAGTTTTGGAAGTCCTAGCCTTGGCAATCAGAGAAGAAAATGAAATAAAAGGAATCCAAATTGGAAAAGAAGAAGTAAAACTGTCATTGTTTGCAGATGACATGATACTATACATAGAAAATCCTACAGAAGCCACCAGAAAATTACTAGAGCTAATCAATGAATTTGCTAAAATTGCAGGATACAAAATTAATGCACAGAAATCTCTTACATTCCTATACGCTAACAATGAAAGATCAGAAAAAGAAATTAAGGAAACAATCCCATTCACCACTGAAACAAAAAAATAAAATACATAAGAATAAACCTACCTAAGGAGGCAAAAGACCTGTACTCAGAAAACTATAAGATACTGATAAAAGAAATCAAAGATGACACAAGAAGATGGAGAGATATGATATGTTATTGGATTGGCAGAATCAGTATTGTGAAAATTATATTACCCAAAGCAATCTACAGATTCAATGCAATCCCTATCAAACTACCAAGGGCATTTTTCACAGAATTAGAACCAAAAATTTTACAATTTGTATGGAAACACAGAAGACCCTGTATAGCCAAAGCAATCTTGAGAAAGAAAAATGTGTCTGGAGGAATAAGTCTCCTGGACTTCAGACAATACTACAAAGCTACAGTCATCAAGACAGTATGGTACTGGCACCAAAACATAAATATAGATCAATGGAACAGGATAGAAATCCCAGAGATAAATGCACTCACTTATGGTCACCTAACCTATGACAAAGGAGTCAAGGATATACAATGGAGAAAAGACAGCCTCTTCAATGAGTGGCACTGGGAAAACTGGACAGCTACATGTAAAAGAATGAAATTGGAACACTCCTTAACACCATACAAAGAAATTAACTCAAAATGGATTAAAGACCTAAATGTAAGGCTGGACACCATGAAACTCTTATAAGAAAACATAGGCAGAACACTCTTTGACATATACCACAGCAAGATCTTTTTTTGACACACCTCCTAGTATAATGGAAATAAAAACAAAAATAGACAAATGCAACCTAATGAAACTTAAAAACTTTTGCACAGCAAAGGACACCATAAATAAGAGGAAAAGAGAACCCTCAGAATGAGAGAAAATATTTGCAAAGAAAGCAACTGACATAAGGTTAATCTCCAAAATATACAAACAGATAATGTGGCTTAATATTAAAAAAACAAACAACTCAATCCAAAAATGGGCAGAAAACCTAAATAGACATTTCTTCTAAGAAGACATACAGATGGCCAAAAAGCACATGAAAAGATGCTCAGCATCACTAATTATTAGAGAAATGCAAAGCAGCACTACAGTGAAGTATCACCTCACACCAGTCAGAATGGCCATCATCAAAATATCCACAAACAGTAAATGCTGGAGAGGGTGTGGAGAAAAGGGAACCCTCGTACACTGTTAGTGGGAATGTAAATTAATACAGCCACTATGGAGAACAGTATGGAGTTTCCTTAAAAAACTAGAAATAGAAATACCATATGACTCAGCAATCCCACTCTTGGCATATACCTGGAGAAAACCATAATTCAAAAAGACACATGCACCACAATGTTCATTGCAGAACTATTTACAATAGCCAGGACATGGAATAACCTAAATATCCATCAACAGAAGAATGGATAAAGATATGGTACATATATACAATGGAATATTACTTAGCCATAAAAAGGAATGAAATTGTGCAATTTGCAAAGGTGTGGATGGACCTAGAGACTGTCATACAGAGTGAAGTTAAGTCAGGAAGAGAAAAACAAATATCCTATAATATTGTTTATATGTGGAATCTAGAAAAATGATACTGATGAGCTTATTTGCAAAGCAGAAATAGAGAGACAGATGTAGAGAATGGATGTACGGATATGGGGGAGGGACAGGGGAGATGAATTGGGAGATTGGGATTGACATACACTACTATATATAAAATAAATGACTAATGAGAACGTACTGTGTAGCACAGGGAACTCTACTCAGTGCTCTGTGGTGACCTAAATGGGAAGGAAATCCAAAAAAGAGGGGCTACATGTATATGTATAGCTGATTCACTTTGCTGTACAGCAGAAACTAAGACAACATTGTAAAGCAACTATACTCCATTAAAAATTAATAAAACATATATTAATTCTTATTCAGATTTACTATTTTAAAGACAAAAAATATTTTGTGTTTGTTCCTCCAGTAGACTTACTACAATTAATTTTTGAATGTCTTAAAAATAGTTTCTAGACAAATCTGAAATTTTGTACACCATCAGACATATTATTAGGATTTGACATATAGTGTAATACCAATAAATGGGAAGGTATATCTGCAGTCCTACTTGCCTTCCTTTATGAATATGTAAATGAGGCATTGTCAAATATCTATTTTCAATTATTTTTGGCATATCAGAATTCCACTGCCAGTTGCTCAAACTTTTGACATTTTCAGGTTGTGATTTCTGACTTGTAATAGCTCACAATTGTAGCTGATCCAAATTTTAAAAAGCAGCTTCCTTGAAAGAAAGTGTTCCCAAAATTTTATTCACTAAAATAACTTGAAACCAAATAAATTAAACTGATTTTTTTCTTGATGAAGGCAAGCCCTCAGAGGGCATCATGTTTCTTTGGAGAATTACAACAACACGGATAAAAATGGATTGCTGCTTGGAAGAAATCTATGGGCATCAGATTTGTAAGAGGACAATAAAACACATTGTACTGCTGCATTATTCATTAATCTTTTGGTTAAAGTGACATTGATTCAAGTTAGATTAAGCCACAAAATAATATTCATTGGTTCACATATCTGGAAGACTACATATCTGTGCTTATTTCAGGTGAGAATTGATCCCAGGGTTCAAATATGTCACCAGCAACCTGTGTCATTTTCTGCATCTCTTGTTTCTGATTTCTTTCTGGGACATCCTCTTCTTCATTATTATAAATGTTATCCATAGAGCTCCAGTTTAACAAAGAACTTATTTTTCATCACTTCACAGGCAGAGATCTTCTTCTTCCCAACTTCCATGTCACTAATTCTGCCTACCTCTCCTTCTACCACTCTGAAAAAATAATAAATCAAGCAAAACCAAATCAATCAATTAACTAGACAAGCAAGGAGTTCCAATTCTGACTGGCTTAGCTTAAACCATATGATCATCCTTAAACAAATTACAATCTAAGTGGAAGAATTAATCTAATTGAAAAGTTGGTCTGTGTGTGTTGTAGTGACTGCTTCTTAACAAATTACCCCAAAACTTAGTTGTGAAAAATAACCATTAATTTTGCTCACGCATTCTGAAGGGCATGGTGGGGAAGCATTGTCTGCTTCACTACAGGGCAGGGTTGTCTACAGGGGCAGAAATCTGAAATCATCTGAAGTCTCTCTCTCCCTTTCTCTCTCTCTCTCTCTCTCTCTCTCTCTCTCTCTCTCTCTCTCTATCTCATATGTCTGAAGGTTGATGCTAGATAGAGTTGAACAGCTAAGGAACAGTATAGACAAAACTCCTCAGGTACCTATCTCTTAGTCTATATGGTCTCCTCACCTGACCTCAGTATGAAAGCTGTAGGGTAGCCAGAATTTTTACGTCAGCTCAGAAACTACAGAAAGAGAGAGCAGGTAGAAGTTGTACTGTCTTTTTCTTAGAGTCAGAAATTATGCAATGTAATTTCAGACACATTCTATTCATTAAAAGTGAGTCAACAAGCAAATTGATATTCCAAAGACGCATATTTTGTGAGAGGAGACTTAGAGAATTTGAAGACATGTTTAAAACAACCTCAATGTGCCTAACTCTGGGAAGGTTAAGTAAGACATCTTGATAGAAATTTCTACCATGTAGGAGAAGGATAGGTAACAAAAACAGGTGCATGTGTGCTTGGTACCAGCATATGAAAAAGGAATACATAAATAGTAATTGCAATCAGTTTTAGGGGTCTAATATAATACAGATATTATCTTATTAATTATAATTTGTTGTTACAGTGCTAATGAAATTAACAGTTATTTAAACTGTCTCTGAATTATCACTAAGCCTTGTTCATTGTTATACATTTTTATTAAGCTTTCAATTTATGAGTATTAACATTGCTTTTTCTATCAATTGGTTGAAATAGATCTTTACAAAATTTCTCTACAGAGAGTAAACAGGTTCAGATTTTTCTTAAGCCCTATTTACTCTGTGTGACTTTTATCTTAAAAAGGAGCATCTGGTCATAAGCTTTTATTTTCAACACTAAATTACTGAGGATGCTGTGACTTTATATTTTTCTTCCATTGTTTTGACTTTCAGTAGAATATATGAGAAATGTGAGTTAATGTTCTATTGTTAATATGAAGTTAACCTTTATTTTTGACTTTGCTTTTATACATTTTACGGAATGAGTTTTCTCCCCTTTCTGTGTTTTCATGTAGATGTAAGAATGATATTGCATGACCAACAGTGAACATTTTATTACACATGCAATGTATTTCTTTTTTTGTCTAGAAAACATATATACCCTATAATTTTGGCTCCAACTTCTGCCCTATTTATTTTGTTCTGTCAGTAATCTCCAGTAATCTGCATTTTTAAATCACCAGTTTACAGCCTCCACTTGCATCTTTTATCTGTTAATTATCATGTTGTCCTGTGAATGCTTAGGAAAGCTTTTCAAATTGTTCCCCATATCACTTAATCAACAACTTCTGATAATTCAAAACTATTTCTCAAACATTTTTCAGATCATGGAATAAATCATTTTCAGAATTAATATCTCCCTTTAAGTCTTTTGTATTTTGTTCAATATATGTGATTCTGTACTATATTTTCATGAGTTACAATTACTCCGACACTGTTTATCAAGAGATGGAGTATGTTAACTCTATCTCCATCCTTTTGACAGTGCCACCCTGTCTTGAATAATATAATTTGTAGTAAGCTTTGAAATTGGGAAATGTGAGTCTTCCAACTTTGTTTTTACTTTTCATTATTGTGGCTATTCTGGAATCCTTGAATTTCCAATGAATGTAATTATTGGCCTAAAAATTTCTGTGAAAAGGCCAGGTAAAATTTCAGTAGGAAATGCATCACATCTGTCAATTTATCTGGGGACTATTGACATCTCAACAATGTTGTCTTTCAATTTATGATTATGGGATACCTCTCCACTTATGTAGGCCATCCTTAATTTCTTTCAAAGGTGTTTTATAGTTTTTAATGTACAAGTCCTGCACTTATTTTGCTTAATTTATTCTTAAACAATTTATTCTTTTATATGCAAGAGCATAAATAAATGGAATTTGTTCGTTGCTACTATACAGTAGTACAACTGATATTTTATATTGATTTTGTATCTTACAGTCTTGCTGAATTCACTTATTACTTCTAAGAGTTTGTGTGTGTGTTCATGAAATCCTTTGTAATTTCCGTATCCACTAGTATGCCACATCTAAACACATGTAAACATTTTTACATTTGTCAAGACATAACTCATATTTTCCTTTAGTTCATGAGGCATGCTTTACTTTAACTCCTGGAAGATATTTATAAGAGCTGATATAAAGTCTTTGTCAAGTAAATCCAATGTCTAGGTTCTTCTCAGGGACAGGTTCTTTACTCTATTTTTCCCCAATGTGTGTACCATACTTTTGTGATTCTTTGCATATCTCATAATTCTAATTGGAAACTGAATATTTAAAATTATATAATGTGGCAACTGTGGAAATAAGATTTTTGTTCTTGTTTTCGTGTGTGTGTGTGTGTGTGTGTGTGTGTGTGTGTGTGTGTAAATTTCCTGAACTGATCTGTAAATTCTGGATCATGTGCTACCACTGAACTCTTTCTTTGATTATCTTAGTGGTCGGCTAATAAGTGCACACATTTTACTTAAATGCTTTAATCCAATAAGTCTCCCAGGTGTTGCTGAGGAGGCTTGTGTGTGTTTTTAGGCACATTTTTAATGCTAAAGATGTGCCTTTTTCTTCACTTTGAAGTTTGAAGCTCAACCAAAGGAGAGATTTTAGAGTCTTCTCAGATCTTCCTGGGCATATGGACTGCCTCACACATGACCTTCCAGATTCTCAGGAATATGTCAGAGTTTTTCAAAACCTCCTATGGACATCCCATTTTCCAATTTTTTAAGTTTTTTGGTCATCTTCCCATTTGCCTCAATTGTTATCATTGGCTCAAACAATTGTGGTATAAACAATTGTGGCTGATGGTTTTTAACAACTGTCCTGGGATGAAAACTTTTCACTCTAATTCTCACTCAGATCAAATAAGAACAAACTCTGCAATTTGGGTTTGCAGGGGGTTTCCAGGACAAATCACAAAAAAATCTGTAGGAATGAGGCTCCATGGGGGTACTCCAAATTTATTCTGCCCCATCAGGACACTAACTTCAGGATGTGCTCCCATTCATTTATTTTAAACAGATACATAAAAGTACTTGAAGAATGTTATCCAATTTATGCAGTGAGCAGAAGGTAGCTATCTTAAGATTATAAATACTATAAAACTTTGTGTAAAATCTATCTTTATTAGAAAATGTTAGATGAGTTTTTATTTGAAGTATAGTTGATTTACAATATTGTGTTATACAATATTGTATATTGTCAGGTATACAGCATAGTGATCAGTATTTTTGCAGATTATATTCCATTATAGGTTATTACAAGATAATGGATATAATTCCCTGTGCTATAGAGTAAATTCCTATTGCTTATCTATCTTATATATTGTAGCTTGTATCTGTTAATTCCATATTTTCTTAAGATTGAGAATAAGACCAGGTCACCGAATATCATTACCCAAATTACCATAACTTCAGTGCAATTTAAATTATAATTCCTGACAAATTATTTATTTAGTAAATACTCAACACACACATTCTAAATACACACATAAGAGCATCTATCCAATAATACTTCAATTATGTTTTAAAAAGAATTTGGAAGACTTTTCCTACCTAAAAGGATGGCATATATTAAAGAAGCCATGTTAATAAAACAATGTAGTATAAACATCACAGTAAACAAATTAGCTTATTGAACAGGATACAAAATTTTAAAATAGAAATAAAACACATACGAACAAATCTGTTTTATGATAAAAGTATTACAAAATTTCGACATAGTGTGGATTGTTTAAGAGATGATGTTGGAAAAACTGACCCTGGAGAAGAGCATACATCACTACATGCACTATATATATGGGAACAGTAAAACTGTGAAAGTAATACAGTAACCAAGGAAAATATATTTATACCCTTAGGTTTGATAAGAGATTTTAATAAAGCATTTGCAAGCACACATAATAAACAAAAAAATTAAAATTTTGGTTTCAGTACTGTCTCATTTAGTATTTTTGTTCAATCAGAGATACAACTGAGGGCTTCCATGGTGGTGCAGTGGTTGAGAGTCTGCCTGCCGATGCAGGGGACACAGGTTCGAGCCCTGGCCTGGGAAGATCCCACATGCCATGGAGCAACTAGGCCCATGAGCCAGAACTGCTGAACTTGCATGTCTGGAGCCTGTGCTCCGCAACAAGAGAGGTCACGATAGTGAGGAGCCCATGCACTACAATGAAGAGTGACCCCAGCTCGCCGTGACTGGACAGAGCCCTTGCACAGAAATGAAGACCCAACACAGCCAAAATAATAAATAAATAAATAAATAAATAAATAAATAATAATTTTTAAAAAAGAAAAAAAGATACAAGTGAAAAATAAATTGGGACAAGAGAGAAATTGAGGTATTTGCAAAATTAACACCTGAAAAACAATTTTCATATTTACAATATGCAAGTTCATATCAACAAAATAAAAAAATAGAGAATGAATACAAAGAGCACTAAGCTTATTAATAAGTGCCTTACTAATCAAAAGAGGCACCTGTATATATACTCTAGAAAAATGACACTCTTGTCTTTTAGTAAATATTTTCAAGATATTTTTTACAGAATTGTATGTGCAAGCAGATTATTGGAACCATCCTTGTGATTGATCACTAAAAAAAAATAACATAAAAGTAGGACATGTGCAATATATATGATGCCATAATAGGTAGTAAAAAGCAGTGTATGAACAAGAGGTACTCAAAGCATATGGATGATCTTAAAACATGAAGTTGAGTAAAAACAAGAAGAAAAATAGAATATTATTGTATTATCATTGCTCCATACAATTTTGCATGTATACAATACAAACATGCAAGAAAAAATGCATTATGCTTTAAAGGATACATATAGGTCTATGTATCTACGTGGACTTATATGTATCATTGTGTATGCCTGTGCAGGCATATATGTATGTCTATGCTTAATGTATTAGAGTGAGTGTCTTTGTTGGGGGTAATGGGAATATCGAATGCATATGGCGAGTAGAATGGGGAAATCCATGCTTAATTCTTGCACTACAGGTCCAAAATAGTGAGAGAAAAAATAAAAACAAAGCTATTCTAAACTAATGGGTAAAATCTTAAATGGATCTTGACCTGTAATACAGTGTTTTTTTTGTTTTTGTTTTTCTTTTTTGCGGTACATGGGTCTCTCACTGTTGTGGCCTCTCTCGTTGCGGAGCACAGGTTCCAGATGCGCAGACTCAGCAGCCATGGCTCACGGGACTAGCCTCCACGGCATGTGGGATCTCCCCGGACCGGGGCATGAACCCGTGTCCCCTGCATCGGCAGGCAGACTCTCAACCACTGTGCCACCAGGGAAGCCCCAATACAGTGGTTTTATATTTTCCTCCTACAACCTCTTTTCACAATCAAACTATTATTTATATAATAAATAAATGTTAAGTTCATGGATGATGATGCCCAGTATCTTGGATATGTTTTCCTATAATATCAAGGTAATAAAAAAATCTATTTCATAATGATGTTATAAAGGTTATATAATTTAATATGTGGAAATGTTTAGAACAATGTTTGAGACATATTAAATGCTCTGTAAAATCGCCTTCTTGAAAATTTTGACTGTTAATAAACATAAAGAAAAAAAAGAAATTATAAATTAATTTAAAAATATATATACTATATATATGTACTTTAGAATAAAGGACATTATAATGTTATTTATTCATGTATTAAGTGACCAGAAATCTGAATTCAAATTGTTTCATTTCTAAGGCTTACTGGTAGTCTCAATTTTGAACTGGTCTTTGAATAATTTAAGAGTTTAATAAACTATGACTATATTAAATATGTATAAATAAACACATATCTTTATATATATTCATACATTGGATCATACAGCTGAAAAGCCTAGAAGAACTGCATTCATCTGAATGTTAATTTCAACATTCACACATCTTCAGAACTTTTGTTTTGTTTTCTTCAATTTAGTTAACCCAAAATATTGAAATTAATATCATATCAGCATGTAACCAATATTTTAAAAATTAGTAATAAGATACTAATCCAAATCCTGTGTGTTCTTTACACCTGCAGCATATCTCAGAGGCCCTTGCACTTCATGTACTGTACTAGGCAGCCACGTGTGGCCAGTGACTACGGTAAGGGACATTGCAGCCCCCTGAACGTGAGGCTCAGACTCCTCAGGTGGGAGGCTGCTTGGCAACCTGACCTCTCCTCCCTCTCTGGATCCTTCCACACATCCCTGCCCCCTACACCTAGGCAGGACTGCTCCTGGCTCCTTGACTCTGCTATTTCTTAATTCCACACCTTTCTTCATGCTGTTACCTCCCCCAAGCATTCTCTGCCCCTTCTCTCCACCTACCAAGGAAAAACTTTGGTTTTATTTATGTGTATTCTGTGATGTTTTTGGCATTTTTTTCCTCTCTGTGACTCACTTTCACCATTAGGGCAGCTCATCTGATGAGTAAAAGTATATGTAACAGTTCCTAAACTCCCATCCTCATACTATTCCAGCTCTCCCCATATTCCATTACTTCTCAAGGAGTTAGACAAAGCTTCTTCCCTCACTGCCTTAGCAAAATGTTCTGAATGCCACATGGCCAAGATTGGGTCTCATGATCATCTCAGAACTGAATTCTATGGCTAGGAGAGTAGGAGTCCTTCATGGAGCTTGTGATGAATCATTCCCATAGAACTTTAGAGAGTGAAATGGGGATGCTATTACACAAAAGAAAATCTGGAAGCTTTAGTGAGAGTTCTTAGGAGTGAGTTTTTAGTAAGGAACCAACAGATATCAACTTTAGAATGAATATCTGGAACACTTCATAGTTCTAAGCATTCCCTCTAGAGTCTTACTTTTTTTTTATTATTATTATAAAGACAACATGTGTGGCTCCATTTCGTGTCTGTTTGCCTATGTATTTAAAGACTTTCCCAATATGTCTATGTTCTTTGCTCCTCCTGTGTCAGCATTTCAGATACTGACAAATCCATTGGTTTCACTTATTGATATTGTTCATAGGGCACTTAGATGCTTTGCTGTAACAGGCAAAAATGGAGAAGAAGCACGTAATTTTGCCTGAAAAACAATCTGTCCTACAAAGATATTCAAAGTCATTATTTATGTTATTCTTGTTATAAACAAACAAAAGCAAGTGCATATAGTTTGATGAAATCTGTTCAGCTGTGAAATTATCAGGGTCAAGCTAAAGGATATAGGTTGGTTGCATCAGCTAACTACATGTTCAATTTTCCTTACATTATGAGACTAAGAATCAGTGACTCTGACCCTCTGAATTGGCCAAAAAACATGACACTGGAGATGTCCCTGGTAAAAGAATCAGGCTAATTTCAGAGTCCGAGGAGTACTATACTTTTCTTTAGAGGCATGACACAAATTTGAGAATGCTTTCAAAGAATGTGTGTAAAGTTGGAAACAAGTATAGGATGCTGGAGTTTTTTCTGTCTCACCTATAGGTGTCAGATTGCAGAAAAACACAAGCTGGAGACCCCATGTTTTGGGGATTGATAGATTTTTTAGAGAAAAAAATATATGACAACAAAAATAACCATAATAAATTTATCTCTGACCACCAAATGGCAAGGATCAGGATTTTATCCAGGCAACGTGGGACTTTTTCATGATTAGTCTAAACTGCAAGTGAATATTTTACTTGATATTACAATGTCTAACATGAAAAGCACTAATAGGGCTTGTTTTGCTTCTGTCACAAAGTAGGTATTTAATAAATATCTGTGCAAAGTAGGTACAAAAAATAAAGGATAATATCTCAATACTACAAATTTGTTGTATTGAGAATAAACATCAAAATGTCATTAAGGTACAGATTTAATTCTTAGACCATAGTTTATAAAATTCAGGTGTTTGTTAGATATAAACCTGCTACATCCCAGAAATAATATTGTCAATGTGGTCAGGTCATCAGGAAACCTTCTAGAGAAGCAAGCACAACAGATCAGTATGTATAGTCATATGTTCTGATTTCAAATAACAGGAAACCACAAAACAATTTACATTGAACAATATATATATATATTAATAATTATGTATAAGACATTTAGAGGCAGGACATCACTAAATTAAGAAAGGTTAGTTTTTAACAAAAACTTTCTTTGTTAACACCCAGCAATGTCAACAAAGACCCAGTTCTTCTTCTTCTCTGCCACGCTGAGTGTGTTTGATTTGTCTGGCCTCAGATGAGGCAATAGCTGGTGAACAGCAAGGAAGGTGCTGCACACTGATGTAGCCAAGGAAGGTAAATTCATTCTGCCAGCTGGGATTAATAGCCCCATTACCTGCATTACCAAAATCTCATGAAAATGTTCCCATTGTGCCTTGTACAGTCATATGAACATATGAAAGACTAGCCTAGACTAAGCATTTCAATGAGATTCATGTCCTGAATGGACAAGTTTTTTCTCACCAGGCAGAGATTCCAGCAGGATTGAGAGTTTTCTTTGATAAGTCTGGTGAGCCCTGTCATCTAGCATGATACTGGATGCCACAGATGTGGTCATTGTTATGTACTCTGTTCTACTTCACACATTTTTTGCTGGCTAATTTTTCAAGCTGGTTTTGCCTGTTTTTATCAGGGAGTAATTGTTTAAATGTCAGATCTGTGGGTGGATTTAATCTATTTTGCTTATAAAAAAAATTACTTATTTTATGTCTTGATGATTTCATTAGAAATTTGGAAGACTAAGACAGTGGGTAGAAAACTACACCTTATTTTAACATTTTTACTCTTTATGTGATACCATGTAAACCTTTCTATTTTTATGCATCTGAACATTAATATTTAAAAAACACATTATGCATCAATATGAACATTTTGATCTGCTCCTTTATCTTATATTACTTTATAGAAAAAAATGAAATGTCATTGATGGTAACACTGTAGGATATATAATTATCGCTATTAATACAATTCATTAAGAGGGAAAAATAACAACTTACTTTTAATGAGTCTCCCAGACA
Organism: Neophocaena asiaeorientalis asiaeorientalis; assembly: GCF_003031525.2. Taxonomy (NCBI): domain Eukaryota; kingdom Metazoa; phylum Chordata; class Mammalia; order Artiodactyla; family Phocoenidae; genus Neophocaena; species Neophocaena asiaeorientalis. The sequence goes on from NW_020174653.1 coordinate 965,011, forward strand.
TAAATTTGTTTCAGTCTACAAACTCATTTATATCTTTGTGGTATATCCGAATTAAATTAGCATTCTCTGATGTTCTCAGAAGTGCTCTTTCTTTGTAAACTAATAAACATAGCACATAGATGAAAACAATTTCTTTAGTCAAGTTTTATAGTACTTGCAGGAAATTATTAATACTTCTGGCAAACTTTTAAAAAATATTATTCTTTTTTGTTCGATTGGGTAAACTCAAACATCATTATATAATGATATCTTGAAAAGCCATTTGTCTAAAGAATTAACATGATACATATAAAATATTACAGAATTATTTTTATCCAAACTATTGCAGATATCACCACATAAATGTAGAGGTAATGTATAATGGATAAAATGGGAAACTCTAGAGTAAACCGCTTGGATTGGAATTCTGGCTCAGGCATTTTCTAGATATGGTCATTAAGCTTAAAGCCTTTATGCTTTAGTTTTCTCACGTGTAAAAGTAAGAATAAAAAGAGTACTTTCCAAATGAGTGATATGGCAATTAAATATTGTAATATAGCTAAAATGCTCCTTATGTCATATTATTTTAATTATTAAATAAGATATAAATAAGATATATTTTCTTGAGTGTGTATATATATGAAATATATGAAAATATGATATGTATTTTATCTTTGCTCCCAGTTCCTGACACAGAGATTCTAAATATCTTGCAATTTCCTGGATGATAGGAACATCTTTTGTTTTAATGAGACAACTGTTGGTGGACTCCTGGATAGCTTCAGAATGGGAACAGGTCACAGGAAAGACCAAGCCATGATTAAAGCTTGGAACTTTCAGCCTCAACCCCATTCTCCAGAGAGGAGAGAGGGGCCAGAAATTGAGTTAATAATCAATCATTTCTATGTGATAAAGCCTCCATAAAGGTCCCTGAGCTACAAGGTTGCAGAGCTTCCAGGTCGGTGCACAGTTGAGGGTGGTTCCCCCTAACTCCACAAGGACCTTTCCAGACTTTGCCCTATGTACCTCCTCATCTGGCTATTTATCTGGATCCTTTATCATATCCTTTATAATATACTGGTAAACGTAAGTAAATGTTTACCTCAGTTCTGTGAGTTGTTACAGCAGATGTTGAACCTGCTGAGGGGACTATTTGGAGCCCCAATTTATACGTGATTGGGCAGAAGTACAGGCAATAGCCTGGGACTTAGGACTGGTATCAGAAGTGGGGGGATGGTCTTGCAGGACTGAGTTCTTAACTTGTGGGTTCTGTGATAATTCCAGTAGTTAGCGTCATGACTGAATTATAGGACACCCAGCTGGTGCCTGGAGAGTGGGAGATTGGTTGGTGTTGGGGAAAAAAAACACACACATTTGGCAATGGAAATAGTGTGAGGGTAGAGGAGACTAGTTTTTATTTTAACATTTACAAGGCAAAGTATGTTCTTCTACAAAATAATACCTACTACCATAATTTGCTGGTCTTTTTTCTTTTTTTTTTTGTAGTACACGGGCCAGTCACAGTTGTGGCCTCTCCCATTGTGGAGCACAGGCTCCGGACGCACAGGCTCAGCAGCCATGGCTCATGTGCCCAGCAGCTCCGCGGCATGTGGGATCTTCCCAGACTGGGACACGAAGCCGTGTCCCCTGTATTGGCAGGCGGACTCTCAACCACTGTGCCACCAGGGAAGCCCTGCTGGTCATTTTTATTAGTAGTTTTTATATTTAATCTTTAAAATTCATTTAAATTTCTGTGCTTTCTCATGCCAACTTTTTTTTTCTTTTTTTTCTTTTTGGCTGTGCCACGCAACTTCTGGGATCTTAGTTCCCTGACTAGGGAACAAACCTGTTCCCCTGCAGTGGAAGCATGGAGTCTTAACCACTGGACTGCCAGGGAAGTCCCTCATGCCTACTCTTTTAAACCTCTTTTTTTGTCTTTATGTACATCTTATTCTTCTTGTAGACTCTTCTCCAAACACTTTTGGTTTTGCACTGTGCAGCTTATTGGGTTTCAGTATCTGCTGTTTAATATACAAACTGAAAAAGGCATATGTTCTGAGAAGGAAAATATAAGATAAGGTGGAACAGAAAATACAAAGCGTGTGTATAATTTGTTGGTTGTAAATTTGAAGGTATAATACTATGTAGGGTAGCGTGAGCATATTTCAACTAATAAAGCCACTATTTCAAAATGTTGAGAACTAGATAGGTAGCATTAATAACCCAATCAGATGGTATTGTGAACTTGTAGTAGTGTGTAATTTTAATGACAGCCAATCAGAGATTAAGATGGTGTACTCGATTACATTTTGTTTCAAGACGTATAGGAACCCTGCTAATTTCTTGTTTAGTTTTTTTGGCTTTTTTTTTTTTTGTCTTGAAAGGGGTAACAGAAATTTGTTGTTTTATAATTCTCACCTGTTTTTGATGAGTACTTAGTGTCAAGAACTAGGTGAGGTCTGACAATTTTACCTTATGGGCAGACTAATAATTTAGCTTGCCACAGTTTTCTTTTTTTTTTTTTCTTTGCGGTACGTGGGCCTCTCACTGTTGTGGCCTCTTCCATTGTGGAGCACAGGCTCCGGACACGGAGGCTCAGCGGCCATGGCTCACGGGCCCAGCCGCTCCACGGGCATGAACCCGTGTCCCCTGCATTGGCAGGCGGACTCCTAACCACTGCACCACCAGGGAAATCCTTGCCACAGTTTTTTATAGTTACTAGCAGAAGACATGAGACTCCTGGGCCAAAGTCAAAATGTTTTATTACTCATGGCATAGAGGCAGTATGAGCTTAGTGTTCACATCTGTTCCACTTGTCCCTCAAATCTTACCAGGGTGACATGGAAGAGCCCATATTGGATGCTGCACACTCAGTGGGTTGTACACTCAGCTGAAGAAACTTAAGCTTTAAAGAGTGATGCCAGCCAAAATGTCCAACCACTGCCCCAGGGAAGGGAGCCATTATCATTAATATTATAAACAGTAACAACAAGAATAAAACTTCCCTTTTCCTCAGAGGGACACACTATGGCTATCTTCTATTTGCTATAATAAATTCTTGATAAAATAGTCAGGGCAAAGACTGTCAGTACTACTCAGAAGGTGTGTAAAATATTAGAAATCCATAGAGAATTGTGTCTTAGTTATATAAAGAATTGTTACTGGTCAATGGAGAAGAGATAAAATATTAAATGTTGCTGGGAACACTTGTTCTGAATATGGAAAATAATCAATAGGACATCTAGCTCATGTAATAGATTTACAAAACAATCTCTGTGGATTAAAGACTTAAATATGTAAAGCAACATTTTAAAATGTTCCAAAAAATAAATGAGAATGTCTTGTAACTCTAGGTTGGGATGAAATTTAAAAACAGTGCACTAAAATCAGTTATATAAGAGCTAAACTTAACTACATTTACAAAATTTCATGTATATGTGTTTTAAAAATCTTAAGACATCATTTAAAAACTGGAAAAAATATTGGCAAAACATGAAATTTATAAAGACATATGGAGAGATTTATAAGTCAATAATAAAATGAAAAATAATATAATAGAAAATTAGCACAACTCTTGAACTGGCATTTCAGGAAGAAATAAACCCAAATGACTAATTAACATGTCAGAAGATTCTGACATTCAATAGCTATCAGGGAAAGTATACTAAAATTAATTTGCAACACTATTTTAGATATACTTGGGACAACAGAATAAAAAATAAATAAATATGTTTTCAAAGATATGTAGCCACAGGCCTTATACATATGCTTGCAGAATAAGAATTTTTCTTTTTTTTTCCAGACTTGAAAATATTTTTCATTACACAAATAAAATTGAAGTTATATACATAAAACAATGCAGAAATCCCACTTCTAGATATACATTCTAATTACTCAAACAGAAAGATGCTCATGACAGCATTTTTTAGTAATAGCAAAACCAGTGCATAACACAAATATTTGTCACCATGGGAGACATGGTGAGAATGAAAAAGCAAAGTATGATATATTCAAAAGAAATATATAGTAGTAAAAAAGGATGAACAACAGCTTCATTCATCAACATAAAGTAATGTGTTAACATAATATTAAGCAAATCCATAGTTACAGAATACATACTGTTTCCATTTATGTAACGTTTCGATCCTACAAAGCTAAGCAGTATATTATTCAGAAATACTACTCTAAAATAATGATTAAAATCAAACAATAAATTAAAAATGGAATATAACTATAAAAACATCATAGATGAAAGTTATAAATCAAATTATGAAATATGTGAACAATGAAAAGCTAGATGAAATGTATGCCTTACTAGACTTATAGGTATATTTCCAAAATTAGCACAAGAATAGGGACACTTAATAGATCAAAAACTTACTAAAGAATTTGAAATGATATACAGCCTTTAATAGCTTCTCAAATAAATATTTAAATATCCTTTTATTCTTGAAACAAATAATTTCCAATTTAGGGAGTTAATTACATTTTAGACATTCAAAGTTTAATGATAAAAAGGATACTTGTTATGTTCACAAGTGTCAGGAAACAAGCATTTTTCTTTTGTTGGCAGAGCATACATTTCACAAAATTTCTGGAAGGGTAGTTGATTAATGTATCAAAACCATCAATGTTTGCACCAAAATTTTCCTTTTATAAATCCATACACCAAGGAAGTAATTATATTAAAAATTGTAACTTATAAGCTCTGACATTTATTGTACTGTTTTGTACAGTACCAAAATCTAGAAACACACAAAAAATTTGTTAATAAATATGGATGCAGCCTTAAAAGAGAAAAGTTTTCATCCTTTTAAAAATGTATACAGGGCTTCCCTGGTGGCCCAGTGGTTGAGAGTCTGCCTGCCGATGCAGGGGACACGGATTCGTGCCCCGGTCCGGGAAGATCCCACATGCCGCAGAGCGGCCGGGCCCGTAAGCCATGGCCGCTGAGCCTGCGCGTCCGGAGCCTGTGCTCCACAACGGGAGAGGCCACAATGGTAAGAGGCCTGCTTACTGCAAAAAAAAAAAAAAAAGATTTCTCTCCCCACTCTCCACTCCAGAGAAGCTCTGTTTTTGAATCCTCTGACCAGAAAGAGGTCCTTGCCTGCTGCACAGTTCTTCAATTTGGGCACCTTCAGGTCAAAATTTGGAGATAAAGGAAGAATACACCAAACAAAATAGGAAGCTCACTGCTGTACTGGTAGTTATTCACATTTTTATTTCTCTGCCCAATCTGTCTGATATTATTCACTTTCCAGAGTCCTTGTATTCTCTCTAGAAATTGTAGCTGTACATTGTCTCCTACATACAAACCTTCAAGTTGCAAACTTTCAAAGATGTGAATGTACGTTCCATCTCCCTCCTACTATCTCCCTCCTCCTCTCCTTCCTCCAGTCAGTAACTCTTCTTGCCTGTTCAATCGATGTCATTCACTGTATGCCAGCTGCTGTATTATACTACTGTGTTTTTCAATGTACTGTAGTGTAAGATTAGAAATGTTTTCTTTATCTTTTGTTTGTTTGTTTTTTATATATTATTTGCATGAAAAGTATTATAAATCTATTACAGTACAGTACGATATAGTTGATTGTGTTAGTTGGGTGCCTAGATGAACAAATTGGACTTACGAACGTGCTCTCAGAATGGAAGTCATTCGTATGCAGGGGACTTACTGTAATCTGTGGGAGTAATTGACTTTAGTGGTTCTACTCCTTGTTGGATAGCACGGGAAAGTAATTGGTGCATTTTTGAAAACTATAAAAAACTTCCCCTATTGCAAGACACTATCTACAAGGACATAGTTATAATAAACATACAATTATATGATGGGTGTGGGTATAAACTGAAGCCATGTAAGGTATGCAATACACAGTGTGCATAGGCCCCTATGAGATAGCTACCTGTTTCCTGATGTTGGTCCTTCTATTTCTGTACTCCATATAACGTCTTCAACTTCTATATTTTCTATGCATTACCCTTTATCCTTGCTTTCATAGATATTTTTTTGTCTAGTGTGAACTGCTTGCTCACTAATTTGTTCTTTACTCAATCTTTTCTGCAATTTATTATCTTTGTTGTGTTCTTTATTTTATTTATAAACTTCATTCTTTTTCTTCCATATGGTTCTTGTTATGACTTCCATTTTCTGCTTCATATTACTAACTGCCTTGTTGAAAGATATTTACTATAGTTATTTTAATTTCTAGATTTTTCTGTTCTATTTATTCCAGTTCATGTTGCACCTATAACTTATTCAGTATCTTTCTTTATAGCAGTTGAAATTGTGAGATATTTAGTTATTTTGGCAAACAAGCTGCATGTCTGACAGTATCAGGTTTCCTGTATGGTAAAGTGTAATGGAAAAGCTAAAGGCCATATGAAAGTTTGGGCCCTTCTCAATGGGTTTAGGAAGAGGGCATGTAAAACCGCTAATGATCATATCACTTCATCAGGCAACAGTTCTACTAATGAGTCACCCTTAAAGACTTACAAGGGAACTCGAGTTGGAAAACATACTCTATCTCCATAGTTTTATGTGCCATTGAGGGGGATTTGAATTCAGAACAGTTATGAATGCCTGACATCTGAGAGTCAGTTGCACCTATTTTTACAGTTCCTCACCCAAACAAGGTATTGTGCCAACCCAGCAATATCACAATTCACAACTGAGCAGCCTGATCTGTTGCTGGTCATTTCTGTTGTGATAGATCAGTCAAAGGCTTTCCCAAATAATTTAAATGGGTGACAACTGTAGAACTTAAACCTTTCCCCCAGTGTATTCTCTTACCAAGGCAATGCCACCTTCTCTTCCATGAGTTTCTGCAATTTCTATATTTTTTCCACAGCTGATTTTGGAGAATACAGACAGCAGCACATTCCATTTGCCACCTTGTCTGGAAACTTTAAACTCTTTTACAATATTACCTATTTTTAATCCCTATGTAACTTGATTCCTCCAAATGATTGTTTAGGAATCCTGCCTTTCAATCCTTATATCACTAGGAACATATTTAGAAATCTCGCTTTGCATTAGAATTATTTGTATTATTTCCATGCTCCCAATAGTTAGTTTTCCAGATTACTTTTGCATTTTTTTTGTTTTCAGATACTTTGCACACTGTTTTCATCAATAAATATTTTACAAATCATTCTATCCTGATTATTTAAAAGATAAAATATTCTTTTATTTTATTTATAGATAAAAATTGAGGAGGTGTTAAAGTATTACTGAGAGGAATTCAAATACATAACTATTTCCTATTCTTCACCACAAATATACATATTTATGGAGGAAGCCTAAGCTAGAAAGCTGTTGAAAAAGAAAGCAAATGTGAAAAAATTACCTAATGCATATCCCAGAGGATTATCCTCATTATTATGCAAATAATAGATTCTACTAATGAAATGTTCAGAGTACTAGATAATGCAAAATAATAGATCCTCTGCCTAGTTATAACCTTTCATTAAACAATGCTGAATTAGAGGTAACATACTCACAACACATCTTACATTTCCCTAACATATCAAAATAATATGCTTTATTATAATGATGCCATAAAGAATCATGATAATAACAATATACTTTCCCCAGAGGTAGAAGTTATAACTAACTCAAATATAGGATAGTATTACATATAATACAATCCTAAAGTTCAACATGGTTGGTAAATGCAGTTTTCTGATTAATTATATATTTTAACAATGAATAACTATTCATTTAACACCTACTCTGTGTGTGTGCAGAATATATGATAAGAATATAGTACAAGACAAAGTACTAACTAAATACTTAAGAGTTTAAAATGCATTTGAACAGACAATATATTTTTTCCTGAAAACAACAGAAGAGTTGTACAACACCTGTTATAATTTGAAGAATAAATAGCAAGTGTAAAAAGTGTTATTATTTAGATACTATATCAAGACAAGAAGATTTGAATACAAACAATATATAAATGTCCTCAAAAAGCTTCAATTTTAAAAGTATTTCAGTTATTACAACATAGATAAATAATAATTCTGAATTTGTAAGCTTATTGTTTCCTAAGTTTTAATTTTGTATTTTAGGTTTACTGCAGTTTGAATATATTTAAACTATTTTTACTAAATGTAATATGATTATAACCACTAATTACCTATCTATTTCTCATATACATACTAGCACATATATGTAAACATAAACACACATATATGTGTATTTTTCTATGTAGATAGATACAAATTTCTTAATATATTGATAAATGAAATATTGTTTAAGAAGGAGTCTGACAGAAATATTTACAGAGAGGGAGAAATTCACATGACTGCACAAAGGAATGCTCATATAGTTGAAACAAAAATAAATATGCCAAAAAAATAGAAGTTCATACAACCAAGTTGGGTAAGGAAATTGCTTAACCTTATAGGTGTAAGAAAAAAAAATCACAACATAAAATTGAATGCAATTTGCCAAAGACATCAAATGAAATGGGAAAAAAGTTCTTAAATATATAGAAACAAGATGACTATAACAGAAAATGCAACCTTTGCTATCCATGGAGACAAAACTGAAATTCTATGACATAAAGAATCAATCAACCCTTAACATAAATTTGTTGTACGTTTATTACTAGTAAGAAAATCAGAAAGCAAAAAGGAATGTCTGACCCTTAATATTTTTCCCCACTCTGCAGTAAGGTGTAAATATTCAGATGCAAGATCATAAAGTCTCTTAGCTTTCTCCACTCCCACTCCATAAGCACTACTGGGTTTCTTTCTCTGAAGAGAAACTACAGTGTTGTATAAATAGCTATCTGTTACCACTCTGAAGAGAAGATAGGTTCATATATTATTTTACCTTTGACCAGCTCTGTGACATTGGGCAGGTGAGTTATGCTCTTAAACCTGTTTCTCCAGCTTCCAATATTTTTCACAGTATTAATTTGATACTGTATTTTACTTTAGTCCCACAACTTTCCTGTAAAAGGGAAACAGGGTATAGATACTAATAAGGAAGTCACCTCTGCCAGGTCTTGCTGATACCATTTATGAATATCCTGGTAACAGCTTTTCACTGATCTCCATCCATTCCAGCTTTCTTTCTTTTTTTTTTTTTTTCAGTACACGGGCCTCTCACTATTGTGGCCTCTCCCATTGTGGAGCGCAGGCTCCGGACTCACAAACTCAGCGGCCATGGCTCACAGGCCCAGCTGCTCCGCGGCATGTGGGATCCTCCTGGACCAGGGCATGAACCCGTGTCCCCTGCATCGGCAGGCGGACTCTCAACCACTGCACCACCAGGGAGCCCAATTCCAGCTTTAAATAAGGCAATGGAAGCCCAAAATTTAGTTAAATTGGTTGGTGAAGTATATTAAATGTAGGGTGACTCCATATTTGTGTTACATTTCATTGGAAACATGCCTAAAAAGAGCTACCTGCACTATAGGATCTAAAAGGATTTTTAGTGAAACTATTTTAGTGTTGCCACTTTGGTAGGTGGTCAATGACAGCTCAGCAGAAAGACATATCCAAGAAACGAACACTATGCTATAATCAAAATTGAATCTCCCATCTGATGAATAGGGCACTTCCTGAGGGTAGGGCAGTTTGTCTAGTTCATCTTTCTGGAATGATTATCTCCCTACAGAGTTTTCAATCCCTATGTAAAAGCTATCCCATTTATCTGATAAACAAACATGTTGCACGTTTTGTGACTCTCAGGGATATTTATATTGTTTCTGACTTTTCAATGTAATATGTAATGGGGAAATGAACATCTCCTCTTCTAAAGCTTTTCACTTACATTGGTTTATTATTTTGGGATCACTCTCCAGAAGTGGTATTACTTTTTCAAATAATATGAATATGTTTATTGTTTCAGATACTTCTTGGTGAACTGCTTTAAAATAGTGGTGTGTATAAATTTACAGTTATTCTAAAACATACAAATTGAGCCAATTTCATTGCATATGTACCATAACTGCAATATTAAAAAAAAAAAAAAACATGAGAGAAACTCCACAGCAAAATGCAATATAGCTCATTAAAATAAATCTGAAATGTATAATACAGATGATTTCTACAAAAATGTACAATAACAATATTATCTGAAAAGAAGGAAAAATGTGACCATACTGATAAACTGAAAATGTACTGGATTTTTAATCAAAAGATTACAGCAAGAAAGGCACTTAGCTCAGAACATTGTAAGAAGAATCATTTCAAGTCATTTCAAACATTATTCTCATGCTGTATAATTTGATGCATATCATATAACTTTAAAAAATAAAACAATTGGTTGGTGACACTAAAATTACAAGTACTGTTACTAGAAATAATTAGTATTCATTCATACCTAATACCAATAACCACAAAAAATTAGAGTAAAATTCCATTCACAATGTTAACGTGAACTACAAATTATTATGACATTTGGTTATATACAAAGAACAAGCAGTTAGAGTTTATAATAGAAGTTAGCATAACATATTTAGGGATAACTAATAAAAATAACAACTCTTTTTATGGTGATAGTGGGGATGGAGAGCTTGGACACAATTATGTGGAAAAGAACATGTAAAAACAGTAAGAAAGCACTAAATAGAAAATCAATGTGGGACAACTGGTCTTACTGGGTATTAAAAGTTATAAAACATCAAAAATGGTATTGGTATATAAATAGAAAGACCAAAGTGAATAATAAAGAAAATCTAGAAAAGTAAATTAATGTAGGAAGATATGGTATCTCAATTCTTGAGTGAAAATAGATAACTTTCAATAATGTTGGAGTAATTTTGTAGCCATCTGGATAAACTATATATTTGGAAACTTATTCATACTAGCATATATACTAGCATAAGTGCCAAATGTATCAAGGATTTACATGTGTAATAACATAAAAATCACAAAAATGTAAAAAGTTTTTGAATACTACTTTTATATGAAATATGCTGTAAATCAAACATGTAAGAAAATAATTAAAAATATATTGTAAAAACAGCAGACATAGCTGCATATCTTAAAAACATAAGTAAAATATAAATGAAAACTAGAAATAAACATTTGAATTTTCTATCAAAATCTGTAATATATAAAACTCATGATGTATAAAGATTTTTGATGATAATTGATAGGAAAAGAACAGCAGTGTTATAGAAAAATGGCTCTGAACTCACATTATACAGATGTAGATTTGAAAATAATATTTAAACATAGTAAAATATAATCCATCTTATTTTTATTAAGGGAAAACAAAGAAATTTTACAATGATACCACTTTTATTAACAACATTGCCAAAATTTAAAAGTTTAATAAAATTATCTTGGCAAAGATATAGAGAAACAGGTACACAAAATATTGGTTGTGGCTTTAGAACTTGTTAGCATACTTATCCAAATTTCAAATATGTATAGACATTGACCTAACAATCTAATTTTTATTGTTTAAGCTTATGATATACTTGAACAGTTGCTTGTCATTATTTATTGAGCTTATATATCATTGAAAAGGACTTCAAAAGAGTGATATATTCAGCAATAGAGGGTAGTTAAACACTTTATGAAATAGACATACAATAGAACACTAGCTACACAAATGTCAAAAAAAATATAAAAGATGTTTTTGAATATAATCTAGACCTAAATCTAAAAATCTGAATTTATTGAAAATTAGGGAGGAATGTTAGTAAATAAAAAATGAGAATGAAATTGAGCATTAGCATTCAAAATTGCAAGCACATACATAATTCACAAATGAAAAACAAAATTTAAACTTTGTTTAACCAAGATATCCAGAGATTTGTGCACATGTAGATATAGCTTAAAATTATAAAAATTATGTCTTAATGACACTAGGACAATATAGGTTAATAGGGTGTAAAAGAAAGTCTAAAAGTTATCCAAAGTGTATATATTGGGAATAAAATTAATGTAGCTTTCCAAATTTGGTATTAAAGGCAAGTTATTCCAGAATGTACAGGATTTATTTGATAAACTGATAATTTACCCTTATCTCACATCCCAAATAAATTTTAAGTGAATTAAAGTTTTCAATGAAAATACTTAAAGTTTTGATATAAAGAATATAAGTTAATATGTAGATACATGAGATTTATAAAAATGTTACCAAAAGCAAGTAAATAACATTTTTGAATAGAGATAATAATAATAATATAAAGCTGATATTTATTGATATTTACCTGCTAAATATTTTCCCCATGTTACCTTACTAATACATGAAGTATGTGGGTCCATAAATTTCCTAACAAATCAAGTTAAAATTCAAACATTAAAATAGTTAAATTACAAAAGTTAATATAATATCATGGAAAGAAAGAACAATGTTATTTAATTCAAAAATCATTTTATTTATATTGTCACATGAGGCTTGAACAGCAAACAAATGGAGTAAAAATGGTCACTGTTTCTTTTCCTTCATTCTGTTTTCTGCATCTATCTGATCCTTTCCCTCACTGAACTCATGGTCAGAAGTGCTGACAACTTACTTGGCTACTTGTTTCATTTTTAAGGAGGGTAGTTAACCTTTTTTTTCCCCAAACTTCCAACAAAATCCCATGGTCTGATTGAATCTTCTTATGCCCTATGCTCAACACTGAAATTATCATCATGGCCTGGCAATGGTCATGCTAATACGTTTAGACCTGAGCCACGTGTCCCATCATAGAAGTGAATAGATGGTGATGGGCAAAACAGGTGTTGTATAACCAAGAATAAAGGTGAATTGAGTCTAGTGGGGGAAAAAGAAAAAAAATGCTCACTCTAAGTATATGTGACAACTATTGTATAAACATCTTCAGCATATTAAGAATTTCCCCAAATCACTAAGATATAGAGAAACTTCCCAAGAAAAGCATAAGTTAAGAAAACAATATGTAAGTTAACACTGAAGGAAATTTAAAAGGCCAATAGAGGTTAAAAAACAAAACAAAACAATTTTAATTGTGATGAATGGGATGGTTAATTAAATCATAATGAGTCAGAAATTTAGGTCTATTAATTGGTCCATAATACTTTGGCTGTTTTAAATATAATTTTCTTTGTGCCAAGAGTAAGGCATCGCTATTCTTCACAGCTGGTAGAAATGTAAAATAGTAAATGTAAAAAACCTACCTTTATATGTCTGCCTATACATCTCTCTCAGCATATGCACGTATGTGTAAGTAGAATAATAAATTTGACAATTCATATGAAGACCTAAAAACTGTCTTCCTCATGTTTTTAATATAGCCATTTTACTACTGAATATTTATTCTTAAGGTAAAAATCATAAATGTGAGCAAAATTGCATGAACAGCAGTCTACACTGATCTGTTTTACATTTATAATCTTTTAAACAAAAATATTCCTATTTAACTTATGGTATTAGATGGAAAGTAATAAACATTACAAGTTGTATAACGAGAGATGATTAAAAAAAGAAATGTTCATAATGCACTGCTAGATAAAAAGTATAGCTCTCTATAGAAAACGTGAAAAATAATGATAATAAAAATCAAACCTACTACTTCATCACCCTGAACATACCGGGAAACAAGGTGTGATGTAGTGACATATGTACAGTGTACATGTACACATGCAGGCCTTATGTGTGAGGACCTATTTATTTTTTAGTGTTTTCTGTACCAAGTCTAAAATATATATGTAAAATTGGAAATCATTATAAATTTATTTTTGCTTAATCTGTACAAAAAAATTCTTACACTTTCATGAAATAATTATTAATGAGAGATTAAAAAGTGTCATGTATCTGTGACTGGAAATTTCATTCTATCCACTAGCTATTTTTAGATTTTTTGGATCAGTTTCATAGCTTTAATTCTACCTTAAAAGTGAGGAATCTTCATCATTCAAAGAAGTAAAACTAGGTTGTATATTGTCAGGACAGAAATAACACACCTATTAATCTGAGCAACATATTTTTAAGTTTGTAGACTAGAACCCAATGAAGTTTAGGGGTAGTTGTATCACAGTACTGGTTTATATGGAAATTACTCTGAATATGAGCAATTGTGCAAGATTTGCACATTTTATTTTAGACATAGTGATGATGATGGCTATAGATTTCTTTTTAATGAGGGGAAAAAGAAATATGATGATTATGAAATTTATCTTTTTTCTTTTACTGTAAAAACAGTAGAAATGTTTTCTCCAACTCAACCTTAGAAAGATACTTAGGTAGTGATGCAGATACCAAAATCAATTCTACAAAAGAAGTCCTGTTAAGAATGTCAGCAGTCTAGCTTGTTTGCTTGCTTGAAGGCCATTGGAAATCTCAGGGTTTATCTCTACTATTCCAGATATAAGGTCAGGTTAGCAGCCTTATTAAATCCAAGCACAAATACAATGGTAGATCTGATTCTTTTTCTTCTCCCTGTGAATGTTATGAGTGTCACACACTGATAGAATTGAAGCTGTGTTGAGGCCAATTAGCTGACTCATACACGGAAAAGGATAAAAAAACAATAAAAAAATGTCTAGGTTGACAACTGTGATATACTGTACAGATCTCCAGTGATGAGAACAAAAAAGGGGGCTCAATTCTGTGTTCTAATACTAACATTTTGGTTACCTCTTAGCAAGATACTTAACCATTAAATGTTTATTAAATTGTATACTTTATTATTTATTTATTTAACATCTTTATTGGAGTATAATTGCCTTACAATGGTGTGTTAGTTTCTGCTTTATAACAAAGTGAATCAGCTATACATATGCATATATCCCCATATCCCCTCCCTCTTGCTTCTCCCTCCCACCCTCCCTATCCCATTCCTCTAGGTGGTCACAAAGCACCGAGCTGACTTCAGAATCTCTCTTGTTTTCTCTCTCTCTTCCTATCTTTATCCAACTCTACCTCTCTCTCTATGTTCATATGTGTATGCGCTATATGTGTGTTTTATATATGTGAATATATATTCAAATCTTGGTCAGTTGTATTCATTTAGAACTAGCAAATGGAAATTGGAATTACTATACATTAAATGCAATGTAAAATTTCAGATTTAAAGACTAGTATCTATTCCTTTTACATATTTCATTTTGTATCATGAAGGCATGATTCATGACTAGTTTCTCTTACTTTTATGGCATATTGTTATAATGAGTTTTCATAATAATGCTTCTTGCTCACAATATTAAAATAGGCAAAACGTTCTATTGAATGAGCATATTAGGAGAAACAAAGTGCCTTAGCCTGGTTTAAAAGATAAAGATATATCTATCACTGGCATGAAGAAGAATACTCTGACAAAATATTCTTTCTCATTGTAGTAAGAGTTTTAACTCAATAATACAAATGAGTTCAGTTCATCAATTCTTTAAAATTTTACTTTGTAAGGAATTTTGAATTAAATTAGAAAATCCAGTAACTTCCCCTTATTATTAGAGAAAACAGGATTCCATATATAATTGGACATAGATGAATATAATTTATTTTTAGTTTTCCTCTTTGTGCCAACATTAGGCAAGCCACCAAATTTATACTGATTACAGGGAGTTATAATATTCTTATTCATCATCTTATTCATCATCTTATTCGTGACTGCCTCTGAGGTATCAATACAGAGAGTGTTAAAGTTGGAACATTTTTTAATGCATCATCTGAAAACATGGGCAGGGGGGAATAAATAGAGATATGCAATTAATTGTTTCCCAAAAGCAAAAGTGCTAAAGGTAAGATCCAGAGATAAACAGTTGAAGTTGGTTAAAGGAAATGTTATCACCATATTGGTGAAGAAGCAAAAGTGAGCCAGCTGATAAAACTTTTAAGAAATGAGGTTGAAATAACCCCAAATTCCTGGGAAGACTAAAATTAAAAGAAGCATGAGCTTTGAATGAACTGGAAGATTACGGTATAAAAAATGGAGTGAATATGGAGGTAACAATAAGAAGTGAGAAGAAATTTTACTCCACTTCCAGGTCTAAGGACTATTGGAAATATTAGAAAATAATCTATTGGAAATATTGGACATTAAAAAAAACCCACAGAAAACAAATTTCACTATAGAGCACTTTTCAGAGAAGCCCTTGAAAAAACAAGAGGTTGTACTGATGATTAAAAATGCCCACCAGAGGTGAAGTTTTTTTTTCCTAATTGATACTGGGAAAAATAGGAAGATATGAATTTATAGTTTTATTTGAAGTATAGACTAAGAGGTGATATTCTTTGTCTTTCCAAAAAGTTTTATAACATTTTTGTCATCATATTTAAATTATACAAGAAAAATATGAAGTATTTTGAAGCTACAGTCTTATCAGTGGAGTATCTCTTTGCACTGCTGTATCCATTGAATTGATCGAACCTGTATCTGCTTTACCCATTTTCTAAGCTTTCATTTAAGGTGGTGATCATAAACACAGACCTCGTGCCTGCAGTGATTACCATCACAAACTACAATCCAAATTGGGAATGCCTGAGCTCAAAGGATTATCTGGGAAAATATATTCAGATTGATATTGTGACATGAAAGCTCTAGAACACATGGCTTCCATCTGTTTATATTTCCTCTTGATGATCCTAAGGATGACTCACTGTCCAAATTTGGGAATCTCTTGAATAAAGTGTCTGGCCCATCAATCATGAGCATTGATGATTCTGGACAGGCATCATACGCTGGGAAACACAAACACTGGTGAGTTTAGGTAATTGCATTTCTTTAATATTATATTGATTATGAATTCAAAAAGAAATTAAAAAGTAAGGGTACTTAGATATAAAACACATTCCTAGTCTTTTGTGAATAATTTAGAAAAGTTATTAAATTACAAAAGGAAGAGAGAGACACCAATATTTAACATTTAGTATATTTTACAGATTTGAAAATATAAGAAAAATGTGTGCTGTATTAAGAAGTAAATGCAAGTTTCCTTGACATTTTTGTCTTAATTTTCAGGGAGAAGAATAATATACCCAACTCAAAATAACCTTTTTAAAGGAAACAGGCATTATTATTTTTATCTATAATGATGTTTGGTTTAAAAAATATATAGCTATATGTATAAACTTGGGGATTTTTGTTAACTTATACAAGAAAGTAAAAGTCACATCTATGTTTCTTTTTATTCTAGTTTTATTAATTCACAGTAAATAAATATATTTTACCAATCTGTTAAGAATATTGTTGAGTCTAAGTTTCATTATATTCCATTATTAACCAATTATGAATACTAAAAATGAACAGTTATTTAATGCAGCCTATATAAACAAGATTAAATGTAAAGTTGTTACTTGGATTTTGACTTGTATTTATCCAAAATGCTCTGAGGAGTTCAGTAAGTGGATACTGAAGTATACGTTACTTTTTAATAGTCTGAATACAGATTAATATAGAGGAAATAAGGAAGGTCATTTGGCTTTACTGACAGTTTTAAATATAAACCAAATAGTAATTCTATAAGTGGTATGTCCATAGATTTCTACTAAATTGCCAGCCAATTTATTATTTGGACATTTGTCTTCCCAGTGTGTTCAAAACTTTGTTTCAGAATAAGAAATATGTATCAATCCCCCATGTATCTTTAAATAAATGGAGACCTAAAACCAGTTTGAATTACTTTGGTTCATTTTTCAGTTGCAAGTTGTCAAGGAGCATCCCCTCTTCCCAAAGCTCATATCGTGTGCAGTTGTAAATTGCTATTCTATTTTGACAGGCTGCTGTTCTGAAGGATACGGTTATTTATTTCAACAGGGAATTTTTCCTGGCTACTAAACTTTCTAGTCTTGAAATGTATTTTCTGTTACATAACTGACCTTTCAACTGTCTAACCCCTAAACACATAAAAAATGTTCCCTTCTATTTATCAACATTGTTCTTACTGTAACATTTGTTTTGCTTCTCTCTATGTATGCATTTTCCAAGAGTATGACAAGGGTAGTTGAAGGAATTAATGGTGAGGAATAAGCTATATGTGTGAATTTATGATCCATAAAAAATATTTCAAAATGATTATATTTCCCCTGCACTAGTAAGAATATTATCTCAACAATTCTAGTAGTGCCTTTTTTTCTCACTCCTTGTACATCACTTAACTACACAATTATATTGATTTGCTAAACCACTTTGGCTTAGAGATTCTAGAATTTTTTCCTCTTTTCATTTTGCTGTTAAAACTTAAATATCAAAAGCCAGTATGATGAGACAATAGTTATCAGTAAACACAAATTAATTCTCAATCTAAGCATACTTGGCATTTTCTAAATGCTGACACCATATCTTATAGTGTTGCTAAAAGCTAAAGATAATGAAAAACTAAACTCTGTAACAAAAACTACTCTTTCCTTTTGGTGGGGAGAGCGGCAAGGGCATTTCCACTCCAAGAATCATCCCTCTATTGATTCCTTGTTAGTTTCCCACTACTACCTATTTTTATAGGTCAACAACAACAAAAAATTATCTGATCACACAAACACATATTCTCTTCATAGAATTAAAAGAGAAACTTTAAATAAAATCTCTCATATTTTTAAACCGAATGTCCTCACTCTAGCATTGATTTTGATGGACAGAACAGTTGAACAGGAAAAGCTGTGGTTCAGAGAGATACACACACAATAGTGACATTAAAATGTATTATTATTTGTATTAATGTTGAACCCTGTGACAAAGTGATCTTGGCATTCATTCAAAGGAACTCTTCAGGCCTATTCTTTTCAACTCATTCAAGTCATAGATATACCTCCTGAACAAAATTGGCTTGTTATTTTCCAAGAACTTGGGCATCTTCCATGACATTTCCCTTCCTGGATCCAGAATAGTCAGTTCTTCTGAGAGTTTCATCATATCAAAATTTTGTTACAACAGGAAAAACACAACAAAATCCAACAAACAAAACAAAGTGAACACCAACAATTCCTTCCTGAAAGGCAGTTTAAAATAAATAATTTATAGATATCTTCAAGATGAAACTGCCTATGGAAAAAAAAAAAAAAGAAATAGTGTGTAAAGACCACTGTGGTGGCCCAATTTTAATGTTGAACAGTTGTTACATTTTCTCATAAATTGAGGTACATATGGGTAACCATGTGTCTTTTGCTTTGGTAAGAAATTATACATTACTTAAAGTGGGATAGAAAATAATATGAACATTTCTTGGATAGGTATTTTCAGGTGTATAAAAAATTATTAGACTTTAAAATCACATTACATAAACTTTTGTTTTCCCAGTTGACAGCTAATAAGAATCAGTCCAATTTTTTTTCTATAATATTTCAACTTCCTATGTAATTTTGGCCTTAAAATATCATACATTATACATATAATTTTTGAACATACATTTTTATAAGTAATGAGTCTAGATGATTTAAAGAGCTTGTTTCATGAAAATATTGTTCCATGTGGTAAAGAAAATAATTAGAAAGATAACTATTATGGTCTTTGTTCTCTACAGATTAAAATGTGAATGGACAGAAAAAATAAAGGAGATTTACATAATTCCCTATAAAGGGAAGGAGTTTTCCTACTGATAGATATCAGGGACATGTAGAGGGGCAGGAAGTGGAATCTGGGTGGGAAGAATTTGAGATATACATTTGCCAAAAATCTGTATTGTAATGAATGAGGAAATAATTCAAAAGGAATACAATTAAGAAATGCAATTAGGAAAAAGATAATATTTGCAGATATAAAACTTTTAAAAGAATAAATAACATACATATTTGTGATATGATTATTTTATCACTAATTCTTTTGGATTGTTCACATGTACTA
Organism: Neophocaena asiaeorientalis asiaeorientalis; assembly: GCF_003031525.2. Taxonomy (NCBI): domain Eukaryota; kingdom Metazoa; phylum Chordata; class Mammalia; order Artiodactyla; family Phocoenidae; genus Neophocaena; species Neophocaena asiaeorientalis. The sequence goes on from NW_020174653.1 coordinate 984,696, forward strand.
TCTGAACCCAGAAAACAATTCACTAATTTGACAAAATGTAATATCAACATACGAAGCTCAATAACTATCACATCATAAATAATAAAAAGTTAAAAGACATAATGGAAGAGAAGAGCTTACTTACCATGACCACAAAACATAAAATAATTAGAAATAAACTTAATAAAATTGGGTGAACTAACCCAATCATATATTAAAACATAGACCATCTAAATTTTAAAAGTGTACTACTGGTAGATACACGATCAAGTAGAACAGAAATGGAAAGTCCAAAGGACACTAAAGAAATATGAAACGTTAGTATGATAATAAGGTTCATGTTCCAAATTGCTGGGATCACAATAAGCTTATTAATAGATGATAATGGTACAATTAGTCAACCCTTTAGGATAAAATTGCATCATTTGTTAAAATACACCAGTAACACCTTAATGTTTAAGATCTAAATGTAGAAATGAGCAATATAAACATACTAGAAAAAAATATGACAGAATTCCTTTAAAATCTGCATATTCATAAATATTTTCCAACTATGTCTCAAAATTCAGATGCAATAATAAAAACAATTAACAAATATGATAGACAAAATTTTATAATAATTCCATTGCAAAACACAGTTAGCAATATCAAAGGCAATGTCCAACTGGATAAAAATATTTACAATATATAACACCACGGAATAAAAGGGCCTGTAACCTTAATTTTTTAAAAATCTCAAAAAAACATTGAGGGAAAAAAACTGAAAACTCAATGTAATAATAAATAAGAGATACAAAATTAATTTTTTAAATGCTCAAAAAAGATATAAAATAGTTCTTATATATATAGAAATATATTTAAATTCACTTATACATGAAATGCAAATTAAAGCTATACTTAGTCACAGTGTCTCATCTATTAAATTGACAGAATTCAAAGACATGACAACATATGCTGTTGGCTAAGCTGTGGGGAAAAGAAGTATCATTTTATTATTGCTGCTGGGACTGTGAAATGGCATAACCCCTGTGAAGGCAATATCTACCAAAACTGCATATGTATTTACCATTTGATCCATAAATCCCACTTTCTAGAATTTACACTGTAGTTTTAAAATATGTGTTAAGTGTAAAAAACACAGATGTCACAATAAGTCTAAAATACTATTTCTGGGGCAAGAAATAATAGGAAAGATGAATATATGAATATACCTGCCTAATTTTCAGGAAAGTAATTAGTTACCTAAAAAGGTCAGGAGTGAAAAGAATCATAGGAAAAAAAGAAAGAATGAGATTTTATATAGTGAGATAAATCAATATTATTTTCCTTATTAATGGAAATTTGAACCTTGACCAACAACTCCTCATTTTCCCCACATCCCAAACCTTGGCAAACACCATTCTACTACTCTCTATTTTTATGAGTTTGCATTTTGCAGATTCCACACATAAGTGACATCATATAGTATTTGTCTTTCTCTGTCTGATATTACACTTAGCAAAATGCACTCAAGGTCCATCCATGTTGTCACAAGTGGCAGGATTTCTTTTTCTCATGACTGTATAATATTCCATTGTGCATATATATACTTTATTCATTCATACATTGATTAAATTAGGTTATTTCCTTATCTTGGCTACTCTGAATAATGAAGAAATAAACATGAGATTGCAGATATTTCTTCAAGACCTTGTTTTTATTTCCTTTAAATATATTTCCCACCACTGGGCATATACCCTGAGAAAACCATAATTCAAAAAGAGTCATGTACCAAAATGTTCATTGCAGCTCTATTTACAATAGCAAGGACATGGAAGCAACCTAAGTGTCCATCAACAGATGAATGGATAAATATAATATATAATAATAATATTATATAATATTATTATATATAGTTATTCTAAAAAGTGCCTGGTGATATTTCATTGTGATTTCATTTGCATTTCATTGCATTTAACATGAGAGTTACTCATGTTAAGCTTATTTTCATGTTGATACAGTTTGGAAAAATGTCTACTTGGTTTCTCTGTCCATTTTCTTAATTTTTTTATTTTATATTGGAGTATAGTTGATTAACAAAGTTGTGATACTTTCAGGTGTAGAGCAAAGTGATTCAGTTATACATATAAATGTATCTATTCTTTTTCAAAGTATTTTCCCACTTAGGTCGTTATATAATATTGAGCAGAGTCCCTGTGCTATACAGTAGGTCCCTGCTGGTTATCCATTTTATTTTATTGTATGTTTTTCACATCTTTATTGGAGTATAATTGTTTTTCATTGTTGTGGTAGTTTCTGCTGTATAACAAAGTGAATCAGCTATATGTATACGTATATCCTCTTATCCCCTCCCTCTTGCGTCTGCCTTTCACCCTCCCTATCCCACCCCTCTAGTTGGTCACAAAGCACCAAGCTGATCTCCCTGTGCTATGCAGCTGCTTGCCACTAGCTATCAATTTTATATTTGGTTCTGTTTATATATCAATGCCATTCACTCACTTCGTCCCAGCTTACCCTTTGCCCTCCCCGTGACCTCAAGTCCATTCTCTACATCTGCGTCTTCATTCCTTTCCTACCCTTAGGTTCTCCAGAACCATATTTCTTATTTAGACTCCATATATATGTGTTAGCCTATGATATTTGTTTCTCTCTATCTGACTTACTTCACTCTGTATGACAGACTCTAGGTCCATCCACCTAACCACAAAAAACTCAATTTCATTTCTTTTTATGACTAATATTCCATTGTATTTATGGGCCACAACTTTATTCATTCCTCTGTTGATGGACACTTAGGTTCTTTCCATGTCCTAGCTATTTTAAATAGAGCTGCAATGAACATTGTGGTAATGACTCTTTTTGAATTATGGTTTTCTCAGGGTATATGCCCAGTAGTGGAATTGCTGGGTCATATGGTAGTTCTGTTTTTAGTATTTTAAGGAACCTCCATACTGTTCTGCATAGTGGCTGTATTAATTTACATTCTTACCAACAGTGCAAGAGGGTTCGTTTTTCTCCACACCCTCTCCAGCATTTATTGTTTGTAGATATTTTAATGATGACCATTCTGACCAGTGTGAGGAGACACCTCATTGTACTTTTGATTTGCGTTTCTCTAATGATTAGTGATGTTGAACATTCTTCCATGTGTTGGTTGGCAAGCTGTATATTTCTTTGGAGAAATGTCTATTTAGGTCTTCTACCCATTTTTGTATTGGGCTGTCCATATTTTGATATTGAGCTGCATGAGCTGCTTGTATATTTTGGAGATTAATCCTTTTCCAGGTGCTTCATTTGCAAATATTTTCTCCCATTCTGAGGGTTGTCTTTTCATCTTGTTTATGGTTTCCTTTGCTGTGCAAAAGCTTTGAAGTTTCATTAGGTCTGATCTGTTTATATTTGTTTTAATTTCCATTTCTCTAGGAGGTGGGTCAAAGTTTCTTGCTGTGATTTACATCATGCCTATGTTTTCCTCTAAGAGTTTTATGATGTCTGGCCTTTAATTTAGGTCTTTAAACCATTTGGAGTTTATTTTTGTATACAGTGTTAGGGAGTGTTCTAATTTCATTCTTTTACCTGTAGCTGTACAGTTTTCCCAGCACCAATTATTGAAGAGGCTGTCTTTTCTCCATTGTATATTCTTGGCTCCTTTATCAAAAATAAGATGACCATATGTGCATGGGTTTATCTCTGGGTTTTCTATCCTGTTCCATTGATCTATATTTCTGTTTTTGTGCCAGTACCATACTGTCATAATTATCATAGCTTTGTAGTATAGTCTGAAGTCAGGGAGCATGACTCCTCCAGCTCCGTTTTTCTTTCTCAATATTGCCTTTGTTCTTCAGGGTCTTTTGTGTTTCCATACAAATTGTGGAATTTTTCATTCTAGTTCTGTGAGAAATGCCATTGATAGTTTGATAGAGATTACATTGAATATATAGATTGCTTTGGGTAGTATAATTTTTTTCACAATGTTATATCTTCCAATCCAAGAACATGGTATATCTCTCCAGCTGATTGTATCCTCTTTATCTTCTTCCATCAGTGTCTAATAGTTTTCTCAATACAGGTCTTTTGTCTCCTTAGGTCGGTTTATTCCTAGGTATTTTATTCTTTTTGTTGCAAAGGTAAAAGGAGGTGTTTCCTTAATTTCTTTTTCAGATTTTTCAGCATTAGTGTATAGGAATGCAAGAGATTACTGTGCATTAATTTTGTATCCTGCTACATTACCAAATTCATTGTTTACCTCTAGTAGTTTTCTGGTAACATCTTTAGGATTCTCTATCTGTAGTGTCATGTCATCTGCAAACAGTGACAATTTTACTTCTTTTCTGATTTAGATTCCTTTGATTTCATTTTCTTCTCTGACTGCTGTGGCTAAAACTTCCAAAATTATGTTGAATTATACTGGTGAGAGTGGGCAACCTTGTCTTGTTCCTGATCTTAGTGGAAATGGTTTCCGGTTTTCATCATTGGGAAAGATGTTGGCTGTGGGTTTTTCATATATGGCCATATTATGTTGAGGTAAGTTCCCTCTATGCCTACTTTCTGGAGATTTTTTAATCATAAATTGGTGTTGAAATTTGTCAAAGGCTTTTTCTGCATCTATTGAGATTATCATATGGTTTTTATCCTTCAATTTGTTAATATGGTGTATCATATTAATTGATTTGTGTATATTGAAGAATCTTTGCATTCCTGGGATAGAACCCACTTGATCATGCTGTATGATCCTTTAAATGTGCTGTTGGATTCTTTTTGCTAGTGTTTTGTTGAGGATGTTTACATCTGTGTTCATCAGTGTTATTGGCCTGTAGTTTTCTTTTATTGTGACATCTTTGGTTTTAGTATCAGGGTCATGGTGGCCTCATAGAATGAGTTTGGGAGTGTTCCTCCCTCTTATAATTTTTGGAAGACTTTGAAAAGGATAGGGGTTAGCTCTTTCCTAAATGTTGGATAGAATTTGCCTGTGAGGCCATCTGGTCCTGGGCTTTTCTTTTTTGGAAGATTTTTAATCATAGTTTCAATTTCAGTGCTTGTGACTGGTCTGATTATTTTTTCTATTTCTTCCTGGTTCAGTCTCAGAAGGTTGTGCTTTTCTAAGAAATTGTCCATTTCTTCCAGATTGTCTGTTGTTTTAGCATATGATTGCTTGTAGTAGTTTCTCATGATCCTTTGTATTTCTACATTGTCAGTTGTTACTTTTCCTTTTTTAAACTAGCTGCTCCACTGCTTGTGGGATCTTCCTGGACCAGGGCATGAACCCGTGTTCCCTGCATCAGCAGGCAGACTTTCAACCACTGCGTCACCAGGGAAGCCCTCCGTTTTCATTTCTAATTCTGTTGATTGAGTCTTCTCCCTTTTTTTCTTGATGAGTCTGGCTAATGGTTTATCAATTTTGTTTATCTTCTCAGAGAACCAGCTTTTATAATCTTTGTTATTGTTTCCTACATTTCTTTTTCATTTATTTCTGATCTGATCTTTGTGATTTCTTTCCTTGTGCGGTTTGAGTTTTTTCTTGTTTCTTGAGGTAGGATTGTACTGCTATAAATTTCTCTCTTAGAACTGCTTTTGCTGCATCCCAAATGTTTTGGGTCATTGTGTTTTCATTGTCATTTGTTTCTACGTATTTTTTGATTTCCTCTTTGTTTTGTTCAGTGATTTCTTAGTTATTTAGTAGTGTATTGTTTAGCCTCCATGTGTTTGTATTTTTTACAGTTTTTTTCCTGTAATTGATATCTGGTCTCATAGTATTGTGGTAGGAAAATATACTTGATGCCATTTCAATTTTCTTAAATTTGCCAAGGCTTGAATTGTGACCCAAATATGATCTATCCTGGAGAATGTTCCATGAGCCCTTGAGAAGAAAGTCTATTCTGTAGTTTTTTGGTGAAATGTTCTATAAATATCAGTTAGTCTATCTTGCTTAAGTGTTATTTAAAGCTTCTGTTCCTTATTTATTTTTATTTTGGGTAATCTGTCCATTGGTGAAAGTGGGTGTTAAAGTCCCCTACTATGACTCTGTTACTATCAATTTTCCCTTTTATGGCTGCTGGCATTTGCCTTATATATCGTGGTGCTCCTATGTTTGGTGCATAAATATTTACAATTGTTATATCTTCTTCTTGGATTGATCCCTTGATCACTATGTAGTGTCCTTCTTTGTCTTTCATAATAGTCTCTATTTTAAAGTCTATTTTGTCTGATATGGGAATTGCTACTCCAGCTTTCTTTTCATTTCCATTTGCATGGAATATCTTTTTCCATCCACTCACTTTCAGTCTGTATGTGTCCCGAGGTCTAATGTGGGTCTCTTGTGGACAGAATACTTACAGGTCTTGTTGTTGTATCCATTAAGTCAATCTATCTCTTTTGGTTGGAGCATTAAATCATTTACATTTAAGGTAGTTATCTATATGTATGTTCCTATTACCATTTTCATAGTTGTTTTGAGTTTGTTATTGTAGGTCTTTACCTTCTCTTGTGTTTCCTGCCTAGAGAAGTTCCGTTAGCATTTGTTGTAAAGCTGATTTGGTGTTGCTGTATTCTCTTAACTTTTGCTTGTCTGTAAAGGTTTTAATTTCTCTGTTTAATCTGAATGATATCCTTGCTGGGTACAGTAATCTTGGTTGCAGTTTTTTCCCTTTCATCACTGTAACTGTGTCCTGCCACTCCCTTCTGACTTGCAGAGTTTCTGCTAAAAGATCAGCTGTTAACCTTATGGGAATTCCCTTGTATGTTATTTGTTGCTTTTCCTTTGCTGCTTTTTTTTTTCTTTATATTTATTTTTTGATAATTTGATTAACGTGCTTGGCATATTTCTCCTTGGATTTATCCTGTATGGACTCTCTGTGCTTCCTGGACTTGTTTATTTCCTTTCCCATATTAGGGAAGTTTTCAACTATAAACTCTTCAAATATTTTCTCAGTCCCTTTTCCTTTTTTTCTCTTCTTCTTCTGGGGCCGCTATAATTTGAATGTTGGGGTATTTTATGTTGTCCTGGAGGTCTCTGAGACTGTCCTCTTCTTTTCATTCTTTTCTTTAAATTCTGCTCTGCAGTAGTTATTTCCAATATTTTATCTTCCAGGTCACTTATCCATTCTTCTGCCTCAGTTATTCTGCTATTGATTCCTTCTAGAGTATTTTAAATTTCATTTATTGTGTTATTCATCATTATTTGTTCGCTCTTTAGTTCTTTTATGTCTTTGTTAAATGTTTCTTGTATTTTCTCCATTCTATTTCCAAGATTGATCATGTTTACTATAATTTATCTATATATTTTTTTCAGGTAGACCCTCCTATTTCTTCCTCATTTGTTTGATCTATTGGGTTTTACCTTGCTCCTTCATCTGCTGTGCAACTCTCTGTCTTCTCATTTTGTTTAAGTTACCATGTTTGGGGTCTCCATTTTGCAGGCTGAAGATTAATAGTTCCTGTTGTTTTTGGTGTCTGCCTCCAATGGGTAAGGTTGTTTCAGTGTGTTGTATAGGCTTCCTGGTGGAGAGAACTGGTTCCTGTGCTCTGGTGTATGAGGCTGGATCTTGTATTTCTCATGGGCAAGACCACATCTGGTGGTTGTTTTTTGGTGTCTGTGACATTATTATTATTTTAGGCAGCCTCTCTGCTAATGGGTGGGTTTGTGCTCCTGTCTTGCTAGTTGTTTGGCATATGGTATCCAGCACTGTAGCTTGCTTGTCATTGAGTGGAGCTGGGTCTTCACATTGAGATAGAGATCTCTGATATAACTTTTGCTATTTGCTATTACATGGGGCCAGGAGGTCTTTTGTGGGCCAATGTCCTGAAGTCAGCTCTCTCACCTCAGAGGCTCAGGCCTGACATCTGGCTGGAGCAGTAAGACCCTGTCAACCACATGGCTCAGTAGAAAAGAGAGAAAAAAGCAGAAAGAAAAATAAAATAAAGTTATTAAAATAAAAATATATTATTAAAAATAAAAAAAACTTAAAATAAAAAAAGAAGAAAGCTACCCAATCAAAACAAAAACAAAAACAGACAA
>NW_020174653.1:992735-1009326 GCF_003031525.2 Neophocaena asiaeorientalis asiaeorientalis
AGAGAGAGAGAGAGAGAGAGAGAGCAACCAAATTAATAAACAAATGTACCAAGGAAAATAAGCTCTAAATACTAAACTAAGGTAACCATAAAACCAGAAACAAATTAGATGCAGAAAGCAAACACCAATTCTACAGTTGTTCCCAAAGTTCACTGCCTGAACTTTGGGATGATACTTTGTTTATTCAGGTATTCCACAGATGCAGGGTAGATCAATTTGATTGTGGAGATTTAATCCTCTGCTCCTGAGGCTGCATGGAGAGATTTCCCTTTCTCTTCCTTGTTCATACAGCTCTGGGGGTTTAGCTTTGGATTTGGCCCCACCTCTGCATGTAGGTTGCCTGAGGGCATCTGTTCCCCACCCAGAGAGGACAGGGTTAAATAGCAGCTGATTACGGTGTCCTGGCTCACTCAGGCCAGGGGGAGGGTGGGGTACAGAATGCAGGGCGAGGCTATGGCAGCAGAGGTCCCATGACATTTCAACAGCCTGAGGCATGCCGTGTGTTCTCCAGGGAAGTTGTCCCTGTTTTACAGGACCCTGGTAGTGGCAGGCTGTACAGGCTCTCAGGGCAGGAGGTGTGGATAGTGACCTGTGCTTGCACACATGCTTCTTGGTGGCTACAGCAGCAGCCTTAGAGTTTCATGCCCGTCTCTGGTATCTGCCCTGATAGCCGAGGCTTGCCCCCATCTCTAGAGCTTGTTTAGGCAATGATCTGAATCCTCTGTGGGGCCTTTAGGGACTTTCCACCCCCTCACTTGTTCCCGTAAACCAACCTCTTGCGCCACTCCTTACAAATTAAACGAGCCCTGTTATCAGCCCCATCTTTGGGGCTACCAGATATTACTAAGCCTTTTCATCTGTACGTGGCCGAGAATAAAGGTATTGCAAAGGGAGTACTAACTCAGAAACTGGGCCCCTGGAATCGCCCGGTTGCGTACCTATCAAAGAAATTGGATCCTGTGGCAGCAGGATGGCCCGCCTGTTTAAAAATAATCGCCGCGGTGGCCGCTTTGGTCAAAGATGCTGACAAACTGACTTTGGGGCAGAACTTAACGATAACAGCCCCCCATGCATTAGAAAGTGTAATTCGCCAGCCACCCGACAGATGGCTAACAAATGCCAGAATGACTCATTACCAAGCCCTGCTGTTAAACTCAGATCGTATTAAGTTTACATCAGCCACAGGACTCAACCCGGCCACCTTGTTACCCGACCCTGACCTGGAAAGCACTACCGTCATCCATGATTGTCAGGAAGTACTGGCTGCAGCACACGGTAGCAGACCAGACTTGATGGATCAGCCCCTCCCCAACGCCGACGTTACCTGGTTTACTGACGGAAGCAGTTTCCTAGAGGAAGGTAAGCGTCGGGCGGGAGCTGCCGTGGTAGACGGGAAAGAGGTCATCTGGGCAGCCGCATTACCGCAAGGGACATCGGCCTAACGGGCTGAACTAATCGCCATGACTAGAGCATTGGAACCAGCAGAAAACAAAAAGGTAAACATCTATACGGACAGTAGGTACGCATTTGCTACCGCCCATGTCCATGGGGCCATTTACCAACAAAGAGGGTTGCTTACCTCGGCGGGCAAAGAAATTAAAAACAAAGAAGAAATAGTGGCACTGCTAGCTGCCCTCATGCTCCCCACTAAAGTCAGCATCATTCATTGCCCCGGACACCAGAAGGACAATACCCCGGTGACAAGAGGCAACAACATGGCAGATAGGGTGGCACGAGAAATGGCTCTACGGGAAATCATACTAGAACTATGAGATGAGAGTCCTGGGAAACCAAATGATAGGGGAACAATTACCCCAGCCATAACTAAAGGAACATTATCTCCTCAACAAGCAAAATCCATGCTACAACAGATTCACAGATGGACACACTTGGGAACCAAAAAGATGGTGTCCCTACTACACAAGACAGGTTATGATACCCCTGGACTAACTAAATTAGCTGAGCAGATTGCACGAGAGTGCATTCCATGCCAACAGGTAAACTCCCATAAAGGAAAACTTGAGGTCGGAAAAAGGCTCAGAGGAGACCGCCCAGGAGCCTATTGGGAGGTCGACTTCACTGAAATACGCCCTGGAAGGTACGGTAACAGGTATCTTCTAGTTTTTATAGATACCTTCTCAGGATGGGTAGAAGCTTTCCCGACGAAGAAGGAGACAGCTACTGTGGTGGCCAAAAAGATCTTAGAAGAAATTTTCCCCCGGTTCGGGGCACCAAAGGTAATAGGATCAGATAATGGTCCCGCCTTCGTCGCCCAGGTAAGTCAGGGTGTGGCCAAATACCTGGGGACTGATTGGAAATTACATTGTGCCTATAGACCCCAGAGTTCAGGACAGGTAGAGAGAATGAATAGAACTCTAAAAGAGACCCTAACTAAATTGTCCATAGAGACTGGCGGTACAGATTGGACGGTGCTCCTTCCCTTAACCCTGTTCCAGGCTAGAAATACCCCCTTCCGCTCTCATCTTACTCCATTTGAAATACTATACGGGGCCCCACCTCCTCTTCTTACGCTAGGGAAAAAAATAAGTCCTGACTGCCAGAATAACACTGACTTATATGCTAGGCTGTTGGGACTCCAGTTGGTCCAAAAGGAGGTGTGGTCCCAGCTGGCAGAGGCTTACCGACCAGGAACACCAGCAGAGGCTCATCCCTTCCAAGTCGGAGATTCCGTGTACGTCCGTCGGCACCGAACCCAGACACTAGAGCCTCGGTGGAAAGGACCATACATCGTCCTGCTCACCACCTCCACGGCTATAAAGGTAGACGGCATCACTGCGTGGATTCATGCTTCACACGTGAAGGCCGCGCCAGCATGTGCATCATTGGAATGGCGAGCCCAAAAGACCAGCAACCCGCTCAAGCTCAAGCTCCTGCGATCATCAGACTTATAACTTTAACTTTGTTACCCCTACTGACTGTGAGTAATTTTAGTCCTCACCTGCCCCAGCGTTTAACCTGGCAGGTAATTTCCCAAATTGGAGATGTAATATGGTCTGTTAGCCATACCGCTGCCCCTTGGACCTGGTGGCCAGACTTTTTTCCCGATGTTTGTAAATTGGCCCTGGGAGTCCCCTCTAACTGGGATCTAGAAGGATACTATAATCAACATGCTGTCCCGGCCCAACCTTCCCCGCCCGGGCGCCAAGGATTAGACCCTTGGGGGGGTTGTTCCACCAAAGATCGGAGAAGCATGCTCAGGGCCCTTTCCTTTTATGTATGCCCTGGGTTCCATCGTCACCGATCTCTAAATTATCAATGCGGGGGAAAGGAACATTTCTATTGCAAAAGCTGGGAATGTGAAACCACAGGAGACACCTACTGGAAACCCACCTGTGGCTGGGACTTTATCAAGGTAATGGCCAACTACACTCATCAGAAAACCAGAAGCTAGGGAAATCCCCAATGGGCCAATGTGCCCGAATGTTCAAAATGGTGCCTTCCCCTTAAAATTTCTTTTAGTGAACCAGGGAAAAAAAGATAAAAACTGGATAAATGGCCATTCATGGGGTATCAGGTTTTACAAAGAACGGTATGATGATGGATTACTGATGACCATCAAATTAAAAATCGAAACCCCTACTCCAGTTCCTATAGGCCCCAATTCTGAGATAGGGCACTCTCTGCTACCTTTGGCCCCTCCCACAGTGCTACCAGGGATAAGAAACCAGACTTCTGGGCCAAAAGGAATAATAATCAAACCCAAAACCCCCCGGGACCGAATGCTCTCATTGGTCCAGGCGGCTTTTGAGGTTCTAAATGCCACAAATCCGGAGGCTACTAAATCATGTTGGCTTTGCTATGCTGCTCCTCCCCCTTATTATGATGCTATAGGATACAGTTCTAATTATAGTAATGTCAGCACTCCAGATCAATGTCGATGGAAACAAAAAGGAAATAATAGATTGACCTTGTCCTCGGTATCAGGAAATGGTACATGTGTAGGAACGCCCCCCTCATCCCATCGACATCTTTGTGCCAATTTAAGCCTCCCACAGGGCTCAGGGTATCTCCTCCCTCCTCCGGATGGATGGTGGGCATGTAACACAGGATTGACCCCCTGCATTTCTTTAGAGGTCCTTAAAGCTTCAACCGATTTTTGTGTGTTAGTTCAGCTGGTCCCCAGACTCATTTATCATTCAGATTCATCCTTTCTAGATGAATACGAAGGCAAAAGAAGGTTTAAGAGAGAGCCCATAACCCTCACCCTGGCTGTACTCCTAGGACTAGGAATGGCAGCCGGGGTAGGAACAGGTGCAACAGCCAGCCCGGACTCCCTCCCAGATATCTGTAATGCACTAGCCCCCTTCAGGCTATGTTCACACAGCCAACCGCAGTCCTCTCCCTGAGATCTGAATTCCAAAGCCTGAGCCTCAGCTCCCAGTCCACACCCATCGTGTTGGGTGAGCAGACAAGCCTCTCAGGCTGGTGAGTGCTGGCTGGCACCAATCCTCTGTGTGGAAATCTCTCCACTTTGCCCTCTGCACCCCTGTTACTGCGCTCTCCTCTGCTGCTCCGAAGCTTCCCACACCCCCCTGTCTCTACCAGTGAAGGAGCTTCCTAGTGTGTAGAAACTTCTCCTCCTTCACAGCTCCGTCCCAGAGGTGCAGGTCACATCCCTATTGTTTTGTTTCTGTTTTTTCTTTTGCCCTACCCATGTACGTAGGGAGTTTCTTGCCTTTTGGGAAGTGTGAGGTCTTCTGCCATCATTCAGTATGTATTCTGTAGGAGCTGTTCCTCATGTAGATGTATTTCTGACATATTTGTGGGGAGGAAGGTTATCTTCACATCTTACTCCTCTGTCATCTTGAAGTTTCTCTGGTTATCCATTTTAAATGTAGCAGTGCCTCTGTCCATTTTTAATTGTATTGTTTTCTTTGTTTGTTTTGCTATTGAATCATATGAGTCATTTATATATTTTGGATATTAACCCTTTACCAGATGTATGATTTTAAAATATTTCTCCCATTCTATATGTTGCCTTTCTCTTTTGCTGTTTATGATAATATTAAATATAGAAACTTCTAAAAAACTCCACCAAAAAGCTGTCAGAATTAATCAACAAATAGCGTAAAGTTCCAAGATACGAAACCAATATACAGAAATCAGTTGTGTTTCTATACAAAAACAATGAAACATCTGAAAAAGAAAACAGTCACATTCACAATAGCATCAAATATAATAAAACACTTAGGAATAAATTTAAACAAGGAGGTAAAAGATCTGTGGACTGAAAACTACAAGTCTTTGGAGCTGGTTACTCTGCCAGTTTCACTGGAGTACTCGCATATTTTTAAAATTTTAGATTTTAGAACATTTTATCTATCTGAAATTAAATTTAGATCAGCTAGAATGATTTAATATTGAACATGAACAGAAAGTAATGAACCTAAGTACACATCATATTCACAATATTCACACAGAAGAAAATTTAAGAAGGATATTAATACTACTTACATTTGAATATCATTCTAACTGTATGTTTTCAATAAGATATAAGAACAAAAGACTGCACAGAACTATTGAACTCTGCTAAGTAGCTTTACTGTTATAGTGGTACATTTGATTATCTTTACATATATTATGCTGCACAATAAAAAAATATTAAGGCAGCAACTACTTAGGACTCAAAATTCTTACCATATAAGTAAAATACAGTGGAGAAAAGCTGTTTTCTTGGCTAATATTCAGAAACATTAACATCAACTTGTGATTTTTCATACTATGTATTCCCTTCTCACCACTAAACAAGATTAAACCCAGTGATATTCTACTAGTAATGTATAAAGCTAGGGCCCAAATGTTGATTTCTGAATTCCATTCCACATAACTGAGGCACTCTTACCATCTCTTATTAAATATCATCCCCTTCTAATAGGTTGATTGCAGATCTAGATAGAATAAGTAAAATACAATTTTATCCCGAACAATTTCTTTGGGAAAAAAATGTCCTCAGAGACTAATTGGAATAGTTAAAATAGAAATGTGTGTATCAAAGGAAATAGTGATGATGATGGATTGTAACACTGAGTAAAGGAAAAGTACCCATAAGCTCCACATGGATAATCTAAATAAACATGAAAGAAAGAAAGGGAGGGATTTATTTTTTTAGGAGGCAAACAACAGCTAATGGAAAATTTTCACTTGGTGACTTGGTGACTTGTATATCCACCAATTTTCCATAACTAAATGGCACCATCAACAGGACAAACTGAAAGGATATTACCCTGTTGTTATAAATACACATCACTTTTGTTGTATTACTGCCAAAACATTTTAACTTGGATCCAATCCTGAGGCAACTATCAGACAACCAAATATATATGTATTTAAAATAACTGGTGTATACTTGTTGTCAATTAAAAATAAATAAATAAATAAAAGTCTAAGTTAGATTAAAAAAAAAGAAAAAGACTTATCTAAATTAAATTTAGACTAAAGGACAAAACAAAAAAATTCAGTGTATGATCCTTAATTATATCTTAGAGTAAGAAAAAAAAAATCAGAAGTTGTTTATTGGGACAATTGGAAAATTGCATGTATCAATGCTAAACGATTGAGAGAAATGCAAATATTACCTTTATGTAGAAGGTTGTTCTTGCTCTAAGGAGACACATGTTGAGTGTTTGTTCGTAAAGCATTGTGATTTCTTCAATATACTCAGAAATGGATTAGCTAAAAAATAATGTCTATGTATGTATGCCTAGATGTGAATATGTATGTATGCATGTACATTTGTGTGTATATATTTATGTATGAAGGATGAGTGAAAGCAAATATATCAAAATGTAAATAATTTATGGATATGGCTGAAGAGGATATGGGCATATTTTGGCTTGATGTATTGCAAAATGTAAAGCTCATAGACAAATTTTAATAGAGTTATTGTGACCATAAAGCAATCCAAGCCAATTCAGGTATGTGTCCCCTGTGACGTGAATCACTGTGTAGCACACATATGCCAGACAAGGTCTGAAACTTCCTTCAGATATTTTCTTCACATCAAAAGTGATACAGAAATGCAAGTGTGGCCTGGGGCTTTGATTGGTGCAGGAAGGGTTCGATTGCATATCATCTATTCTCTCCATTTTAGAGGGCCATTGGAGCTTTGCCTGGGAAGCAGGAACTAGGGACATGGAGTGATCATTATGTTTTATATACTGACCACAGTGTCCATATAAATGGGATTCTATTTTATAGCCTACATATCAAGAGAGCAAAATTTTGTTAGTTCTTTGCTAGTTGGGAAGGAAAACAGAAATCAGAAAAGATGTTGCAAACCCTTATTTTTTCAATTTGTACTCAGACTATCAGAGGATATTTAGGAGCAAATTACAATACATTATAGTAGAAAATGCACCTTAGGTTTTTACAACAGCCTCCACTAAAAGTATAGGTAACTGTCAACTATTTAAATATTAAAATCTATAATTGTAAATAAGGAAGCCTGGAAATAAGGAAGGAGTAAAGAAAAAAATGGAAGCAACTAAATTGCTCCTATTTAAAGAAGAAATCAAAAAATGGAAAGACAAATATTTAGAAATGTAAAATAATGAGAATATTTTGTGCCTGACAAATTTAATTTTAAATAACAGGCTATGTGTCCTTACATTTTTAATAAAGAATATGCAGATGCCATTGGAAATAAGCAAGACAAAGTAAAACATCTGGAAGAATTTTTTTAATTACACCAAAAAATAAAACTAAAATCAGCAAAATTTTTTAAGGTTTTTAAAGCAATAAAAATCTCCCCAAAATTAAACAGTGCTAGGAAAAGATGAACAAAAATAATTTAGTTACAGATGGGACTAAGTGAAAATGATTACATAAATTGAATATAATCTCATTTTTAAAAGTTCATAAAAGTTATGATTATCAGTGTACTTATATATGTGTATTGTTAATGACCAATATTTATTCAAGTAGAAAATCAAATTAAACCCACAATCTGGTTTAAGTAGTAAATTGTTTCACCGAATTAAATATTACCCAACTGGACACTTTGTAATTGCTTTTAATCAAAAATTTGTATGTAATCTCATGAGTCTGTAAACAGAGCCTTTATTATTTCAATAGATAACAAAAGAGCATTTTTAAAGATTTCAGAATATGGACATAGAAGCGTAAGTCAATAATTTTTAGGGGAGTTGAGGAAGATCGTGGAAGGGGGAGTTGAGGAAGATGGCAGAAGAGTAAGACACGGAGATCACCTTCCTCCCCACAGATACAACAGAAATACTTGTACACGTGGAACTGCTCCTATAGAACACCCACTGAACGCTGGCAGAAGACCTCAGACATCCCAAAAGGCAAGGAAGTCCCTGCATACCTGGGTAGGGCAAAAGAAAAAAGAATAAACAGAGACAAAAGAATAGGGACGGGACCTACACCAATGGGAGGGAGTTGTGAAGGAGGAAAGGTTTCCACATACTAGGAAGCCGCTTCATGGGAGGAGACTGTGGGTGGTGGAGGGGGGAAGCTTCGTAGCCTCGGAGGAGAGCACAGAACAGGGGTGCAGAGGGCAAAGTGGAGAGATTCCCGCACAGAGGATCAGTACCGACCAGCACTCACCAGCCCAAGAGGCTTGTCTGCTCACCCACAGGGAAAGACAGGGATTGGGAGCTGAAGCTTGGGACTGCAGGGAGAGGACTGGAGTTGGTGGCATGAACACAGACTGAAGGGGTTAGTGCACCACCTATAGCCAGGCGGGAGTCTGGGAAAAAGTCTGGACATGCCAAAGAGGCAAGAGACTGTTTCTTCCCTCTTTGTTTCCTGCTGTGCGAGGAGAGGAGATTAAGAGAGCCTCTTAAAGGAGCTCCAGAAATGGGCGTGAGCCACGGCTATCAGTGTGGACCCCAGAGACAGAAATGAGACGCTAAGGCTGCTGCTGCCGCCACCAAGAAACCTGTGTGCGAGCACAGGTCACTATCCACACCTGCGATCCCGGGAGCTTCTGCAGCCTGCCACTGCCAGGTTCCCGTCATCCAGGGACAACTTACCCGGGAGAGCACACAGCGTGCCTCAAGCTGCTGCAACGTCACACAGGCCTCTGCCACCACAGGCTCACCCCACATCCGTACCCCTCCCTTCCCCCAGCCTGAATGAGCCAGAGCCCATGAATCAGCTGTTCCTTTAACCCCGTACTGTCGGAGTGAAGAACAGACGCCCTGAGGGGACCTACACGCAGAGGCAGGGCCAAATCCAAAGCTGAACAACAGGAGCTGTGTGAACAAAGAAGGGAAAGGGAAATTTCTCCAAGCAGCCACAGGAGCAGCAGATTAAATCTCCACAATGATGTTGATGTACCCTGCATCTGTGGAATACCTGAATAGACAATGAATCATCCCAAATTGAGGATGTGGACTTTGGGAGCAAGATTTATTATTTTTTCCCCTTCTCCCCTTTTGGTGAATGTGTATGCTTCTGTGTGAGATCCTGTCTGTATAGCTTTGCTTTCACCATTTGTCCTAGGATTTTGTCCGTCTCTTTTTGTTGTTGTTGTTGTAGTTGTTCTTTCTTCTTACTTAAAAAAAAAAAAAAAAAACCTTAATAGTTATTTTTATTTTAATAACATTTTATCTTTTATTTTATCCTCTTTCTCTCTCTTTCTTCCTTTCTTTCTTTCTTTCTTCTTTCTTCCTCCCTTCCTTCCTTTCTTTCTTTCTTTCTTTCTTTCTTTCTTTCTTTCTTTCTTTCTTTCTTTCTATCTTCATTCATTTTTTCTCCCTTTTATTTTGAGCTGTGTGGCTGAAAGGCTCTTGGTGCTCCAGCCAGGAGTCAGTGCTGTGCCTCTGAGGTGGGAGAGCCAACTTCAGGACACTGGTCCACAAGAGACCTCCCAGCTCCATGTAATATCAAACAGTGAAAATATCCCAAAGATCTCCATCTCAACACCAACACCCAGCTTCACTCAATGACCAGCAAGCTACAGTCCTGGACACCATATTCCAAACAACTAGCTAGACAGGAACACAACCCCACCCATTAGCAGAGAGTCTGCCTACAATCATAAAAAGGCCACAGACACCCGCAAAGACACCACCATATGTGGACCTCCCCCAAGAAAGACAAGATCCAGCCTTATCACACCAGAACACAGGCACTAGTGCCCTCCACCAGGAAGACTACACAACCCACTGAACCAACATTAGCCACTGGGGAAAGACACCAAAACAAAAGCGGGAACTATGATCTTGCAGCCTGCAAAAAGGAGACCCCAAACACAGTAAGATAAGCAAAATGAGAAGACAGAAAAACACACAGAAGATGAAGGAGAAAGTAAAAACCCACAAACCCAACAAATGAAGATGAAATAGGCAGTCTACCTGAAAAAGAATTCAGAATAATGATAGTAAAGACATACAAAATCCTGGAAATTGAACAGAGAAAATGCAAGAAACATTTAACAAGGACCTAGAAGAACTAAAGAGGAAATAAGCAATGATGAAAAACACAATAAATGAAATTAAAAATACTCTAGAAGGGATCATTAGCAGAATAACTGAGGCAGAAGAATGGATAAGTGACCTAGAAGATAAAAGAGTGGAAATAACTACTGCAGAAAAGAATAAAGAAAAAAGAATGAAAAGAATTCAGGACAGTCTCAGAGACTTCTGGGACAACATTAAAAGCAACAACATTTGAATTATAGGGGTCGCAGAATAAGAAGAGAAAAAGAAACGGACTGAGCAAATATTTGAAGAGATTATAGTTGAAAATTTCCCTAATATGGGAAAGGAAATAGTTAATCAAGTCCAGGAAGCACAGAGAGTCCCATACAGGATAAATCCAAGGAAAACATGCCAAGACACATACGAATCAAATGTTTAAAAATTAAATACAAAGAAAACATATTAGAAGCAGCAAGGGAAAAACAACAAATAACACTCAAGGGAATCCCCATAAGGTTAACAGCTGATCTTTCATCAGAAATGCTGCAAGCCAGAAGGGAGAAGCAGGACATATTTAAAGTGATGAAGGAGAAAAACCTACAACCAAGATTACTCTATCCAGCAACGATTTCATTCAGATTTGATGGAGAAATTTAAAACTTTAGAGACAATTAAAACCTGAGAGAGTTCAGCACCACCACACCAGCTTTACAACAATGCTAAAGGAATGTCTCTATGTAAGAAGCACAAGGGAAGGAAAAGACCAACAATAACAAACTCAAAACAATTAAGAAAATGGGAATAGGAATATACATATCGATAATTACCTTAAATATAAATGGATCAAATGTTCCCACCAAAAAACACAGACTGGCTGAATGGATACAAAAACAAGATCCATATATATGCTGTCTACAAGAGACCCACTTCAGACCTAGGGACATATACAGACTGTAAATGAGGGGATGGAAAAAGATATTCCATGCAAATGGAAATCAAAGGAAAGCTAGAGTAGCAATTCTCATTTCTGACAATATGACTTTAAAATAAAGACTATTACAAGAGGCAAAGAAGCACACTATATAATGATCAAGGGATTGTTCCAAGAAGAAGATATAACAATTATAAGTAATTAGGTACCCAACACAAGAGCACATCAATACATAAGGCAAATGCTAACAGCCATAAAAGGGGAAATTGACAGTAACACATTCATAGTAGGGGACTTTAACACCCCACTTTCACCAATGGACAGATCATCCAAAATGAAAATAAATAAGGAAACACAAGCTTTAAATGATACAACAAACAAGATGGACTTAATTGTTATTTATAGGACATTCCATCCAAACCCAACAGAATACATATTTTTCTGAAGTGCTCATGGAACATTCTCCAGGATAGATCATAGCTGGGGTCTCAAATCAAGACTTGGTAAATTTAAGAAAATTGAAATTGTATCAAGTATCTTTTCCGACCACAACACTATGAGACTAGATATCAATTACAGGAAAAGATCTGTAAAAAAATACAAACACGTGGAGGCTAAACAATACACTACTTAATAACCAAGAGATCACTGAAGAAATCACAGAGGAAAAAAAAAAAAAAAACCTAGAAACAAATGACAATGGATACTTGATGACCCAAAACCTATGGGATGCAGGAAAAGCACTTCTAACAGGGAAGTAATACAATTTTAGCAATACAATCCTACATTAAGAAACATGAAACATCTCAAATAAACAACCTAACCTTGCACCTAAAGCAATTAGAGAAAGAAGAACAAAATAAACCCAAAGTTAGCAGAAGGAAAGAAATCATAAAGATCACATCAGAACCAAATGAAAAATAAATGAAGGAAATGACAGTAAAGATCAATAAAACGAAAAGCTGGTTATTTGAGAAGAAAAACAAAATTGATAAAGCATTAGCCAGACTCATCAAGAAAAAAAGGGAGAAGACTCAAATCAATAGAATTAGAAATGAAAAAGGAGAAGTAACAACTGACACTGCAGAAATACAAAAGATATTGAGAGATTACTACAAGCAACTCTAGGCCAATACAATGGACAACCTGGAGGAAATGGACAAATTCTTAGAAATGCACAACTGCCAAGAGTGAACCAGAAGGAAATAGAAAATATGAGCAGAGCAATCACAAGCACTGAAGTTGAAACTGTGATTAAAAATCTTCCAACAGGGCTTCTCTGGTGGCACAGTGGTTGAGACTCTGCCTGCCGATGCATGGAACACAGGTTCGTGCCCCAGTCCAGGAAGATTCCACATGCCATAGAGTGGCTAGACCATGAACCATGGCCATGGAGCCTGCGTGTCCGGAGCCAGTGCTCCACAGCGGGAGAGACCACAACAGTGAGAG
Source organism: Neophocaena asiaeorientalis asiaeorientalis (assembly GCF_003031525.2). NCBI lineage: Eukaryota > Metazoa > Chordata > Mammalia > Artiodactyla > Phocoenidae > Neophocaena > Neophocaena asiaeorientalis. The sequence continues at coordinate 1,005,525 of NW_020174653.1, forward strand.
GCCCACCTACCACCAAAAAAAATAAAAATAAATCTTCCAACAAAAAAAGCCCAGGACCAGATGGCTTCACAGGCAAATTCTATCAAACATTTAGAAAAGATCTAACACCTATCCTTCTCAAACTCTTCCAAAATATACCAGAGGGAGGAACACTCCCAAACTCATTCTACAAGGCCACCATCACCCTGATAGCAATACCAGAGAAAGGTGTCAGAAAGAAAGAAAACTACAGGCCTATAACACTGATGAACATAGATGCAAAACCCCTCAACATAATACTAGCAAACAGAATGCAATAACACATTAAAAGTATCATACACCATGATCAAGTGGGGTTTATTCTAGGAATTCAAGGATTCTTCAATATACGCATATCAATCAACGTGATAAACCATATTAAGAAACTGAAAGAGCAAAACGATATGATCATCTCAATAGATGCAGAGAAAGCTTTCAACAAAATTCAACACTCATTTATGATAAAAACCCTGCAGAAAATGGCACAAAGGGAACTTTCCTCAACATAATAAAGGCTATATAAGACAATCCCACAGCCAACATCATCCTCAATGGTGATAAACTGAAATTATTTCCACTAAGATCAGGATCAAGACAAGGTTGCTCACTCTCACCACTATTATTCCACATAGTTTTGGAAGTTTTAGTCCCAGCAGGCAGAGAAGAAAAAGAAATAAAAGGAATCGAAGTCAGAAACGAAGAAGTAAAACTGTCACTGTTTGCTGATGACATGATACTCTACATAGAGAATCCTAAAGATGCTACCAGAAAACTACTAGAGCTAATCAATGAATTTGGTAAAGTAGCAGGATATAAAATTAATGCACAGGGCCTTCCCTGGTGGCACACTTGTTGAGAGTCGGCCTGCTGTTGCAGGTCACAAGGGTTCATGCCCCCGTCTGGGAAGATCCCACATGCCACGGAGAGGATAGGCCCATGAGCCATGGTCGCTGAGCCTGTGCGTCCAGAGCCTGTGCTCCACACCAGGAGAGGCCACAAGAGTGAGAGGATCATTGGAATAATCAACATTGTGAAAATGATTCTACTACCCAAAGCAATCTACAGATTAAATGCAACCCCTATCAAACTACCAATGGCATTTTTCACAGAACTAGAGCAAAAATGTCACAGTTTGTATGGAAACACAAAAGACCCCGAAAGCCAAAGCAATCTTGAGAATGAAAAATGGAGCTGGAATAGTCAGGCTCCCTGACTACAAACTATACTACAAAGCTACAGTAATGAAGATGGTATGGTACTGGCACAAAAACATAAATATAGATCAATGGAGCAAGATAGAAAGCCCAGAGATAAACCCACACACATATGGTCACCTTATCTTTGATAAACGAGGCAAGAATATACAGTGGAGAAAGACAGCCTCTTCAATAATGGTCCTGGGAAAACCAGACAGGTACATGTAATAGTATGAAATTAGAACACTCCCTAACATCATACACACAAATAAACTCAAAATGGATTAAAGACCTAAATGTAAGGCCAGACACTATCAAACTCTTAGAGGAAAACATAGGCAGAACACTCTATGACATAAATCACAGCAAGATCCTTTTTGACCCACCTCCTACAGAAATGGAAATAAAAGCAAAAATAAACAAATGGGACCTAATGAAACTTAAAAGTTTTTGCACAACAAAGGAAACCATAAACAAGACCAAGAGACAACCCTCAGAATGGGAGAAAATATTTTCAAATGAAGTAACTGACAAAGGATTAATTTCCAATATTTAGAAGCAGCTCATGCAGCTCAATAACAAACAAAACAAAAAACAGAATCCGAAAATAGGCAGAAGACGTAAACAGACATTTCTCCAAAGAAGATATACAGATTGCCAACAAACCCATGAAAGAGTGCTCAACATCATTAATCATTAGAGAACTGCAAATCGAAACTACAATGAGATATCATCTCACACTGGTCAGAATGGACATCACCAAAAAATGTAGAAACCATAACTGCTGGAGAGGGTGTGGAGGAAAGGGAACACTCTTGCACTGTTGGTGGGAATGTAAATTGATACAACCACTATGGAGAACAGTATGGAGGTTCCTTAAAAAACTAAAAATAGAACTACCATATGACCCAGCAATCCCACTACTGGGCATATATCCTGAGAAAACCATAATTCAAAAGGAGTCATGTACCAAAATGTTCATTGCAACCCTATTTACAATAGTCAGGGCATAGAAGCAACCTAAGTATCCGTCATCAGATGAATGGATAAAGATGTGGCACATATATACAATGGAATATTACTCAGCCATAAAAAGAAACGAAATTGAGATATTTGTAGTGAGGTGGATGGACCTAGAGTCTGTCATACAGAGTGAAGTAAATCAGAAAGAGAAAAATAAATACCGTATGCTAACACATATATATGGAGTATTAAAAAAAAAAAAAAAAAAAGGTCATGAAGAACCTAGGGGTAAGATGGGAATAAAGACACAGACCCTCTAGAGAATGGACTTGAAGATATGGGGAGTGAGAAAGGTAAGCTGTGACAAAGTGATAGAGTGGCATAGACATATATACACTACCAAACGTAAAATAAATAGCTAGTGAGAAGCAGCCGCATGGCACAGGGAGATCAGCTAGGTGGTTTGTGACCACCTAGAGGGCTGGGATAAGGAGGGTGGGAGGGAGCGAGATGCAGCAGGGAAGAGATATGCGAACATATGTATATGTATAAGTGATGCACTTAGTTTTAAAGCAGAAACTACCACACCATTGTAAATCAATTATACTCCAATAAAGATGTTAAAAAACAAATAGTAAATAAATAAATGAAAAGAGGTCTATAGTTTGGACATAAAAAAATAATAAAGACTTAATATTACAGCCAATACCTCCCACAATGTTTATGACAATCTCTTCTAGCTTTCTACATGTGATTCAATTCCTTTTGTTAATAAATAGAATCTCTGTGTGAGCCTTTGAAAAAAGTATTTGTTCCAGATGAGGATATTCCTTATTGAATGAAAAAGGCAAAATATCAGAAGGAAATTTCATCAATTTTTTTTTTTTTTTTTCCGTTCACAGCTTTCCTACAGGATTTCAATTGTGACAGCTTGAAGTACAGGAATCATCTTGCAACTATGGAGAAAAAGTATCAATGTGGAAAAAAATTCAGCGTTGGATGACTTCACTGAGCAGCTTCAGGAACTTGCAGTCCTGTTTGGAGAATCCCTCTGATCCATTTTTGAATACAGACAGCAGAATGAAACACAAAAGACAATAGCATGCAATTTACAAGTGAGTTTTTTGTGACCATCTAGTGATGATTAAACGTCATTCTTTAAGTTATTACTCCCAAAATAAAGAAAAATAAAGATTGGGAAGGAGAAATCAACATTATCTTTTATGATATGAGCATTCACCAAGTAAACAACACTACCAGTTGGAAAACTACTTGCACTGGTAAATATATAAAACATTTTAAATATAAATCTCATCAGATGTGACTTCTTGGAAAAAGTTGGCATGAATACCAGTCTAATTTTCTTTTCTGAAAATCTACTAACTTTCCAAAGAGAATAAGTATAAGTAAAACCAAACATAGACAGTAAAAAAATAAAATAAAATTCTAAACTATAGCAAAACACTTTACAATCACTGAAACTAAAATACAGAGCCAGCAAAAGCTATATGCACTAATGAATATGTGCTAGTTATGTATGATCCATATTTAGTAACTATCACATCTGTACTATAGGTTCCTTTTGACAAGGGTGGCATGAGAGAAAAGGTTTAGGTGTGTAGGGA
>NW_020174653.1:1009363-1119232 GCF_003031525.2 Neophocaena asiaeorientalis asiaeorientalis
AGGGAAAATACTAAAGGAGAAATAATAATCTTCTTTACTTAGAGAGGTTAAACTTTAGGTGCTCAATGGCCTTATATAAAATGTTTAGCAATTTTAGTAGAGGTTATTTTTTTAAGACTCATGTCTCTGGTGATATTTATAGAGAATTAATGATGTTTATAAATAAAAGTCTTATTGTTTCTAGTAGCATAATAATGTATTTATGATCATAATTAAAAATTCGTATTATAAGTATTCTGAAAGTGTTGAAAATGAAGTGGTGGCAGTTATCAAATGACCAATAAATACAAATTATCAAAGAATTATCACAGTCTTAGGGAAATAATCTGCTGTTTGAAATATTTAGCAACTTTTGAAGATAATAAAATGTGACACGAGCAATGAATTAAATATATCTGAAGTTATTGACTTTGGTACAGTCATTGGGAGTTGTTGATATGGTAACCAGTAACACCAGATGGGAGAGTGTTAATTACGCAATATGAGAGAAGTCGTATTCAAAAAAAGTAGACAAAAAATTTCATGATTGAAATTGTGTAAAAAGATATTATTTAAAAATGGATAAAATATAGGAGAGTATAGAATATATTTGTATATTTATACATTCTTCATATATATAAAGAACTTATTAATGTTGACATATACGGGTGTTACATTCTTTTTCTTAAATGAAAATCAGCCACAAAATGTAAGTATCTATTAAGTAGTGATGCTAAATTTGGGATCAGGCAGAAAATTCTGGGGGGAAAATGTCAGTTTCTAAGAATATGCTCTTCAAAAATCACTGTGTCCAAACAGATACTGTCAACAATGCCTGCTTCTTCTCCTGTATTCTCTATTTCAGTTAATGTAACCATGACTTTCCCAATCAGAAGTATTCTGTTTTCTTGCTCACATACTCCCGACCAATAAGTCACTATATTCTGTCCAGCGTTTCTCTTTAACATCTCTTGAATTTATCTTGCTATTTTCACTTATGTTGCCTTCCCCTTAGTACAGGTCATCACATATTACCTCAGTTACTACAACTGCATATTCACACTCTTCTCTATGAATCAATACCACACTTCTTTAAACCTAGCTCTTCTCTGCTGATGCAGTTGACTTTCTAAGTTGCAAAATTGCTCATGTCACTCCTCAGCTAGATTGATGGTTATGATAGTCGTTTTTAAATATAACTCTTTATGTTTATACTCTATGCAACCTCCAACTGTAGTTGACATCTTAACTGACAATATATTAAACAGCCTATGGGTGAAAATTTTCAAGTATTGCAAAGAGGATTAATAAAAGATACAGTGTTCTCTGTAGCTAAGGGAGGATTCATTTAAAACAAACAAAAAACTAAGGTGATCAACTAAAATAATTGACAGCTAACTTTCTTTACTAAATGAGAAACACCAAAAAGTATTTTCAAACCTATTTACTGTAATATACATATTGTCTTCTTCAAATGTCCAAAGGAAAAAAAATGAAACTATCATTAAAATGAAAATTTCTAGGAGATTCAGCAATTGAATGTAAATAATTTATTTAATAGTTTTGCTGCATCTATATTAGTAATGTACATAGTTTCTTTTCTACTCTATTCGTGAGTGCTACTCTTCAGTTTTATCACCACTTTTAGGGGAGAATCCAATTGAGACCAGAACAAAGAAAACTTGTGAAGTCACCACTGCCCTCCTTCCTTATGAATTTGCTTTATCTACCCCTACTTTAGAGATGAAAAATCTGAAATATTGAGGTATTACAAATCATACTGAGAGCCTAATATCTAAAACCACCAGAATAGAGTATCATCCAAAGTAAGACACTTGATGAGGGTGTCAGAGAATATTAAATGTCAAAACAGGGACACAAACTCAGGATAGCTGAATTGTAGTCACAACCTAATGCTGTACCACTTTCTAGAAACCAGGATATATAGTTCATAATATTTGGGGTTCAAATGCTTACATTCACAATAAACCTTTATATTTGTGTTTATCAATAATGGTATTGTTTTCATTATCACAAACACTTTTACTTCAAAAATCTCCTGCCTACAGAAGTAGTTGTAAAATATCTTTGCAATTGTGGTAGATTATAAGGGTTAGTAATCTCTGATGAGCTTTATCTCTAGATTAGAATATTGATTAAAAATAATGGGCTTTTACACCTGGATGAAAGAATAATGTATTCCACCAATTGTCCAGAGTAATTGGTAAGAGTCTATGAACAATTTTTGGATTTACCAAACTAGACATAGACAGATAACGAAGAGAAGGACAGTAAAATCTCTGGTCTTGGAGTCCTATAAGATAAAAACACCTTTCGAATACCAAGGAATAGTGGAAATTATTCATTAATTTCTCATGGAAGAAACAGAAAGGGGCTAGTTGTTGATGAATATGAATGACATTCATTCGATTATGTTTATGAAATAAGTGAATTCTCTTTGAGTTGTAAGCCAAGTGTTTGTTGGTCTCTATTTATATGTATTGCTGTACAAACCCCCACATATTTATAAAGGTGCATGTAACTGTCCATCTGAACTCATGGCCAAATAGGAGTACACTCCACAGGGAAAAATGTATATAGAGAATTTTTCCTTCCACTTCTTAATTCTGCTGAGCCTAAATGTGGAGATATAGTAATAAGGCAGTGTTTGAATCAGGAACTATACATCTAGTCCTGGGTTTTGCCAGAAAAACATTTTAAAAATAAGTTGATAGTAACAATGAGAAAAATTTTAATACAAATAATGATTGCATGAAACATCAACAATTGTAACCATAAAAAGGAATGAAAGTATTTCCATGCTAATAACATAAATTTAATTTTATTGAATCCTTTAAGTCCATTCTACTTTTTTCACACTTTCTACAGGAATCTATTCTTACATAGAATTTTTTGAAAAAACTGTCATAGTAAATCATAAAATTTGTCTGAATAGTTCAATATTTTTTCTCACAGTGAAAAAAAGTTTGTGCTTTTGTAAATCATGTGTTCTCTCCATAATATTATCCAGAGAAAATGAAGACTCAGATACAGAACCAAATATAAAGTCCAGAAACAGACATTACAATTTTATAAATTATAAATATATAGAATATATGATTTATATTTATAAATATGTATACTTATATATAAATATTTTAATGAAAATGTGGAATAAATATGGCATTCCAAAATGGTTGGGACAGTCAATTACAATTAAAAAGAAAAATGGAAATACATACAAAATAAAAACACAGAAGCATAATTATATACATAAACATAAAGGTTTTTATTGAAGTATAGTTGATTTACAATGTTGTTAGTTTCAGGTGTACAGCAAAGTGATTCAGTTATACATACACACACACACACACACACACACACATATATATTCTTTTCCATTTTAGGTTATAACAAGATATTGAATATAGTTTCCTCTGCTGTAAAGTAAATTCTGGTTGTTCATCTATTTTATATATACTAGTGTATATTAATCCCAAACTCCTAACTTATCACTCCCTCCCTGCTTTCCCCTTTGGTAACCATAGTTTGTTTTCTATGTCTGTGAATCTATTACTGTTTTGTAAATAAGTTCATTTGTATCATTTTTTTAGATTCCACATATAAGTGATATCATAAGATATTTGTCTTTCTCTGACTCTCTAGATCCATCCATGTTGCTACAAATCACATTATTTCATTCTTTTTTATGGCTGAGTAATATTCCATTGTATATATGCACCACATCTTTATCCATTCATCTGTCAATAGACATTTAGGTTGCTTCCAAGTCTTGGCTATTTTAAAAGCTGTTGCTATGAACATTGGGGCCCATGTATCTTTTCAAATTAAAGGTTTTGTCTTTTCCAAATATATGCACAGGAGTAGGTTTGTTGGATCATATTGTAACTCTATTTTTAGTTTTTTAAGGAACTTCCATGCTGTTCTCCCTAGTGGCTGTACCAATTCACATTTCCACCAACAGTGTAAGAGGGTGGCCTTTTCTCCAAACCCTCTCTGGCATTTATTGTTTGTAAATTTTTTGATGATGGCCTTCTGACTGGTGTTAAGTGATACCTCATTGTAGTTTTGATTTGTATTTCTCTGATAATTAGTGATGTTGAGCATCCTTTCATGTGCTTTTTGGCCATCTGTTTGTCTTTTTTGGAGAAATGTCTATTTAGATCCTCTGTCCACTTTTTGATTGGGGTGTTTGTTTTTTTTGACATAAAGCTGCATGAGCTGTTTGTATATTTTGGAGATTAATCCCTTGTTGGTTGCATTATTTGCAAATATTTTCTCCCATTCCATAGGTTGTCTTTCTATTTTGTTTACGGTACCCTTATCTGTGCAAAAGCTTTTAAGTTTAATTAGGTCCCTTTTTTAAAAATTTTTGCTTCTTTTTCCATTACTCTAGGTTACTGATCCAAAAAATATTGTTACAATTTTAATCAGAGTGTGCACGTATGTCTTCCTCTAGGAGTTATATATTATCTGATCTTACATTTAGGTCTTCAATCCATTTTGAGTTTAGTTTGTATATGGTGTTAGAGAATGTTTTAGTTTCATTTTTTTTACGTGTAGCTGTCCAGTTTTCCCAGCACCACTTCTTGAAGAGACTCCCTTTTTTCCATTGTATATTCTTGCCTCCTTTGTTGTAATTTAATTGGCCATAAGTGTGTGGATTTATTTCGAGGCTTTCTCTCCTGTTTCACTGATCTATCTGTGTGTTTGTGCCAGTACCATACTGATTTGATGAATGTAGCATTGTAGTGTAGTCTGAAGTCAGGGAGCCTGATTCTTCCAGCTCCATTCTTCTTTCTCAAGATTCTACCAAACATTTAGAGAGGAATTAACAACTATCCTTCTGAAACTATACTAAAAATCTGCAGAGAATGGAATACTTCTGAACTCATTCTCTGAAACCACCATCAACCTGATACCAAAACCAAAGATATTACAAAAAAAGAAGATTGCAGGCTATTATCACTGATGAATATAGATGCAAAAATACTCAACGAAATACTAGCAAACCAAATCCTACAAGGCATCAAAATAATCATACATCATGACCAAGTGGGATTTATCCCAGGGATGCAAGGATTCTTCAATATGCATAAATCAATCAATGTGATACATCACATTAACAAACTGAAGAATAAAATCCATGTGATCATGTCAATACAAGGAGTAAAAGCGTTTGACAAAATTCAACACCTATTTATGATAAAACTCTCCAGAAAATGGGCATAGAAGGAACCTATCTCAACATAATAAAGAACATATATGGCAAACCCACAGCAAACATCATTCTCAATGGTGAAAAGCTGAAACCATTTCCTCTAGATCAAGAACAAGACAACGATGCCCACTCTCACCATTTATTTTTATTCTACATAGTTTTGGAAGTCATATCCACAGCAATCAGAGAATAAAAAGATATAAATAAATCCAAACTGGAAAGGGAGAAATAAAACTACCACTGTTTGCAGATGAAATGATATTATACATAGAAAATCTTAAAGACACTACCAGAAAACTACTAGAGTCATCAATGAATTTGGGAAAGTTGCAAAATAGAAAATAAATGTAGAGAAATCTGTTGCATTTCTACACACTAACAATGAAATACCAGAAACAGAAATTAAGTAAACTGTCTCATTTTCCATATCATCAAAAAGAATAAACTACCTAGGAATAAACCTACCTAAGGAGGCAAAAACCTGTACTCTGAAAAGTATAAGACGCTGATGAAAGAATTTATAGACAACACAAACAGATGGAAAAATATACAGTGTTCTTCAATTGGAAGAATCAATATCGGTAAAATGACCATACTGAAGGCAATCTACACATTCAATGCAATCCCTATTAAATTACCAATGGCATTTTTCACAGAACTAGAACAAAAGTTAAATGTGTATGGAAACACAAAAGACCCTGAATAGCTATAAACATAAAGTTTAAGGGAAGATTACCACAAATATATTAATCTCAGTATTAGTGAACATGCATCTTGTCTTATGAGGGGAAGCTTTCTATGCATAGAAGTAATAGGAGAATAATAAAAGTAAAAACTTTAATTTGCATAAATGTATAATATTCTCTAAGTTCTTTTAAGTAAATATAAGAGGCAAATGAGAATTGAAAAAACATATTTACATGGAATACAAAAAATAAAAGTGTTAAGTTATATAACATTCATTAAACATATAAAGCATCTCATATATCACATTTATGGAGGGTTTTAGTCATGAATATATAAAATAAATAGATATACAGATTAATAAATGCATATGAACATCAACATGTATATCAAACTTAGTAATTTGAAATACAATTACTTATTTCTATTTGTTTTACATTTCTCCCCTCTATCACTAGTAATTCTATTATGTAAATCTATCTATCTATCATCTAAAACATCAACTTTCCTCCAAATATCAGCACTGTGCAGAAAGACAAACTCAAGGAAATGTCACCTCTATTTTCCTTCCTTCTATGCTGCTCCGGTCTCATCCTTGCCATCCCATTGCCACACACTCCTGTAGGAAAACAACCCATTAAATTTTCATTTATTTTTTATTTATTTATTTATTTATTGTGGTATGCGGACCTCTCACTGTTGTGGCCTCTCCCGTTGCAGAGCACAGGCTCTGGATGCACAGGCGCAGCAGCCATGGCTCACGGGCCCAGCCACTCTGTGGCATGTGGGATCTTCCTGGACCGGGGCACAAACCCGTGTCCCCTGCATCGATAGGCAGACTCTCAAACACTGCGCCACCAGGGAAGCCCTTCATTTATTTTTTATACTACTGTTTCACAAGTAAGAAGGTACAAGTATATATTCTTATTTTCCCTGATACAGAGTGTCTGGGGCTGAATTCTGTGCCCACAAAATTGAAGCTTTAAACCCCAGTACCTCAGAATGTAACTGTCTTTAGAAATAGGGCCTTTAAAAGGGTAACTACAGTTAATCCAGCGCTAATTAGTGAGCGCTAATCCAATCTGATTGATGTCCTTATAAAAAGATAAAATCTGGATTCACAAAGGGACACCAAGGATGTGCACACAGAGGAAAAACTATGTGAAAACACAGCAAGGAGGCACCATCGGTAAGCCAAGGAGAGAAGCATCAGAAAAACTATAGCTGCTGATACTTTGATTTTGGATTACTAGCTCCTTAGAATGGTGAGAAAATAAATTTCTCCTGTTACTCCACACAGCTGTGTTGTTTTGTTATGACATCCTTAGGAAATTAATATACATAGTCATAAAGCATTTATTACATGTCTATATTCAGAGATTAACATTTAAATTTATAAATCAAGAATAATTATCAGGGATCTTTTAATTGTTAATCTCTAGAAGCAATCTGACTATATAAAAATAACTGTTGTTAAATTTAACTGCTGTTAAATTATATTAAAGTCAGTAGACATAATGTTATATACTATTATTAAAATTAGTTTAGACGAAAAATCATAAAATGCTTATCACCCTCTGTGCTAATGGGTTCTAAAAATTCTAGAGTAACAAGTGTTATTCTAGAGAAACAAGTGCACATCCAATAGCAAATAGGTAGAAAGACTGTGCAATTGTTGTAGCTTCTCTGTGTCATGTTACCAATTCTAGCCTAAACTCTATAGGAAGCTCATAAATCACTTTTGTCTGTTGTTTTTGCGTTGAAGTCTTGTAAAAATTCTATCACTAGCTGCCTAGCCACTGAGACTAGAATGCAGTCTGCTTCACAAGGCAGGGATGCAGAGGAGAATTACTCTGAGCAGCAAGCAGGCACAGATACAGGGCTGGCTCTACCAACACTAACAAGTCAAGAATCATTATATTTCCTATTGAGAAGAGCCAGGCAATGGAGGTGGAAAAAATTGAGTAAAAGTACGATGTTTTCCCACCATAGTTACATAAACAGTACCAACTGCTGATTTAAAGGGCGGCCAGTCTTTTGCTTCCAGCAGAGCCAGGCACGATTGAAGCAGTTTGATAGTGAAGAGTATTTTCTATGTTCTATAGTATTATTCAGCTCAATTTCAGCACTTGTTGTATTTCCAAAGATCAAGCCTGTTTTGTGGTGTCAATGGAAAATTGAGAAATGATATCCTTGCAAATGAAGGGGATTTAAGGTAAAACTTGGAATTACACTGATCAGTTGAAGTCTTTAAGAGTGAAAAGGAAATTCTTAAAAATTGGAAGAAACATGTGTAGCTTTGTTATAGAGATTTGAATATCCACAGCAATAGTCTACAAATTTCCAACTCCATATTTTGTTTTGTCTGTCCAGTTCTAGAAAGAAAAAGAGAGCATAATCAAATTAGACAATTTGAGGAGAGTTTAAAAAGGGGATATTTTCAAAGATATGAAAAGTGTTTGTGCAAAACATAAAGGATAGAACACTACTAGGGAACTCTTACGAGGTGGGAGGGAGAGCCTGGTACTACTCTACTATGGAAATGGGTGAGAGAAATGGAAAGTCATTAATGGAACTGGAAACACAGGGTCAAGCATAAGGAGTGTCCTCGGCAGGAGCTGTGAAGTCTATGATAACACATCCAAAAGGAAACCAAGAGCTAATTTCCCCTACCCTAGTCTTTTCCTGCTGGAGTTCACCATTGAATGAACTAAACTAGATGTCAGAGAAAATAAAGGTTAATTTTATATGTTAATTAACCTATGCTATAGTAACCAACTTTAGGTCAAATACTAGTCTAGATGTTGCTGTGAAGGTGTTTTTTAGATGTAAGTAGCATTTAAACTAGTATACTGTCAGTAAAGCAGATTATATTCCATAAGGTATATAGGCTTCATCTAGTCAGTCAAAGACCTTAAAAGAAAAGACTGAGGTCCCCCTAGGAGGATGGAATTCCATCTCTAGACTACCTCCAACTCAAGACATCAACATCAGGTCTTGCCAGAATTGCAAGCCTACTGGCCAGCTCTTCAGACTTTGAACTTGCCAGCCCCCAAATCATGTGAATGTGAAAATCTCTCTTTCTCTCTCTCTCTGTATATATATATATATATATATATATATAGTTCAGTTTCTCTGGAGAAGTCTGATTTGTGCAGAGGGTAAGGAAGCACCAAACAATTTCTTACATATAGAATTTGTATCCAGGTCTCTGCATGTAAATGTATCAAATTGGCTATGGTGTAAACAGTTTCAAATCTTCTAGGGAATACTAAAAGAATAATCAAAAGTTTTGAAAATTATATGATTGACACTAAGTAAAGCCAGACATCCGAGGAAATTGCCTTTCTGTTATGCTACTGTAAGTGCCCTAACACAAACCTCATCATTTTATAGCAATGATACAGCAGCAGCAGCAGCATCACCTGGGAACTTGTTAGAAATGCAAATTCTCTGGCACAACCCCAGATCTAAGAATCAGCAGCTCTGGCATTAGGGCTTAGGAACTTTTGTTTTAGCAAGTCCTCTGTGTAGTTATGATGCATACTAAAATTTGAAAATCACAGTTGATTGATTAAATTGGAAACCAAATATATTTTGACATAGTGCTAGCTTATATTTATCATTATTTTGCCTAGTTTGTGACTATAATAAGAAATAAAGACCATTAATAAAGACCATTAATTCAATTAAGTGTGCTCTATCAATAATGTATATTTTAATTAATTATGAAGAATAAACAAAAATTGGGGCTACTAGAAGTTGTTTGTTTCAACCCATCACTGGGGATGCCAAAAAAGCCATAGGGAAGTATAAGAATATGACAAATTAATAATAATTTTTTAAATAGTGTCACCCTTGGGGAAAAAAACAAAGACAGCTGTGACCTGCCGTGGGAGGAAATAGCAGTAGAGTGTAGAGAAGATCCAGGTGTCAAAGTTTGGAAATAGATGTATCTATAGAATGTAAACATCATCTTATCAGAAACTCCTGTCCAGGACCAGCCAGAGATGGTGAAGGAAAAAAAGTTTTTGTAAAAACCATTGTGGAGGTTCAGGGCACATCAAGGTAAGACGTGGTATGCAGCAGGTGGAGGTGGCCAATCCCAGGCTATGGCAACAAGGCTGTCTGCTTTATGCCATGTCCCAGCTTAAATTCACCAAAAGAGCTTAAGGTGGGACCTGGACCCCACCACTCTCCTCAGGTATATATTACCTGTAAAAGTGGCTGAGCTAATCAAGGGAAATGAGCTAATGGAAAAATAATTAGATAACTGAGGATAGAATCACTGTTACAATGAAGGTGATAAGCCAAATAGAGATGTAATAGGTGAAAGAAAACTAATGAGGGCATGAACCTAGTACTTGTAATTATGAAAACTCACATCAAATACCAAGTATACAAAAATGTAATATTTTACAGAAAGAATATGAAAATGGGACAAAAACAAATTATTGATCTGTCAGATCTGGTTAAGGAAATCTTTTTTAAAGACATATATAACAGAAAGATGGAAAACAAAAAATCAAATTTAAAATACATCTAAAAACAGAAATGAAATTGTCAATATCTATATACTAAAAGTCCAGTTTTTAAATGTTTGTGATTGAAATTTCTATTCTTAGGAAGCCAGAGAAGTTTACATTGGACTAAGATTACAGCTCATAACAATTATGAAAGATACATTTTTTTAAACATTATTTAAAGCCATTGGGGAGCAACCATAAGCTGGGGTAATAACAGCCCATTTCAGGCCTCTTAGATCATCCAGAATGCCAAACACCAGATATATGAGTAACGTCAGCCAAGATCACCAGCCCCATGCTGGCCTAACCAGAACTGCCTATGTCAGACAGACCATAGTTAACACTGCTGTATGGTATAGTATAACTGAAAGTTGCTAAGGAAGTAAGTCCTAAAAGTTCTCATTACAAGTTAATAAAACAAAGATATGCTTCCATATCTTTGCCAATAACTTGTATAGTCATATTTTTTTAAAAAAAATAGTCATTCTAATAAGTGTGTAGTGGTATTTCATTTTGTCTTAACATATTTCCCTAATGACTAATGATATTGAACATCTTTTCATGTCTTTATTTGTGATCACTATATCTTTTTTGGTAAAGGACCTGCTTAATTTTTTTTTTTGTCTATTTTTTAAATAGGTTATTTTCTGGTTACTGAGTTGTGAGAGTACTTTATACACTGTTTACATACAGTATATACAATGCATATGCTGTTTACAATGTATACATATTGTTTGCAAATATTTTCATCCAGTCTGTGGTTTGTCTTTTCACTGTTTTAACAGTCTCATTTGAAGAGCAGATGAATTCAATTTGATGAAGTCCAATTTATCAATATGTCATTTTATGGATTGTATTTTTGTGGATATATCTAGGAAATTTTAGCCTTAACCTAAGATAACAGAGGGTTTTCCCTATTCAGGGCCTGGTCTAGGGTGAGATGAGTAAGTCACCAAGGCACATAATTTAAGGAGACACTCACTTTCAGAGTCATGCAAGTGTAAGCACATTGCTCCTCTTTCTTGTGCCTATCCCACCACTACTGAGGGCAAAGATTTTTGTCTGTGTAGATCTTTTCTGTATTCCCAGTGATTATAACAATTCATGGTATATACTAGAAACACAATAAGTATTAGTTAAATTAAAGAATAAAATAAAGAACAATGTTTTCAATTTTAGAAAGCCCCAGACAGGTAAACATGAGATACAAAGCAATCATTGTACTTACAAGTGTGAGGTTTTAACTATTACAGACATGGTAGTGGATAGATAGATATATTAGTCCTAGAAGTAAATATATCTGTTTATTCATAATAATCATGGGATTAAGGAGTGATTTCAATTTTCTTCTCTATGCTTTTTTATTTGCTGTATTTAAGATAATCATTTATTATTTTTTTAACTGAGTGAAGAAAAGCAGTGGAGGTTGATAAATTGGATTCTATTCAACTAGAATACCAAGGAATACTCCCACATTCTTTCAAATGCTGAATGTAACTTTTTACTTTCTCAAAAGTGCCAGATATGTGTAGTATATTAGAACAAGATAAAGAGAACAGTGGTCCATTATTCAATTTCAATGAAGGCCTTTTTACTAAAAGGGAAAATTCCCTAGACTTTAAAAAGCATATTGCCTCATTAGATGCTATTATTTTTACCTAGGTATACTCTAAAATACTTTATGTGCATTAGGGCTTCAGTAATGAAAGTGGTTTCCTTCTCTTTGTGGGTCTCTTTCCCTGAATATTTCCAGCGATAAAATATACTATCCATGTAATGGGTTGGGAGGCCTGTGGTTTCTCATGCTTCTACCAACTTTTCAACTGTCTTTAGGAATGACACACTATTAATTATAATTCTCCCAATGTTTCCATTTGGTTTATTTGTTGCTACTATTATTATAGTTTGTTTTGTTCAATTTCTGTCTTCATAGATTTTTTAAAATAAGGGCTTTATTCCCATATCTTGAGTTTTATTTGAGGACTTAAACTAATGGTGGGAAAATGTGAATGCTCAACTTTTCTCAAATAAAAAGTTGTGTGCTTTTGTGTGTACACATGTGCATATACAGGTATGAGAGTAGAGTCTATGATTTTAAGCTATTTTAATTTTTTTTTAATTCCAAAACTAATCACTTATGTTTTACTAACTTTGGTATACTATACAATACATAAGTCTTGATTGTTGAATAAATAATATTATATCTTTGGTGTTTATTATTATCTTATAATGCATGTAACCTGAATAAGGAAGTCCCTTAAATACTTATTTTGAATCAATAAACTAGTAATTCTAATTTATAATGAGTATATTACTGAAATCAGCTATCTTGTGATTAAACACAAACTCTTATCTGGATTTTTAAGGTTCTATTTAAATGGGTTTGCTAATAAAGCATAAGTTATTGATGTTGTTTAGACAAATTTGAGATCATGGTCTTAAAGAGTTCAAGTCTACTAATAAGAAGTATAATTAGTTTTATACCATAAGGAAATTTGAAAATATATTTACCATTACCTCTGCTGAATTTATTTCCAGTGATTGGTGCATGTATGACAAATAAAGCCTTTATAAAATCTCTGTTTGGAGAAATAGTTTGTTTGTTTGTTTGTTTTATTACTCAGAACAAATTTCCAGCTAAAATCAATTTTTAAATCCTGCAATTACTATTTCTTAAAAGTGTTAAAATTTGAGGAGAGAGCAGATAATTGCTAACTAAAATTGGGAGGATGTGAGAATCTAGACAGATAAGAAAGGTACCTCTTAAATAACTTTTGCTCTGAGTATATTTTAAGGTCAAAGCAAACAGGCTTTAGGCCAGTGATCTTGAGGAAAAAAGAGATGAAAGACTAGGTTCAGGTTCTACCCATTACAGAAAAAGCACCTCTAATGAGCGGTGAACCCAAAAGATCACAAAATTAGAATGAAAATTAAAGAAAAGGAACCCACTTCTTCCCCATGAAAATTGCCACTTCCAGGAGACTGCAAGAGTGGAGTAGATTAAAAAAATAATAACAAAAACAACGAAAATCCTTGAGAAAGTGTGGCTATAGCTCAGCTCTCTCATGGATTTTTCTTTTTTTGGTAGCTAGAATTTTCAATACCATAATGAATTGCCATATAAGATTGTCTCCAAGACTAAAAGATTTAACATAAGAAAGAGGCTCAGAAATTCAGAGGATAGTGTAAGAAGGACCAAGATAATTTTATGTGGAATACAAGAAAGAGAGGAATGAAAAATTAAAACAGAGGCAAAAGTCAAAGAAATAATGACAATGAATTATCCAGAACTGATAAAGGACACAAGAACCAGATGCAAATTCACAATGTATCTGAAGCAGATGAAATAAAACTATTTTCACACTGACATGAATGCTGATAAAAGAAAGAAAACAAAACAAAGCAAATGAAAGGTAAGAACTAGCCCAAGAAAAATGACAGATAGACTACCTTAAAAGGAATAGCAGTAGGAATGAAGATTTCTTACAGTCTAACAGACCCTTGAATACAGTAGAATTATTTTTCCAGTGAGTGATAAAAATAATTACCAAATTAATGGGGATATATGTATAGCTGATTCACTTTTTTATAAAGCAGAAACTAACACACCATTGTAAAGCAATTATACTCCAATGAAGGTGTTAAAAAAATTTACCAACTTAGAATTCTAAGATTAGTAAAAACATATTCCTAAAACAAATGAGGATGCAATTTAAAAGTTTCTAAAACTACATATTGATACATACACAAGTTAATTACAGTAAACACTTACGAAGTGCAATCCTAAACGATATAACTTAGCCTAAAGGAGAATGATTGTCAACGGATTTAGAAAATACATATAGAGCCAAAGTGTGATAAATGCATGGGTAAATATTAATAATGCCAAGTGAGGTTTAATTTAAAATGAGATATAATAAACGTCAAGGAAAAAGAAATAACATGTCAGTTGTAAAGTTTGTAAATGAAATGATGTAAAGTGTTTTAAATGTAACATCTGTGAGAAAGGGTTTTTTTTTTTTTTTTAATTAAAATTATATGTTGATTGGGCTTCCCTGGTGATGCAGTGGTTGAGAGTCTGCCTGTGGATGCAGGGGACACGGGTTCGTGCTCCAGTCCAGGAAGATCCCACATGCCATGGAGCAGCTGGGCCCATGGACCATGGCCGCTGAGCCTGCACATCCGGAGCCTGTGCTCCACAATGGGAGAGGCCACAGTAGTGAAAGCCCACATACTGCAAAAAAAAAAAAAAAAAAAAAAATTATATGTTGATAAAATAAAAATGTATGTTTTATTTTTGAGGATTACAAATATGACTTTCACAATAGTGAAAGTGCCATAAAATTAATGATAAAAAAAATCATTCCAACAGGATAACTAAATAGATAAGAACCATGGATAAAGTAGGGAAAATGTAATGCACAGATGAAATAGTGGATTTAACTGAAACATCAATAATTACATTAATTCTATATGGAACAAATTCTTAATTAGGGAAAAGGTAGAATTTTGGAATGGATTTCTAAAAAAATTAGACTATGTATATTAAAGGCTAAATCAAAAGAATAAAGAAAGGATAAAATTAATGGTTGTAAAGATATAAACCATGCAAATAATTACCAAAGAAAGCTTGTATGTCTAAATTAATATATATAAAAAAATCCTTACAAAGATTTGCTAGGGATTAAAAAAATTTATCCCATAATGAGTAAATAATACTTCACCAGAAATATATAGCTTTATGCATCTAGACTATGGCTTTAATAAATATAAAAATTAAAGAATATAACAAGTATTTAGTAAATTCACATTCATAATCAGAGATTCTGATTATTGGTAATTGACAATAAAATGATGAGGGAGAAATAAAGCAAGTGAAATAGAAGGAATCAGGAACAGATTTTAATAGTAAATGGATATTTTTAGAAGAATCTTCTTGCTAATTTTAGAGTATACCTTTTTTCAATCACACTGCGATCCTTCCAATATTGACCATATGACTGGGTATATATAACATGTTAACCTTACCATAAATAGTTGGAAATCAAGAATAAACCAGAAAATCCACATATGTTTGGAAATTAAGAAAATTATTCTAAATTATCTTTGGATTAAAGTAATAACAATAAAAATTTAAGACCAAAGGATAATTAAATGGCAAAGTAGTATTTTAAAGAAAATTTCTGACTTTATTAAAGAGAGGAATGTTTAAACATTAATAAGCTAAGTATTCATCTGAAATGTTAGCAAAAACAAAAAGAGGATGGCCCTAGAAAATTAGAAGGAAAAAATAATTTTAAATTACTGATAAATGTGATATCTAAGTTAAGTTGAGGAACATAGTAGAATGAAAAGTTATGCCATAAAATGGTAGACAGGACTGTCAATGTATGTTTGACTACAATATATGATATACAAATTAATAACAAAATACTGTTATATGAAATCTTAGAGATAAATATAACAACAAATAAATAGAGTAGTAGGAAAACATTTGAACAACACTTCATAAAAGCTAAATTCAATTAGAAAAACATTGAGTAAGGTTTGAAAACTCAGTGGAATTAAAGAAATGCAATATAAAGTCAAACATTTATCAAACTGGTAAAATTTTAAAAGTTTATGAAAATGAAGTGATGCTGAGTATGTATGGCAATGAGCAATTTCACATCCTGCTTTTGGGAAAATACATTAGCCATAGCACTTCAGAATTTATTTAGGTAATTTCTACTAAAGTTGAAGATGCCCATATCCAGTGAAATAGCAGTTTTATGTTTAGAGGCATAAAGTCCCAATCAGAGATGGTTAACCTTTTATATGTGTCGATCTTATGGCAAACTAATAGTGCCTGCAGACCACTTCTCAGGATAAAGTTTAAGTAAATACATTGCAATATTTAAAATTTTAATGAAGCAATTATCAAAATATTAATAGAAAATTATATAAACACAGGGAATGTCATAGAGTGAATTCATTCATCTGAATTATTTGACATTTATTTAGATCTCATTTGGTTTTATATTTACTGTATAACATTAGATGCCAGAAAACAACAACAAAGACAAAAACAGGGAGTCTTATATGGTACAGATAAAGAGAAATATCTAGTTCTTGGGGGTGCTATTATAGAGCATATTGTTAACTCAATGTGAGGTGTCTGATTACAGAGACTGGAAACATTAGGTATGACTACCTTTTATATTAATTTCTTTAGCTAATATCAAAGGGCTTTTATATGCCAGGCTTGTCTATATACTGCTAATAAAAGAGTCAAGACTCTGCTCTCATTTACCAGATATTCTAATTCTGAGAGACTATGATATCAAGTAGTAATAAATGCTATGATAAAGGTAAGACTGGATAAGAGGGTATGTAAGATAGATGTGAAGGAATGAATCATGAATTGTAAAGGTATCTAGGGGAAGAACATCACCATTTCATAGAAAGTTCATCAATGTTTATAATTTTGAGCAATTCCGAGACATTGATAAAAAGACAAAGAGCAAGAGTGATAATTTATTCTAACAACAGCAGGATGGAAGAGAATGGGTCTTATTAAAGATAGAAATTAGGGCTTCCCTGGTGGCGCAGTGGTTGAGAGTCCACCTGCCTATGCAGGGGACACGGGTTCGTGCCCCAGTCCGGGAGGATCCCACATGCCGCGGAGCAGCTGGGGCCGTGAGCCATGGCCGCTGAGCCTGCGCGTCCGGAGCCTGTGCTCCGCAATGGGAGAGGTCACAAGAGTGAGAAGCCCACGTACTGCAAAAACAAACACACAACAACAACAAAAACAAAAATAGAAATTAATGCACAGAAACTCAATATTTATACAGTGCCTAATTAAAGAAAAAATAATTTAGTGACAAGGTCCCTGAAACAAGAGGTAGTCATGCCAGTGTCCATGACCAGGGACAGGACAATGAATGCTGACAGGAGGGTTGATAAGGTGGCAGAAGGTAGAAATATGTGTATTCTTATTGTGTAATTTAGATTTTACCACTCCACAAATCCCATTTAATTCTCTAAACTTAATTTTTTAATCCCTCCAATTGTCTTATGGGTAGATAGATGGAGAGTCTGGGGATGATCATATATTAGACCAAACTTTTATTCATAGTGCAGGGAATGAGTTAATGCACTCCAGAAAGGAGATTTATATTAAATTACTTGATAATTTCTTCTTTATATGTGGCATATGGAAAGTATATGATTTTAAGTTTGTTCCTTCACTATGAACAAACTCATACTGATCTTGAAGTCAAATTTTGTGCAGTGAGTTCCACACTTCCATTTAATATTGAGGTTAAATGGGAAAATTACCTAATGCCTTTGAACTTTCTTTTACTCCTCTTTTTAAAAAGTTGATAGTGATATTTCCTGACCCATTATTAATGTCACTATAGATCTCACATTATATAGTGCTTAACAATGTTTTTGGCATATTATATAAATGATATGTTTGTTATAAATATTAATAGTCATTGCAAAAATTTACTCTCAGTAACTATTTCTTAAAAAGATAAACCTGTAATATAAAGTAGAGCAGATAGTATGTATTTTTGCTAATTTGATGCTAAGTAAAGTAATATGAAGTTAGGATATAGAACAGGGTTTCTCAGTCTTGACACTATTGACATTTGCTTCCAATAATTATCTGTAGGAAAAGGAACTGTCCTGTGAATAGTAGGGTGTTTAGCAGTATCGTTGAACTCTTCCTACTGCCAGTATCACCCTCCTCCTTCCCATTGTGATAATAAAAATTGTCTGTAGGTATTGTCAAATGTCTCATGGGAGCAAAATCGTCCATGGCTGAGAACCACTGATATGGATGATTCACAGTCATGAAAAAAATATTGTACCCTCAATATGTGATAGAAGAAAGAGTAAAATCAAAACTTCCTGGAATTTCACATGGAGACACCCCTTGATCATTGTCTTTCAATCCTATGTTGCCTCAGGCATTACAGTTTAAAAATGAGTGACATAAAAATAATCAAATACCTTGTTGGCTGATTTAGTGGGATATAGGCTATTGTAAGCTGAATAGACCCACAATAAAGGACTTACCATTATGTATGCCAGTACAAAAGTGAAATTTGACTAGCTAGTGGCTTTGCAGACAAAATGCAAAGAATTCCCTACCTAGAGAAAAGAAAAGAGAAAGATTTTTACTTAATCTACCTGATCTCAAAGACCTTTAATTGTATCATATAGTTATTTTTTTCCTTGAAGCTTTATTATAAATAAATTATATTTTAAGATGTAAAATTATTCTACAGAGGAATTTTATACATTTTTAAAATCCATTAACTCAAAATACTTAGTAAAAATATAATTTACTTGCCCCATATCTAGAAACATGGAATAGTAAATATTGTGAAGAAACTTGGATATATTTTTAAAAATCTCTTTAAATGTGTAACTGAATTGTGAAAAGAGAAAAAATCCACAAGGGTCAAAAATGTAGACAAAGCACAAATTCAGAGAAGTAGAAGTCACAAAGATAGTGTAGTTCATATTTCATATAATTTAAATATTGTATACATTAAAATAACTTTCTAAATTGTAACTGAATACTTCTCTAACAAAAATACCTCCATCATACTTTAATTGATCATATAAATATTTCCACTGAAAATTAGAATAATATATAAAAGCACAATGAAAATACAAAACTTACCTCAACTCTCGCCATCATTTTGTTGGCCATCTTTGCATGCAAACTTCATACTCTGATATACGCATGAACACATCCATATAGAATTAATGTAATTTTACTGTAAATATAGCTTTTATTTACTATTTCATTAAAACTATCTCATGTATACTCTCAGCATCTTGTTTTTTACTGATTTAATAACACATAGTGGAATCCTCCCAAATCAACTTCATAGAGCTAATACATATTTTTTACCAACTACACGACGTTGCATGTATAGATACAATACAATTCATTCACTTCCCCATTGACGGGAAACCTTTTTGTTGTCAGTTTTTGCTACTATAGAAAAGGCTGTGAAAAGCATTGTTGTACGAATATCTATGAATGATGAAAAATGGTAATTTAAAAATTGTATTTCATATGTGATGTGTGCATCATAATCCCCTAGAGTGTGGGGACAATTGTTAAAAAGCTTATTATACTTTCATATCCAAATGATTAGAAATGAACATTTAGTAATATTTGAGATACAGATGGATTTATTTATATGGCTTTAATAAATATATGCATGTTTGTGTTAGAGCTTAGTGCTCAAAGAAACTCCTTGATAGTCTGAGAAGTCTACCTTAAATGGGAAAATTATTTGGAAAAGGTTAGATATATGTATATGTATAACTGAATCACATGGCTGTACACCTGAAACTAACACAACATTGGTAATCAACTATGCTCCAATATAAAAGTTGAAAAAATATAAAAATTGTATTTCAAAATTAAGTTTAAAAAGGATAAAATATGTTAATTTACAATTGCATGCATTTTCTCCAAAAATAGTCTTTGAATTTGTTCAATCTCTTAGATATATTTTGCTATTTAATTTTTATAATAGAATATAGCTTTTCTTTTACATTGGAGAATAACTGTATGCATTTTATTTATTTATTTTATTTAATTAATTAATTAATTTTTTTTTTTTTTTTGCGGTACGTGGGCCTCTATCTCTTAGATATATTTTGCTATTTAATTTTTATAATAGAATATAGCTTTTCTTTTACATTGGAGAATAACTGTATGCATTTTATTTATTTATTTTATTTAATTAATTAATTAATTTTTTTTTTTTTTTTTGCGGTACGTGGGCCTCTCAATGCTGTGGCCTCTCCTGTTGCGGAGCACAGGTTCTGGACGCACAGGCTCAGCAGCCATGGCTCACGGGCCCAGCCACTCCTCGGCATGTGGGATCCTCCCGGACCCGGGCACGAACCCGTATCCCCTGCATTGGCAGGTGGACTCTCAACCACTGCACCACCAGGGAAGCCCTGTAATGCATTTTAAATGTATACTTTTGCTATGAATTTCAAATTGTATATCATCCTCATCAGCATGCAGAACCCATCCAATTTCTGCTGATGAATTTTATTGAATATTTGAGGTTCATATGAAACCGTATTGTTGCCATTTTTGATGTCACAAAATAAGGCATTTGTAGAACACATTTCAGTATATATCCACATAACCTAGATAGATCAGAGAGAGAGAGAGAGATGATAGATTTAAAATCACAACACAGAGAAAACTACCAAACTAAGTGTACAATTCAAAGGACTATCCAAAGTAAGTATCAGTAAAACACCACCTAGGTCCAAAAAATTACCAGAATAAAACTACTCTGATATTCCTGCTGGATCACTAAGTCTTCCCACCTCATGAAGGATAACTGCCTTGACCTCCAAAAAAACTATTTATTGATTTTAAAATAAAATTAAATTTTATTGACAGGATCGCACAGTGTTCTCTCTAGGCTTTTTCACTCAAAATTACATGATTGTGAGATTCATCTGTGTGTTATATGTAGCTTCAGTTCATTCATTTCAATGTGGTACATTATCCCATGTTATGAATATATCCAACATTTTTATCAATTCCAATGTAGATTGATTTTGAGTTTTTATTTTTAAATTTTTTATGTTTGTCTATCATTGCAGCTATTAGGAATAATACTGTCATGGACAGCTTGTTCCTATCTCTTGGCACACATATGAACACAATCCATTTTAGTTTTTTCTTGGGAGAGGAATTACAATCATAAAATTTGTATATTTTCAACATTTATTGATAATGTAGAAAATTTTCCCAAATGATATTCCATTTATATTCTCATGAGCAGTTGTGAGCACTTATTCCTCTACTTTCTTGTTAACCCTAAAAAATGTCGATATGTCATTTGTAGTCACTCCTGAGATGTATGTTGTAACTCATTACAGTAGACATTGCATTTATCTGACTTCTATTAATATTGAGGAATTTTTCATATAATTACTGAACTTTGGAAATTCTCTTTTGTAAAATACTTGCATAAGTCTCTTGCTCAGTTTTCTATCCTGTTGTCTTTTTTATTGAAATAAACACACCTAATACAGGAACACAGAGCCACTCTCATACAACAGACTGGTTCTTTATTGCTTACATCTTTTATAAATATTACTTCTTCTCCCACTATGTGCCTTGACTTTATTTCTTTAAGTTGTCTTTTGAAGAACAAAATTATTAATTTTATTATAATCTAATTTAACCATTAATTTTCCTTTATGTTCAATGATTTTTATATTCTGTTTAAGAAATCATTGCTAATTCTGTGATAATAAAGTTATTCTCGTCTTTTTTTTCTAGAAGCATTATTATTTTTATCTTCATACTTAAATACACAGTCCATCAGGAATCGTTTTTATTTAATTTCATCCATTTTAAGTCATAGATTCCACAACCACTTCTCTCTGCTTCCCAGAAAACTATTCATTAGGAACAATGTAGAGCCCATCATTTATCAAGTATCATCTAAATCACATATTCAAGCAGTTTTATTTCACACTTCCCAAACTTCTAGGAAGTTTCTGTAATCTTAATGTTTGGTTTTCCAGAATTAAAAATGCAGCACAGGTGGTAGATGAGAAGGAATAAAAGGAAAAATGTGTGTGCATGTATATTTTATTTGGGGATTATCCTTTTGTAATTTAACTAGTTAAAATTAGTCCCTTAGTAATGCATTTATTTTGGAAATCTTCAAATTATATGATTTGAAGAGGTCTTCAATTACTTTATCCTGTGTAATCTATGACACAGGCTATAAATGTGTGAATGGTTACTGCTTCATGGATAGTTTACAAAACAGAAATGCAAAAAAGATAGTGCTCTCATGCAAGTGGAGGAAAAATCTACTGCTTATTTTATTTAATGGATAAAACCAAAAGTTTTGTTGGTAATAAAAATAGTCTTTTAGAATTATACAGTCATTTGGAGTGCTATAAAAAAGCTGTTGTCAATAAAAGCTGTGATTATTACTATGGTTTCATTCCATTTTGGTGGGTAATTAGTTATTATCATTATTTATTACTTTATTTTATGGTTATTGCTTGAACTTTCAGACTAAATACTGAAAGTATAAACAGTGTTAATTTAATTACAGTATTGGCATTTTGAATGCTGCATGCAGTGTCAAGATTATTAATAAGTATATTTGAAATGAATATTTAATAATAATTTGTATTTTTGCCTGATTTCTTGTTCATCATAATTCTGAACAAATTGATATGTTTGTAGTCTTGAAAATTGTCATGCAGAAATAAATGTCATTCCCATGGGGATGGTTTCAGGAATTAAACTTTATGATGTTTATAGTTAAATATAGAGACAATACTGATAAAGGAGAGAAATCTTAAATCTTTAATAAATTATATATTCATTATTTGAAGGCATCTACTAAGAGAGACCTAAAAACCCTTAAAATATCACATAATATAAAACATTATGAAGAGAGAATGGCAATTACACACTCTAGTTTTTTTTCTATGTAGGAAAACACAGTGTCTCTTTTAAGTTTAAGATAATTTTAAGATTTATCTTGAACTTTTCTGATTCTATTTTACTTTTTTACATCTAACCCCTTGTAATGTTTATCAGAACATCAGTTATTTGCATCATTAAAAGGCTAAGAGATATTGTGGGTGGGAAAAATAATCCCATTTGATCAAACAGAAATTAGCAGGGAAGAAATATGAAGAAGGATGGCATTTAGAGTGTTTTGAAAATTCTTCTTGCATACTTTAATGAAAGTCAACACATTAAAAGTAAGGATACAAATAATGTGGAAGTATCCTCTTGTGGCAACATCCTTGGATTAATCAGAGATAAAAGGCATTTCTATGCAGAGTGCAATACACATATTGTACATATATGTACATATATACATGCAGACAAACAACTAAAAAAAAAATTTACTGATGTTTGCATGTTCATAAAAAATCAAGGTGGAGATATTTTGGTAGAGACAGAATTGTATCTGAATTATTTCAGCCAGATTCCCTGGGAAAGACTGAGAACAAAATTTGCATACTGGAAGTTGAGGAGTGCTCTTATAAATACCTGTGAGAGAACAAGAAGCAGGACTGAGAAGAGGGAGAACAGTTCAGCTTCAGATGATTCTATGAAGAGCTCTGAAACTCATATAAGTCTTCAAAATTATTCTCCTTTGAGGCACAAGGGGAGTCAGAACTACCACAGAGAATAGTGACTGGAGGTTGGCTGCTCTCAGTAAGAGTGTGTTAAGCTGGCATAATGCAGCTTCCTCAGCCAATTCCCAGGAGGAAACTCTTTTCTGAGATATGACTAACCAACACTTCCAGACACTGTAGGAATGAGTTCTGAAAAGAAGTTTGTGACACATTATAAAATTTACTCCAATATACTGAGTAATGAGAATGATACATATCTCAAAAAGTTCTCGAAGGTGTTATTACCAAAATGGAGGATTATGAAGCTTCAGTCCTCCATCCTCCACAGAGACACTAAGTTAATAATAATATACAGAGCAGAATGTCTCTGTGAGAATTCTAGAGACAAACTGACTTCTCAGAAGAAACCATGCAGACCAGAAGGGAATGTGATTATATGTTTTCAAAGTACCAAAAATAAAAAAAAAAATAGCTATCAACCAAAAATACTGTATCTACAAAAATTGTCTTTCAAAAATGGAGAAATTGAGATTTTCTCAGATAAACAAAAGTTTAGGCAGTTTATTACCATTAGAACGGCTCTACAAGAAAGAGATATTAGATCTTGAGTTGAGTGTCTGGTGAGGAGCTTCAGCTCACATCCTGAGCTGAGGTGTTGGCTCACAATTTCATGAGAAACTCTGGTCTGAGGGTCTGGGTGCAAATCCTCTGCACAGAGCCCTCTAAGAGAGCAAGTGAAACAGACTAAGCAAAAGGGAAAAAAGGTGGATTGGCTAGGCCTGAAGTGAGATTGTCAGAATTATGTCTTTCCAGATGAAATATGGATCTTCTGGCAATAGGAGACATGTGGCTGACAAGGTCTAGGTGCTCCAGCTGGGTGTCAGGCCTGAGCCTCTGAGGTGGGAGAGCTGATTTCAGGACATTGGACCACCAGAGGCCTGCTGGCCCCATGTAATATCAGTCATTGAAACCTCTCCCAGAGATTACTGTCTCAAAACTAACACCCAGCTCAACTCAATGACCAGCAAGCTCCAAGGCAGGACACCCCATGCCAAGCAACCAGAAAGACAGGAACACAACCACATCCATTAGCAGAGAGGCTTCCTAAAATTATAATAAGTTCAAGAACACCCCAAAACACCACCAGATGTGGTCCTGCCTATCATAAAGACAAGATCCAGCCTCATCCACCAGAACACAGGCACTAGTCCCCTCCACCAGGAAGCCTACACAATCCACTGATCCAAACTTACCTACTGGGGGCAGACAACAGAAACAATGGGAACTACGAACCTGCAGCCTGTGAAGAGAAGACCCCAAACACAGTAAGTTAAGCAAAATGAGAAGACAGAGAAATACACAGCAGATGAAGGAGCAAAGTAAAAACCCACCAGACCAAAGAAAAGAAGAGGAAATAGGCAGTCTACCTGAAGAAGAACTTAGGTAATGATAATAAAGATGATCCAAAATCTTGGAAATAGAATGGAGAACATACAAAAAATGTTTAAAAAGGACATAGAAAAATGAAAGAACAAACAAACAATGATGAACAACACAATAAATGAAATTTAAAACTCTCTAAAAGGAATCAATAGAAGAAATACTGAGTGGAAGAAGGGATAAGTGACCTGGAAGATAAAATAGTGGAAATAACTACTGCACAGCAGAATAAAGAAAAAAGAATGAAAAGAATTTAACAGTCTCAGAGACTTCTGGGGTAACATTAAACACACCAACATTCAAATTATAAGGGTCCCAGAAGAAGAAGAGAAAAAAGAAAGGGACTGAGAAAATATTTGAAGAGATTATAGATGAAATTTTTCTTAATATGGGAAAGGAAAGAGTCAATCAAGTCCAGGAAGCACACAGAGTCCCATACAGGATAAATCCAAGGAGAAACATGCCAAGACACATATTAATAAAACTATCAAAAAGTAAATACAAAAAAATATTAAAAGCAGCAAGGGAAAATCAACAAATAATATAAAAGGGAATCCCCATAAGGTTAACAGCTGAACTTTCAGCAGAAACTCTGCAAGCCAGAAGGGAGTGGCAGACATACTTCAAGTGATGAAAGGGAAAATCCTACAACCAAGATTACTGTACCCAGCAAAGGTCTCATTCAGATTTGATGGAGAAATTAAAACGTTTACAGACAAGCAAAAGTTAAGAGAATTCAGCACCACTAAATCAGCTTTAAACAAATGCTAGAGGAACTTCTCTAGGCAGGAAACACAATAGAAGGAAAAGACCTACAAGGACAAACCCAAAACAATTAAGAAAATGGTAATCAAACATATATATATCAATGATTATCTTAAATGTAAACAGATTAAATGCTCCTACCAAAAGACACAGACTGACTGAATGGATACAAAAACAAGATCCATATATATGCTGTCTACAAGCAAGAGAAAAAGAAGGACACTATATAATGATCAAGGGCTCGATCAAAGAAGAAGATATAAAAATTGTACACATTTATGCACCCAACATAGGAGCACCTCAATATATAAGGCAAATGTTAACAACCATAAAAGGGGAAATCAACAGTAACACAATCATAGTAGGGGACATTAACACCCCACTTTCACCAATGGACAGATAATCCAAAATGAAAAGAAATAAGGTAACACAACCTTTATATGACACATGAAACAAGATGGACTTAATTGATATTTATAAAACATTCCATTGAAAACAACAGAATGCACTTTCTTCTTAAGAACTCATGGAATATTCTCCAGGATAGAAAATATCTTGGGTCACAAATAAAGTCTCAGTAAATTTAAGAAAATTGAAATCATATCAAGTATCTTTTCTGACCACAACACTATGAAACTAGATATCAATTACAGGACAAAGACTGTAAAAAATATAAACACATGGAGGCTAAACAATACACTACTAATTAACGAAGAAATCACTGAACAAATGAAAGAAGAAATCAAAAAAGTACCTAGAAACAAATGACAATGAAACCACGATGACCCAAAAACTTAGGGATGCAGCAAAAGCAGTTCTAAGAGGGAAATTTAAAGCAATACAATTCTACCTCAAGAAAGAAGAAAAAACTAAAGCAGCACAAGGAAAGAAATCATAAAGATCAGATTGGAAATAAATGAAATAAAATGGATAAACCATTAGTCAAACTTATCAGGAAAAAAAGAGAGAAGACTCAAATCAACAGAATTAGAAATGAAAAAGGAGAAGTAACAACTGACACTGCAGAAATACAAAAGATCATGAGAGATAACTACAAGCAACTCTATGCCAATAAAATGGACAATTTGGAAGAAATGGACAAATTCTTAGAAAAGCACAACCTGCTGAGATTGAACCAGGAATAAGTAGAAAATATAAACAGACAAATCACAAGCACTGAAATTGAAACTGTGATTAAAAATCTTCCAACAAACAAAAGCTCAGGGCCAGATGGCTTCACAGGTGAATTCTATCGAACATTTAGAGAAGAGCTAACACCTATCCTTCTCAAACTCTTCCAAAACATAGAAGAGGGAAGAACACTCCCAAATTCATTCTATAAGGCCATCATCACCCTGATACCAAAGCCAGATAAAGATGTCACAAAGAAAACTACAGGCCAATAACACTGATGAACACAGATGCAAATGTCCTCAACAAAATACTAGCAAACAGAATCCAAAAGCACATTAAAAGGATCAAAAACCATAATCAAGTGGGGTTTATTGCAGGAAAGCAAGAAGACTTAAACATACGCAAATCATTCAATGTGATACACCATATTTACAAATTGAAGGATAAAAACCATGTGGTCAGCTCAATAGAGGCAGAAAAAGCTTTCGACAAAATTCAACACCCATTTATGATAAAAACCCTGCAGAAAGTAGGCATAGAGGGAAGTTACCTCAACATAACAAGGGCCATATATGACAAACCCACAGGCAACATCTTTCTCAATGGTGAAAAACTGAAACCATTTCCACTAAGATCAGAATATGAGAAGTTTGCCCAGTTTCACTGCTATTATTCAACACAGATTTGGAAGTTTTCCAGAACAGTCAGAGAAGAAAAACAAATAAAAGGATTACAAATTGGAAAAGATGAAGTAAAACTGTCACTGTTTGAAAATGACATGATATTATACATAGAGAATCCTAAACATGCTACCAGAAAACTACTAGAGCTAATCAATGAATTTGGTAAAGTAGGAGGATAAAAAATTAATGAACAGAAATCTCTTCCATTCATATACACTAATGATGAAAATTTCAAAGAGAAATTAAGGAAACACTCTTTTTTTACGACTGCAACAAAAATAACAAAATACCTAGGAATAAAACTACCTTAGGAGACAAAAGACTTGTATGCAGAAAACTATAAGACACTGATGAAAGAAATTCAAGATGATGCATACAGAGGGAGAGGTATACCATGTTCTTGGATTTGAAGAATCAACATTGTGAAAATGATGCTACTACCCAAAGCAATCTACAGATTCCATGCAATCCTATCAAACTACCAATGATATTTTTCACAGAAGTGGAACAAAAAAAAATTCACAATGTGTATGGAAACACAAAAGACCCTGAATAAGCAAAGCAATCTTGAGAAAGAAAAATGGAGCTGGAGGAATCAGGCTCCCTGACTTCAGACTATATTACAAAGCTACCATAATCATGACAGTATGGTACTGGAACAAAAACAGAAATGTAGATCAATGGAACAGCATAGAAAGCCCAGAGATAAACACACACACATATGGTCACCTTATCTTTGATAAAGGAGGCAAGAATATACAATGGACAAAGATAGCCTCTTCAATAAGTGGTGCTGGGAAAAATGGACGGCTACATATAAAAGAATGAAATTAGAACACTCCCTAACACCTTACACAAAATAAACTTCAAATGGATTAAAGACCTAAATTTAAGGCCAGACACTATAAAACTCTTAGAGGAAAACATAGGCAGAACACTCTATGACATAAATCACAGCAAGAAGCTCTTTGACCTACGTCCTAGAGAAATGGAAATAAAAACAAAAATAAACAAATGTTACCTAATGAAACTTAAAAGTTTTTGCACAGCTAAGGAAACCATAAACAAGATGAAAAGACAACCCTCAGAATGGGAAAGAAATATTTGCAAATGAAGCAACTGACAAAGGAGTAATCTCCAAAATATACAAGCAGATCATGCATCTTAATATCAAAAACAAACAACCCAATCCAAAAATGGAAGAAGACATAAATAGACATTTCTCCAAAGAAGTTATACAGATTGCCAACAAACACATGAAAAAATGCTCAACATCACTAATCATTAGAGAAATACAAATCAAAACTACAATGAGGTATAACCTCACATCAGTCAAAATGGCCATTACCAAAAAATCTACAAGCAGCAAATGCTGGAGAGGGTGTGTAGAAAAGGGAACTCTCTTGTACTGTTGGTGGGAATGTAAATTGATACAGCCACTATGGAGAAGAGAATGGATGTTCCTTAAAAACTAAATATAGATCTACCATATGACCCAGGAATCCCACTACTGGGTATATACCCTGAGAAAACCATAGTTCAAAAAGAGTCATGTACCACAATGTTCACTGCAGCACTATTTACAATAGCCAGGACATGGAAGCAACCTAAGTGTCCATCGACAGATGAATGGATAAAGAAAATTTGGCCCATATATAGAATGGAATATTACTCAGAAATAAAAAGAATCAAAATTGAGTTATTTGTAGTAAGGTGGATATACCTAGAGTCTGTAATAGAGAGTGAAGTAAGTCAGAAAAAGAAAAACAAAAGCTATATGCTAACGCATATATATGGAATCTAAATAAGAAAAATTGTTCTGAAGAACATCGGGGCAGGAAAGGAATAAATGCACAGACGTAGAGAATGGAATTGAGAACACGTGGCGGGGGGGAGTGTAAGCTGGGATGAAGTGAGAGAGTGGCACTGACATAAATACAGTACCAAATTTAAAACAGATAGCTAGTGGGAAGCAGTCACATAGCACAGCGAGATCAGCTCCATGTTCTGTGACCACCTAGAGGGGTGGGATAGGGAGGGTGGGAGGGAGGGAGACACAAGAGGGAGGGGATATGGAAATATATGTATACATATAGCTGATTCACTTTGTTATGCAGCAGAAACTAACACAACATAGTAAACATTATACTCCAATAAAGATGTTAAAAAAAAGAGAAAGAAATATTAAAGGGAGTCCTAAAAAGACCTAGACAGGAACACGAAGCAAATAAAGAGGTTCTGTAGTAAAGATGATGACATGGACAAATGTATTAACTCATAATACTGTAATTTTCGTGCATAGAATTTAAACAATAAAACATAAATTATAAATCTATGTTAATGGGCAAACAATGTATATAGATGTAATTAGTCACATCTGTAACAAAAAATTGGGTGGGTGGAAGTGTAAAAACATAGAGATTTTTCATGCAATTGATTTAAGAGATTTATAAATGTAAGGTATTTTATGTAGTTACAATAGAAATCACAATGAAAATATCTACAGAATACACACAAAAGGAAGAAGGAGAAGGGCTTGAAGCCTATTATGACAAAAACAAATCAATGAAACAGAAAGTAAGGCAGTAAGAGAAAAAAGGACAAAAAGGTTATAAGATATAGTATAAGTGACTAATAAAGTGGCAATAGCAATTACTTAATCAGTAATTACTTTAAATATAAAAGCATTAAACTCCTCAATAAATAGTTATATAGTGGCTGAATGGATAAAAGAAGTTTGTATCCAACTACATGCTGTTTACAAAGACTCATTCTAGATTTAATGAAACACACAGGCTGAAAGTGAAATGAAGCAAAAAGATAATCCATGCAAACAGTAACCAAAAGAGAAGAGGAATGTCTATACTAATATACAAAATATACTTAATTCAAAAACTGTTACAAAAGACAAAGAGCAACATTGTATGATAAAAGTGTCTATTTAAGAAGAATATATAAAAATTAGCAATGTTTATGCCTCAAGCCTCAAAGCTCTGAAATATATGAAGCAAACATTCATAGAATTGAATGGATAAGAGACAGGAAGATAATAATACCCAAATATTAATAATGGGTAGAACAACCAGATAGAAGATCAATAAGGAAAATAGAGATCTTGAACAACACTATAGACAAATTCTTGAATCCATAACAAATTTAAGAAGATTGAAATCGTACAAATCTTTTCTGATCTTATTTGAATGAAACTAGAAATCAAGAGCAGTTGGAAAACTGGAAAATCTAAAAAATATGTTGAAATCCAACAGCACATTCTTAAACAACCAACAAGTCAAAGACCAAGTCTCAAGGGATATTAGGAAATGCCTTGAGACAAATGAAACCAAAAACACCACACACTAAAACTTGTGGAATGCAGTGAAATCTGTGCTATGAGGGAAATTCATATCCATAAATGTTTACATTTAAAAATGAATGATCCAAAATCAACAACATATAATTAGACATTAAGAAACTAGAATAAAGAATAAAAAATAATAAATACAAAGCTAGCAGAAGACAGGGAATAATGAAGATTGGAACAGGAATAAATGAAATAGAGAATAGGAAATCAATAGAAAAGAATCAAGGGAACAAGAGTTTTGAACTCAGAGACATTTTTACGCCCATGTTCTAGATAACACCACCTATTTGCAATATCCGAGAGGTGAAAAGAGCTCTAATTCTATCAACAGATGCGGCGAGCCGCTTCTGACCAGCAGAAAGACGAGTCACCACACGCTAGATTCTTCTCGTATCACACTTTATTGGAGTACAGCTTGGTTTCAGACAGATGGAAGGAAGACCCCGAGCTTTGTTCACACTGGCTTTTTATAATGCACTATAACCTGTGGCACCCTGTGGTTGGCTGGTTAACTCAACCTGTGGTTGGCTGGTTAACTCAATCTGTGGTTGGCTGGTTAACTCAACAAGATCTATGCTGTTCACAATTTATTGGTTGCAATTCTGATCCTTTATTAGCATATTGGCTAGTCGTGGCGCATGTGTGGCACATAGCCTTTGGGCTACTCCCTGATAAGCGTTATCTGCGAATGGCAGAACAACAGCTTCCCACGTTATCTGCGGCATGGCAGAACAACGGCTTCCCACAAACAGAGGAATGGATAAATGAAATGTAGTATATAATACAATGGATTGGTAAGCCTTAAAAAGGAAGAAAACACTGTCATATGCTACAACATAGATGAATCTCAAGATATCATGACAAGTAAAATAAGCCAGTCACAAAAAAGCAAATACTATGATTGACTTATATGAGTTATCCAAAGTAAAATCATAGAAAGTAGAATGGTGGTTACCAGGGGGTAGGGGCAGGGGAAAATGGGAATTGTTTTTGAATAGGTATAGAGTTTCAGATTTTCTAGATGAAAAGTTCTGGAGATCTGTTTTACAACAATGTGAATACACTTCACACTACTGAATCATATACTTAAAAATGGTTAAGATGGTAAATTTTACAATTTTTATTATAACAACAATTGCTTTATATCTATGTGCATATATATTTATGTGATATGTGTTATTTATAATAATATAATTACATATTTTATTAAATATATTAAATATTATTTTATATAATATTAAATATTATACATATAAAATCAGTCTCTGGGGATGGGATCCAAGCTTCAGTATTTTTAAAGTTTCCTGGGTGAAAACCATGTACAACTAAGGTCAAGAAATGGAAACCTGCTTGGCACTGAACTAGTACGTGGACCTAGTAAGTGACTCTGGACCTCAGTTTCCTTATTTGTAAAATAAGCATAATAATGCCTGCCTTGTTTGTTTATATTATACGAGAAAGGTCTTTCTAGACCTCAAAAAGTAACCAAAAAATCAAGTTTTGGAGTAAAATCTTGATAGAATCTAAGTGTTGGTTATATGTGTGTTGACTGTTGAATTCTTTCAATTTACTATATGTTTGAAAGTATTTTTAATTTAAAATCAGGGTTTTTTTTGTATTGAAAAAACAACCATCAACAATTTATGCATGATCTCATGGCACTTTATTAAAAGAAAAAAGTACTCTTAATCATTTGGTAGGTTAAATGATTGTTGATCTTAAGTATTTACTTCCCCTCCCAGTAAGAGTATTATATTTCTTTGCTCTATGAACATCAGGATTTCCCATGTTACTTGCTTTGGCCAGTGGAGTCTGAACAAGAGTGACATATACCTGCCACTTCTGAAAAGAATCATGGTTCTTAGTGGTCATGATGCCAACTTTTCCCAAGCTCGAATAAAGAGAAGAGCTGCAGGTGAACCATCAGGATATGTAAGAGGAACAAAAAATAAAACTTTGTTGTTGAAAGCAACTAAGATATAGAAGGCTTTAATACTGCAATATAACAAGAGCTCATTGGCACAGTTTGAAATCTCTTAAAATAAAATTATCTCTAACAAAACTAATCACCCTGATGAAGAAACAAACGTTAACACTTAAAGAAACTCATTTGTACAGTTTCAAAATATCTAGTTAAAACTATGGAATAAAGACCTTATAATTAACAACACTTTTAAGTTATATCTGCACCTTCCTCCATTTAACAATGTATCTTTTGAATTGTCTTATATTATCCCAAGTAAAATCTACCATCTTTTCTGATGAATTAATTGTATTCCATTTTTAAAACGTTCTGTACTTTCATTAACCAATTTTCTGTTAAGGTTTTAATCTATCTTTTATTAATACAAATAATGCTGCAATGAAAAGCTTTATAGAAACCTCAATCCAGTTTACTAAATTAACTGAACTTCATTCTTTTTTACTGACTGCCCCTTCAAGTCTGCACTGTGAGCCCAGAACTTCTCCATGCTATGTAAACACTTGTGCAGGTCCTAGAGTTTGTCAGTCATGCTCACATAATAACCTGTCTCCCAATCATTTAAGGTAAGACATCTTAAGTGTCATATAAATGCAATTAATTTTCATCCAGTTAAACAATTATTTTTATCCTCCAGTTTGGGAATGCCTCACCTAGGAAATCTCCAGTGAAGTGGATGAAATGGTAAACATTTTCATTCTCTTGCTTTCTTTTCCATTTAATAGCTGCAGTTTGGGTCTCTTTTAAATTGGGGTATTGAGTAATGGAGAAAGAGTAAGCATCAGAAATATTTACTGGTAGAAAAAAGGTAAGAATTTTATCTGGCAAAATTTTAATCTGATACTATTGACCTCTGGATGTGGTAGAATCCAATGCTGATTCTTTCTCCCCTATCATGGATTTTAGGGTTCTTTAAATAGTCCCTAACTTTAGATAAAAGATGCTTTGCCTGTAGTATATTTGCCATGGGTAATGTCATCTCCTGCTGGTAACTTAAACATCCCTCCTCACTTTGGAGTTTCTAGCAACACATCCCTTTGTAAATATTATCTCAGAACTCCTGAAGTACTTACTATGGAGTCATCATCTGCTTCGGGGGAAACTTGCACACTATTGGAACTGCAATGCCAATACGCCCCTGTCTCTTTGGTTTCCCGCAGGAAGGGGCTGCTGCAATGTAAACTTCTTCTTTTTCAGGCATAATTCAGGCACTGGACATCATGTTCCTTCACCAGCACAATAAACATGTCCAGCAGTCTTAGAGGGTTGTTGAAGGCCCCATGATTAAGCTTGAGAAAGATAGTAAGTATTTCCTTCTCCTTTCACATGGAGAAAGTACAGAACGTTAACAGAGTACTGAAGTTTTCTCAAATTCTCTCTGAAGTTATCCTCATCAGTGACCTTCTGAACTACTCAACAGAATCTTAGCATTTTCCTATAAAGACCAGAAAGGGAAAGGCTGTCCTAGGAAAGCTGGTTTCACAATTTCTCAGCATGTTTAGGCCAGGCTGTGAAGCAGCTGGCTTTAGGATACCGGGACATTATGACATAGTACAGAAGAAAGGAAAACATGAAAGAAAATAGCATTCAACCTATTGTTTCATAACTTGACAGTCACATGCCATCTCTATCAGGATGTATCCCCAGAGGTGTAACTACTTTGTCGAAGAGAATGTGCACTGTTAAAGGAACTGTCTTCATACCCTCAAATACGGCCACATCCATTTCCATTACCAAAAAGAGTTTGAAATTACTTGTTTACCAATTTATTTTTGACTCAGTTTAAGCAGGATACTGCTTTCACCCTTTGGATAGATGAAAGCACTATAATTAGTTTTAAAATGTATTCTTTAAAAAAATTTTTGTAGTTGCATACCTTTTCATTTGTTGGTAGACTCTGAGTTCATATTTTAAAGTGTGACTGCTTTATCAACTTGTATGTCATTTTACAGATACTGTAATAATATTATCAATATAATTAAGTTTCTCTATATTTGTTGCCAGAGTGAATAATGATAGTGTAATTTGATCTATGATAAATGTATTACAGTATTATAGTCTATTATTTAATTCACTGACAATCATCTTAGTAATTAAGTTAATTAAGCTAGACATCTAAGCATCATCATTGACTTACACCTCTTGATGCTAAGGATCTTGCTAGATGTTCACTTCTCTTCTTTGCCAAGGCATATCATATATTTTAAGATTTTGTACAAAATTCCACTGCATGATTCCATATCTAGGAAGTAGTAAAACATGTGTTCAGTAGTCTACCTACAGAAAAACTTATAAACATTCTATCAAGCAACTGAGAAATGTTTACGCAAATTATTTTTCCCATGTGATTAAGTGATATCCTATAAAGGACATTTTATTAATTTAAAATGCTCCTTTTAAATTCAAGTTGAAGACAATATTTTAAGTTAATAGAGTATTATGTTGTTTTCAAAACCACATTCCTATATATGTGTGTGTGGAGAGATATATGATATATAATCATATGAAGCCCATTTAGCCCATGCATCTAAATCCCATTCATAGAACATAGAATATATGTGAAACATATACACTGTATACAATTATATATGCATCTATAAGCTCATTCAAAGGACCAGAGCTAGCTTTATATATATATACATATAATTTAAGTATAGCACTTGGTAGGTTTTTTTTTTTAGATAACAGGATTATAAATGCTTTTATTGTGGTTGTTCTTTAAGCATTCTATATGTGCCATATAATTTTCACATCAGGAAATTATTATATGTGATTTAATATACATGAATATAAATATAATAATTAGGTTGTGAGGGTGAAAAACATAAAATTAAATAATTAATACAAGTAAATAAGAATAAGAAATTGTGATATTAAAAACAGAAATGCATGCATATAGTTTTATATATCTGCTAGAAATGAACTATAAATTTGATGCCTCTTTAGATATCAAACCAGTAACAGGCAATAAGAAGATGAATAAACTGGCAGGTCAAGTATAGCACGGGTTTTCTAGGTGGCAAAATTGAGTCTGTTTTTTTCTTTTTGTCCATTTAGAGAGGATACTGGAGAGTGTAACAGTGGTATCTTTACAGTATTACTGTTGTATCAACAGTGAGAGTTTTATTAGGCTGTTTGCTATAATGTTCCATGACAACTTGAAAAAAAGCTGTGACTAATAAGGTAAACTAGCTCCAGGAAAAAAAAATATATATATTTTTTGAGGAAGTCAGATGAAAAAGGGAATGATTTAAAAACAGATGTCAAAGCTCAGTGATTTTCCTATATCAAGTTTCATCTTGATTGTATCTCTAAAAGGTTAACATTCCCTGTGGGAGGTTCCCTTTTTGGGTAAAAATATTCTATTTTAGAATTACCCATGGTGAAAACCTACATGTGTCCTAGAGAAACACTGTTTCTGAGATATTTAAGTAAGCTATTATTTGGAGAAATCTTCAAAATAGAACCTTTCTTGAAGGTACACTGAATGTTCAGAAAAATATTTTAACTGCCTCTTTACAATTTTACTATGAAATAATATGGTCTATAAGAAAGATCCTGGAGCAAAACATAAAAGTATGGAGGAGAATGTGCATTGTTTAACCAGCTGCTATAAATTTAATGTGGTAATGTTGTCACAAAGAATTTTATTGATTTTTTTCCAAAATACTTACCTACACATTTATTGTGTCTGTTCCCAAATTTATTTTACTCAGAATTCCAGTAAGAGCATATTAATTAACTGTTATTTAAAATGAAAGTAAAGAAATATAATTTCATTCGAATAAAGATTTAACCAAATACAAGCATTGTGTTGACATTAAATCCTTTATTTTTGCCTGACTTTGAAATATGTCACATAATTTGAAATTTATTTTATCAACGTATGCAGCATGACTCTTTTTCAAACAAATTTTCAGTTTGTGTTCTTCACTATTGTATATTTATTAACATAAATGAATTATTTAATTGATTTGCACCAGTACCATTAAAATATATAGATTCCTATTAGTTATTTATTTTTAATAGTATAGGAAGACTAAGACTATCTGACACCATACCAACAGTATAATAGTAACCCAGTGAATACCCTTTAATTGACATTCTCTTTTTCCATTTTACAACAAGGAATTGAAAACATTGCTATGGAAGCCATATTAGGAATGTGGCTTACGAAGATAGTTCTTTCTTTTTAGCTCGCAACAGTTGCATTTTTGTTTGAATCTGAACTCCAAAACATTTTAATTCCTGAGATATCACAACTTTCAGTTCCATCCTTTCATGCAGTTTCTGGAGGGAGGGTGGTTAAGATGTTAGTAAAGTTTAACTTCATGACTGAGGAAGTATTTATACGGTAATACTTATCTGAGCTATACACTTATGGTTTTTGCATTCACTGTATGTATCTGAAACTAAAAAGAAAAAGAAAAAAACAAATATGCAGTAGATCTTCTCTGTGCTGTAGTCAATGATGTAAAACCTGATTTCAGCATTTGATGCCTAATAACAGCGTTTATCTGTGTTTTCATGGTCCCTGGTTCATGCTTTGGTTATTGGAATTTAGGAGGACTAATAAATAGCACCTCTTGTATCAATTAGCTATTGCTACAAGCATGCTTACACTACAGCATGGCTGAAAACTATAATCCTGTATTCTCATCAATCTACAGATCAGCTGGGAATTGGTTAATCCAGGATGTGCTCAGCACGCACTGGGATATGACTGAAATTAGCTAGGGTCTGCCACTCCTCATGTGTGTTTGGGCAAGGACCCGATCAACAAGGGCAACAGCTGCAAAGGGAATTAGTATTTAGCAAAATTCAAGCCTCCTCAAGTCTAGACTTAGAATTGGTATGGTCACTTCCTCCTCATTCATTTAGCCAAATAACTTTCTTTTTTTTCTCTACTGGAATTCTGAGCAAACTGAAAGAAAGAAAGAGAGACAGAAATCAGACAGTTGGAGAAAACAAAAATTGAAGAGTAACTTTCAATATGGGCCAAGTTGGCTTGTCCATGTTTCATCCCTTTATTAGTCTCATTTAACTTACATGTCTGTGGTATCACTAAAACACTAGATATTCATTCCACTGAGGATTCCTATAAATTTACTATACCATAATCCTGAGTTGCACATACCAAGTTGTTTACATAACTCACCAATCAGATTAATTACTCCTTTTACTCTTAGGGTGGACCAAAAATACAGATTATAGAAAATTGCTACAGAAGAACACATGGAGATTGGAGGATGAGTGTTAAATAAAACAAGTGAATTTATTAAATTACAATAAAAATCACAATAATAACCAAAAAGGTATAAAAAAAGAATCAACACAGATGAACTCTAAGAAGTAATACCTAAAATCAAAGAAAACATATTTGAAAGATCAGTAAAATGGTAAATGCCTGGACAAAGTCATTAAAGACTACACCGTGGTAAGGTTTATGGATAGATGTCACTTGCACCATACAGTACAGATGTAAAATAGGATTCATTGCTGAAATTCCTACAAGCATAGATGTAAAATACTGTACACAATCTCTTTACTTTCTGGTGTGATACAAGAAGTGTGCTTATTCTGGAAAAATCTAATGTGGCTAGTATTCCCCAAGTCATACTTCAATAATGCACAATATGTTTATAGGAAAAGACCCCAGTAATATCTATATGACTATGTCAAGATTGAAGTTCCTTGACTGAGGAGGTGATATTATTAAAAGTGCCTAACAGGGCATAGATAGGTCTTCTAGGGCATTTCAGTTCAATTTCAAGGTAAAACAGAAAAAGAAAAATAAATAAGAAATTAAATCCAAATATATATTGAGAAGACTAAAACTGTTAAAAATATTTGAACTTAATGTTCTGTTTCCACATGGGACATAGAAAGGCACAAGGGAATGTCACTCTAAGAAGAAGGAAAAAAATGAGTGATTTTAAAATTGTAGTTATTCAAATCTACCAGAGTACTGAGTTCTCAAAGCAACCATATAAACTGAATTCCAATGAGTGACAAGTTTTTCCAAGGAAGGACAGATCATGTTACTTCTTTCAGCTTTGATAGAGCATAGAAGAAAGAAATGGAAACCATAAAATTAGGTGATAAGAAAAGAACTGAAGTATTTAACATTTTACTAAGGCTTGATCAGGTCTTTTTTTTAATTAATTTTTTATTGAAGTATAGTTGATGTACAGTGTTATGTTAATTATTGCTGTATAGCAAAGTGATTCAGGTGTGTGTGTGTGTGTGTGTGTGTGTGTGTGTGTGTATATATATATATATATATATATATATACATATACATTCATTTTTATGTATATGTTCTTTTCCATTATGGCTTATCATAGGATATTGAATATAGTTCTTTGTGCTATACAGTAAGACCATGTTGTTTATCCATTCTATATATAAAAGCTTAAATCTGCTAACCCCAAACTCCCACTCCATCCATCTTCCAACCCCCTCTACCTTGGCAACCACCAGTCTGTTCTCTATGTCCATGATTCTGTTTCTATTTCAGAGATAGGTTCATTTTTGTCATATTTTAGATTCCACATATCATATGATGT
Organism: Neophocaena asiaeorientalis asiaeorientalis; assembly: GCF_003031525.2. NCBI lineage: Eukaryota > Metazoa > Chordata > Mammalia > Artiodactyla > Phocoenidae > Neophocaena > Neophocaena asiaeorientalis. The sequence goes on from NW_020174653.1 coordinate 1,048,898, forward strand.
CATATGTTATTTGTCTTTCTCTTTCTGACATACTTAACACTGTTAACATACTTAACACTTAACACATCACTGACATGATAACCACTGGTTGCATCCCTGTTGCTGCAAATGACATTATTTCATTCTTTTTTATGGCTGAGTAATATTCTGTTGTATACATGTACCATATCTTTTTTATCTATTCATCTGTTGATCGGACATTTAGGTTGTTTCCATGTCTTGGCTATTGTGAAGAGTGGCTGCTATGAACATAGGGGTGCATGTTAAGACTTGATCAGATCTTGCATGAAAATTTAGAATTTTTAGTTACCCAAACACAGGGAGTATGCACTGCCTTGCCAGGTTTTTCTGTAGGAGTTCACACCATGCTCATAAGAAAGACTGGGTGGAGGGCAAGAGACTTGAATGACCATCTTAGTAGTACAAGTGTTCAAGACTTGCCCATATTTCATGGTAGAGGCAGTAGACCTCTATAATTGGTGTCCTGCTGGTATGCAAGATGGAGATAACGGCCACCAGTGGATAGGCATGAAACCTGCTTGCACCCTGCTCCCTCTCCTGATATAAATAAAATGTCAGCTGTTCTGGGTGAATGGTAGCAAATGTACCTATTCCACAAAACTTTTCATTGACACTAGACTATAGCTATCTACTGATTAGAGAGACAAAGAAAACTGGTTCATGTGCCCAAAGTCCTGATGATTGAAGGCAGAGCTCAGAGATAGCAGGTGGGAAGGACAGGGAAACAACCTGTGCTCTTTAGGTCAGGAGAAAACAAACTATAGTCTGGGACTCATTCCATCCCTCAGCTTGCTTTTTTGTAAGGCTAATAAACTAAGAATATTTGAAGAAATTTTGCTTTCTTTTTTCTTTTTTACATTTTCAAAGGGCTAAAAATTTAGACTATATGATACAAAGCTTAAAGTAAATACTATCTTGTTCTTTATAGAAAATATTTTACAATACTGATCTAGAACATATTATGAAAACTAAGCACATGTTTCTTGTCACTAGGGAAGGGTCAGGAAGATGGAGAAAGGGTTATCTCTCATGATATGTACACACTGTCATAAGACTGAGCCTGGAAAAGAAAAACTGAGAAACCTCTACAAACCCATCATGAGCTTTAAGTCAAGCAACATGCATCACCAAGAAAGAGAGACTTCCTCTGTGGTGTGGGTATGCATGGCCCACTGAATCTGAGGGTGAAACAGGAATACTTAGAATAACTATCCAGTCCTCTAGACCTCACATTAAGCACAAGGAGGCAACTGAAGCCTAGTATTTTGAGGTGGCCATTATTTGCACAGTGACCTTGAATCATATGGTACACTGGAGCTCACCACCCAAATATGGATAATCCTCATTATTCGTGGATTCTTAATTTGTGAATTCTCCTACTTGCTGGAATTTATTTGTAACTTCAAAATCGAAGTACCAGCACTTTGGTTATTTTTTTTGTGGATACACACAGAGTATTGAAAAATTTGAGTCACCCAACATGCACATTTCTTAGTGAGGTCAACCAAGGCAATGCTCTGCCTTGTCTTTTCAGCTCTTCTGCTGTAAACAAGTGTCCTTTTCATGGTCTATTAGCGCTATATATTTTTATGTTTTTCTTTGGTGATTTTGCTGTTTTAAATGATCCTTAAGTGTATTTCTAGTGTGTTGTGTGTTGTGTAGTGTTCTAAAGTGCAATAAGGCTGTGATGTTCCTTATGGAGAAAATACCAGTGTTATATTAGCTTCAGTCAGGTGTATATTATAGTGCTATTAGTCATGAGTTTAATGTTAATTTATCAATTAGGTATAATTAAATAAGATTTCTTTTAACAGAAACAAAAAACCCACAAAACAAGGTTACATATTGATCAGTTAGTGAAGATGACTTGACCTGACATTTTCAGGAACCTGATCCCAGAACTCCTCTGGAAGCAATGCTTCAGTATTCACAAATTCAATTTTCTCAGCTACTTTATAAAGCATAACTACTTCAAATATTAAGAATTGGCTGTAATGCAAGCCAAATCTAGATCAACTATGCATTAACTAGGCTCAACCCTCCACACAAATATTCTGACAAAAGAAAAGCATGCCCAATTTCCAACCATAAATGTTCTTTAACAGTTTCTGATGGGCTGTTTTTGCTTCTGTTTTTACATACAATGTTCAGAATTAATGAAAAATAAAGCAATACACAAAAATACGGAAAAATATTGTCAAGACATAAAATAGTCAACAGAAGGAGACACTGAGAGGAACCAGATATTCTATCAGAATAGAGACTTTAAAATAAATCTGGTAAATATGTCAAAAGATCTTGTGGGGAAAAAAAACAACATATCTGAGAGAGAGTAGGGGAATTCAGCAGAAACTATACAATAGATTGAAGTGAAAGTATTAAAATGAGAAACAATACCAGACATGAGAACTTCTCCTGATGGAATTATCACAAGAAAAGATACAGAAGAAATATAAGTGAAGTTGAAAATAAATCAATAGGAATTTTCTAAATTGCAACACAAACAGAAAAAAGAACAGAATATCCAAAATCTGTATAAGAATATCAAATGGTCTAAAGACACATACACATAATTGAAATCCTAACTTCAGAGGAGAGAAAGAGAGCAAGGCAAAATGTATTTGAAGATATAATGAATAAGAATGTCACAAATGTAATGAAAGACAAAAACCTGTGTATCCCTGAACCACAGAGAAATGCAAGTAGAATAAACATATATTTTTTTAACCTGGCACATCATAGTCTGATTTTTGAAAACCAAAGATAAAAATCTTGAAGTCAGCTAGAGGAAAAAGGAATATTATATAAAGCCTAACAAAGGCATCAGACATTTCTTCAGAAACTATGCAAGGAAAGAGACAATAGTGTGATATTTCTAAAGAATAAGGAGAAAAAAAAAGAACTGTCAACCTAGAATTCTATTCCCAGTCAAATGTCTTTCCAATCTAAAGACAAAATAAAGATTTTTTAATATGAATAAGAACTGAAAGTATTTATTGCAGGAAGGTCTATTCTATAAGGATTGTTGAAGGCAGTTCATCAGGTAGAAAATTTATAATACCTATGGTGAGAAGGATCTATAGAAATAAATGAAAATCACAAAAATAGAAACATGAGTAAATATTATTTTATTGTATTTTTAAATTTATTTAAATATGATTAATTGAATTGAATAGAAAATTATACCTAAAACAAAATTGGAAACAAGGTATACCCATGAAATATAAAATTCAGGCATAAAGTATAGAGAACTACAAGATCTGCTTTTTGTAAGCAAAAATATTGGATAAGGCAAAGGAAGGGAATAGTCTTCTAACAACTGTGAGAGCTATAACACTCAAAACTATTACTAAGTACTCATTGAAAAGCTTAGTGTGTCTGTCTGAAAGAAGCAGAAAAACCATGAGATTTGTATACCTAAATTCACCTCGGGGGTATGAAGAAGGCCATGATAAGGCTTGCAAGTGCTAAAGAAATCTTCGTTTTATTAACTTCTGAAACCAACGCTATAAAACTACTTTCTAGGACAAAGGCCTTACACTGTGGATTTTTCTTAGAGTTAAAAATAAATTAAGTGGAACAGGGATGAAGAAAAAAGAAAGTGCAGACGAAAGTGGAAGAGGAAAGTGGTGGAGGCTAATTTCAGAAAATAGAAGGAAATATGTTTTAACATTTCACAAAAGAAAAAAAGAGGGACATGTTGAATTATACAGGTGGGAAAATTACTTCGATACACTTTTTCTTGCTAAAAGTACAAAAAATATGTATCTCTTAAAACTGAGCAACAGTAAAGGAGTGTTAAATAACTATGTTATTAGAATCAATTAATGTTCCTACAGAAAATGAAGGCATACTAGAAATACGCATCTGCAAAACAAGTAAAAATGATGCTTTAATATTTTAAAATAAGCTGAAAGAATTTAAGAAAATCTAAACTACGTATATTTCGACTATTCAGATTATGAAGGTAATGACAGGGAAAGAAATGAAGCGATTGCTAGTGAGTTTTAATATTGTTCCTAATGGGGAAACAGTGGAAAATAGACCTCTCATCAAAAATGTAAGGTAAGATTAATAATGCTAGTGTTATTGTTGAGGTAATAGTACAAAGGTAAAAGAATTTAAAATCGCTGATACATATGTATTTGTACATATTTTGTGTGTGTGTGTGTAGAGAAAGGGAAAGAGATCACTTGTTAAGATTATTATTATCTCAGATAGGAAGGGAATACCTTTGTATAAAAAGGAAATCTTTATATTATCAATAGAAGACTAAATGCCAAAAAAAATCTCATTTCTCCCTGTTTTTACTTATAAATTTAATATGAACCTAACCAAAATAACATGAAGTGTTTTTCTCCCATCAGACTGGCGATAACCAAATGTTTGATGACAATTTTCTTGACTATCCCTTGGGAATATAGGCACTTGCATAAATTGCTGGTGTGAATTAAAATAATACAAGGCCAGTATTAGCATGGAGATATAGAGACCCAGAAGGACATTATTCTCCCCAACTTGTGAATTAATGACTTTTCTTGAACTCATCAAAGAAGGAAGGTTGTAAGGCAAGGCATCGAATCAAAGGATAAAACAGGATGAGAATGAGGTTTTGAGTTTCAGATTACTGCTGTGAACTTTCTGTACAGGTCGGAAGATTACATGTAACTAGGAGGGAAAACAGGAAATGTGTTTGCAATTTTTTTTTCTCTTGTGTTTATGTTTTGAGAGGAAAAAATTGGCCTACATGCAACAACTGAGATTAAAAAGAGCCCTAATTTCATTTATCCAAAGGGAAAAATACACTGAGTTAAGCTAACTTACAGGAAAAGTTTCCAGAAAATAAAAATATTTGACACCCAGTTAAATTTGATTATTAGATAAATAACAAATATTTTTATATCTATGTGTCATACAATATTTGGGACATTCTTCTATTAAATGGCTATTCATTGTTTGCTGAAAATCAAATTTATCTGGGCATCCTACATTTTATTTGACCACACTATTTACAATGAACATGATTAATTCCACAGTAAATTCATGAAACTAATTTACTTAGAATATATATTGCTCTTCAGGAGCTCTGCAAATGAGTTCTAAAAAAAGTATGTTGGGAAGAAAAATGACATAAAGAGAGATGACATACACAGTGTTTCGTTTCAGGTATTTTTTTTTCCATCTCTCCTTATAGTCATGAGTATATTTTTCTATATTACTTTATAATCCTACCTGTTGTTTAAAAGATAAAGATCCTATAAATATATTTAGTTGGATTAGTATATGATACAACTATCACTGGGTTGCTAGAGAACTGGGGACTCATGACAAATTTAGTTCTTTGGCCATGTACAGAAGTAGCGGATCAAGTTGATAGATGGGAAGGAAGCAGCTGCAAGCTGTACTTCATTTATCAATTATACTCATTTTTCTTAGTGGTGTAATGAATATCCAGGGAATACCTAATGCTAAGAGTGGAAAATTAATAAACAGAGGAAGAAGTATAATGTGGAACAAAAGGATTTAGAGAAATCAAGGGAAACCTGAAGAAATAATTCTCTATTTTGACCCTCATAATCAACATCTTTTAAAATAGAGGATCAGCCAAGGAGTGAGTACCAATACAGTAAGTCCCCTACATACAAACAAGTTCTATTCTGAGAGCACGTCAGTAAGTCCAATTTGTTTGAAACTCCAACAAAGTCAGCCTAGGTACCCAACTAACACAATCAGCTATATATTATAGTACTGTACTGTAAAAGGTTTATAATACTTTTCACACAAATAACACATAAAAAGCAAGCACAAAAAAGTAAAAGAAACATTTTTAATCTTATAGTACAATACCTCAAAAAGTACAGTGCGCAGCTGGCATACAGGGGCTGACATGGAGTGAGCTGAAGGATCGTCAGCAATAGGAGACAGAGGACAAGCTGCAATTTCTTTCATGCCTGACATTGATGGCACAGGTTCTGGTTCCTTGCTGGAACTAGATGCATGTTCACATCTTTGAAAGTTCACAACTTGAAGGTTCTTATATAGGGAACTTACTGTATTCTGCCTTTTAATTGGCTGCTACAGATGTTCCAGAGGTAACTTATGTTTCAACCAGAAGTCAAATGTCATTTTTATAACATATTTAGCAAGACATATTTATGATAGTTTTAACTGGTTTACAGAAGGAAAAAAACCTAAACTATAGCTCTTTTTGGCTCTTTATTGCTAAACATGTCCTGTTTTCATTCCCTCTATCTCTCTCTCTCTCTCTTTCTACCCCCCTCTTTCTCCTCCTCCTCCTCCTCCTCCAGACATTCACAAAAATAGAGGTTATTACTTCCTGTCACAAACTCTGGTCGGTAAGGGACTCAACAATCACTACAGAAAAATATGTTTAAGCATATATCTGCACCCTCATGCTCATTGAAATATTATTCATAGTAACCAAGATGTGGAAACAACCTAATCGCCCTTCAGAAAATGAATGGATCAGGTAAATGGGGCATATATTCACAGTAAAGTATTTTCAACCTTAAAAAAAAGAATCCTACTGCTTATGACAACATGTATAAACATGGAGAACATTATGCTAAGTGAAATAAGCCCAACACGTAGTGCATGGTCTTACTTATATGCAAAATTTAAAACTGTCAAACTAATAGTAGCAGAAAGAATGGTGTTACCAGGGGCTGGGGGTTGAGAGAAATGGAAAATATTGGTCAAAGTGTGCATGCTTTCAGCTAGAGATGTATAAGTTCTGGAAACAATTTGCAGCATGGGGACTATAGTTAATAATGACATATTGTATACTTGAAATTTGCTAAGAAAGTAAATCTCAAGTGTTCTCACACTCCCACACACACAATGGTAACTATGTGAGGTGATGAATATGCTAATTAGCTTGATTATGGTAATCATGTCACAGTGTATACATGTATCAAAACATCCTGTACACCTTAAATATATATAACTTCTATATGTCAATCATGCCTCAATAAAGCTGGGGAAGGATCATGACCAATCAATGCAGATTTCATTTACACTTGACTTGTTCTGAATACTATTTTTAAAGTAAGAGATAAGCAAATTTGTATATTTAGTGATTAGCTCATAAAAAGTACTCAATGGCTTAAGGGTTAGTGAAATACATTGAAAGTTTATAATCCGATGTCCCAAATAAAATATATATATATATATATCTATTTGTCTGCCCTAACAGATCTTCCCCATTTTGGATTTCCTTAAAAAATAGAATGCCAATCTTATTTGCTGTTAGTGCCATGTCAAGTGGAACAATTTCTGGATTGGAACAGGAAAATGTTTAGACTGTGTGTCCACCACTCTGGCTTACTCCATTCAGCTGGCCCTGGAATCTCTTACATGTCTTTTCTGAGTACCAGAAGAACAATTGCTATTTACATCAAACAATGTCTTAGTCTGGTCTTTAACCAGACTTTTTAACATCTTGTTACCCAAAGATTTTGTTAAGTTCTTAGCAATAGTAAAGGTTTTTCATAAAGCATTTGTTTTCCACAATATCTACGATTTTCTGTGTAAATTTATGAGTGAATCTTTTAAGGCTCTGTAGCTCTGTATTATATCAATTACTCTTTCTTAAAAGTATCATCACTTTGTCTATTTGACAGATGAGTGAAGTGATATTTACAGAAGTTGAGTAAATTTCTCAAGGTCATACAAACATTGAGTGACACAGCTAGTATATTAAAAACCAGGACTCTCTAACTTCTAAACCCAAATGCTAAGTCCCCATGCAATCCTGTCTCTCTGTATCTTACATGCCAACTAATTAGTGAATTAATGAAATATTTTAAGCCAGAGGACATGTCTCAGATATTATCTATGATTATATTATCTATGATTTAGCTTATGAATTGAAGTAGAACTAGTGATTCTCAAATGAAATTGCACACCTGGGAGGCTGATATAAAATGCACATTCATGGACATCACCCACAAATTATTATTCAGCATATGTTGGAAGAACCTCATACATGTGCCTTTTTAAAAGGCACCACAGATGATTTTGATATAGAAGATTCAACATTCCTTTAGAACATCCATTCAACTTACTGCAACTACATTCTTAAGAGAGAGAATCTTATGGTATAGGAACAATATTTCCTTCCATTTCTCCATTATAAAAAATAAAAACTTTACAACACAGTTGTAAACAACTTTGTACAGATCTGAATTCTCAATGAAATCATAAATCAATCTAAAGTCATTGGAGAACTCATTTAAAATTTCAAAGTGAAAATAATTTTAAGACATAGATGAAAGATCAGAGATTTTAAATAAAGTTACTCTGGTAATAATAATAGAAACAATATGTACCATGATTTAAATAACAATTAAATTAAAATTAAATGCATAAAACTAATTTTTGAAGATAATAGATAATTTATGGTAGCATTATATTTTGTGTTTTTCAAAGGCAATATTTCCTTTAGATAATCATCCACCTGAAATTATCTTTCTTTTATTTTTTAACTGAGTATCTTTTACCTCAAAAATTTGATATGATCATCAGTTACTTTGTTTATTTCCTTTTATTGACCAAATCCTGCCCAAATATACCAACTTATAAATATAACCTTAGTTGTAGCTAATTTTTATGGCATTCTGAAGATTTCTTAAGCTCTTGAGCTAACACAACATTGTAAAGCAAGTATACGCCAATAAACACTTTTTAAAAAATAGTCAGAAAGTGACATACACATATAAAAGGTAGGTTAAAGATAAGAAAGCATAATAAATTAAGATTTTTAAACCTCTAATATCAAGTAGGCATAACTCATTTCACTAAGCCTAAAGCTAATCTAAAGAATAATAACAAACCAACTTCTTACTGAAACCTTACTACATGCCAGAAATGCTTTTCAAACAAGTTAACTAGTCTATCACAAGCCTGAAGTAGATATCACAGAAAAAAATTGGAAAAAACAGCTAAGTTAATTTTCAAGGCCACATAGTTAATAATAGGATTAAATATTAAATATAGATTAAACTTATCTCTGTGAGGGATGATGATGAAAGATTCAAATAATTTATTTAAATATGATAACTTATCAACTAAGATAATACATTGTCTAAGACAATCAAGAATAAGCTCCATAACCCTGCCCTCAGAGTTTCAGAAATATACCCATAAGTGACCAAAAAAAAAAAAAAATGGCAGTTTATAAAATGCCAGTTAAAAAGCTTCTGATCATGAATACTTTAACATTTTTAAATGTACAGGAAATACATAGTAGTAAGGATCTCAGTCAGTCATAATCATTTCCTTATAAAGAATTTGCCAGTTGTAAAGCTCCTCACAGTGATCAAATGAAATGCCAGTCTAGACCATTCACCTTTAGCATAGATAAATGTATAATTTGTGTGTGATTGCTGTGGAAAATTAATCAAAACCTCCCATGTTAAGTATTCCATAGAATACTCCCTTTTATGGCTTTTAATATAGCTTGATAACATTTTTTTTAAATTTATCAAAAGGCATATATATTCTTCAAAAAAAAAATGCCTTTCCTGATATGAAAGAGAACCCCAACTCATAGATGTTTAATGGGAAAGAAAATACAACTCTGCTGCTTACCAAGTTTTTAAACTAATGTTGATGGCTGGGATTTTTACTCTAGTAGGATTTCAAGAATAAAATTTTCTCATAAATCGTAGGGAAACAAATGAAGGATTGCTATGGAAAGAAACTGGAGGACACAGAGATAGTTTAACCATAAAAGGAAGTTGAAAAATACTACATATATTCCAAAGATATTTCATTTTTACTCAACTATCAAGTTAAAAAAAAAAAAACTTAGCTAGACTACGAAAAAAAAGGAGAAGACTCAAATAAATCAGAAATGAAAAAGGAGACATTACAACTGATGCCACATGAATAAGAAAGACCATAACAAACTACTATAAACAATTATACACCAACAAATTATATAACCTAAGAAGAAATGAGTAAATTCCTAGAAACATACAAACTACCAAGACTGAATTACAAAGAATTAAAAACCCAACAGAATTATAACTAGTGAAGTGATTGAATCAATGTCAAAACCTCCTACCAAAAAAATCCTAGGGCTTCAACTGAAAATTCTATCAAACATTTAAAGAAGAATTAAAACCAATCCTTCCCAAACTCTTCCAAAATATGAAAGAGGAATGAACATTTCTAATTTCATTTTATGACATCATCATTACATTACTCTGATATCAAACTCAGACAAAGATATTACTAGAAAACTACAAAATAATACCTCTGATGAATATTGATGCAAAATTCTAAACAAAATACTGGGAAAACAAATTCATCATCACATTTAAAGGATTATACATCATGACCAAAGGGGATTTATGCCTGGTTTTGCAAGGGTAGGTCAGGAAAATTGATAAAAATACACCACATTAATAGAATGAAGGACAAAACTACATGAGCATCTCTATTGATGCAGAAAAAGTATTTGACAAGATTCAGCATCCTTTTATGATAAAAACGCTCAACAATCTAGGAACAGAAATAAACTACCTCAGCATAATAAAGGCCATGTATGAAAAGCCCACAGCTAACATCGTATTCAATGTTGAGGACCAAAAGGCTTTTAAGATCAGGAACAAGGCAAGGACGACCACTCTTTTTACTTCTACTGAACATAGTACTGGAAATCCTAAGCAGAACCATTATGCAAGAAAAATAAATAAAGACATTCAAAAAGTAAAGAAAGAAGAAAAATTTCTCTCTTCACAGATGATGTTATCTTATATATATGAAACCCTAAAGCCCCCAACAAGAAACTATTGGAAGTAATAAACAAATTCATCAAAGTTGCAGGATACAAATCAAGATTGAAAATCAGTTATATTTTTATCAGTTGTATCTATATACTAACATTGAACGATCCAAAAGGAAATTAAAAAGAAAAATCTTATTTGCAGAAATATTAAGAAGAATAAGATACTTTTTTTAGCATCTTTATTGGAGTATAATTGCTTTACAATGCTGTGTTAGTTTCTGCTTAATAACAAAGTGAATCAGCTATATATATACATATATCACCGTATCTCCTCCCTCTTGCGTCTCCCTCCCAACCTGCCTATCCCACCCCTCTAGGTATTCACAAAGCACTGATATGATCTCCCTGTGTTATGCAGATGCTTTCCACTAGCTATCTATTTTACATTTGGAAGTATATATAAGAAGAAGATAATTTGTTTTTTATTTATTTTTTAATTTTTTAATTTTTTTTTTGCGGTATGCGGGCCTCTCATTGTTGTGGCCTCTCCCATTGTGGAACACAGGCTCTGGACGCGCAGGCTCAGTGACCATGGCTCATGGGCCCAGCCAGTCTGCATCATGTGGGATCTTCCCAGACTGGGGCATGAACCCGTGTCCCCTGCATTAGCAGGTGGACTCTCAACCACTGCGCCACCAGGAAAGCCCAAGAATAAGATAATTTGGAATAAACTTAACCAAATATGCAAGAGATGTATACACTGAAAACTACAAAAAATACTGAAAGAAATTAAAGAAGACATAAACAAATGGTAAGATATTCTGTGTTCATGGATTGGAATGCTTACTATTGTTAATATGTCAGCTTCCTCAAAGCAACCTGTAAAATTCCTATCAAAATCCCAATGACTTTTTTTGCAGAAGTGAAACAGCCAACCTTCAAATTTGTATGGAATGTAAAGTACCTCAGATAGCCAAAAAAATCTCAAAAAGATTAAAAAGTTCTTAAAAATACAGTACAAAGTTGCAGTTATCAAGCAGTGTGGTACTGTCATATGAAGCCCAGACATACACTCATACATCTTTGACAAATTGATTTTTTTTTTTTTTTTTTTTGCAGTACGCAGGCCTCTCACTGCTGTGGCCTCTCCCATTGCAGAGCACAGGCTCTGGACGTTCAGGCTCAATGCTAACCATATATATTAAGATTACAAGTAATATTTTATTTCTCATCTATGTTAATTAAATTATATTTTCCCACAAAGATTAAGTATGAAGTTAGGGTTATAGAAAAACTTTGTGTTCCTTCTAATATTTAATGAATTGACCATGAGTTTTTAATTTAAGTTTCTTTCACTGGGTTTATTTTACCTTTCACAAATTTAACATTTCTTTTCATGATAATTTGTAGAGTGATATATTATAAACAAGGAATACATTGCTTTATGTTTCTAATGTGATTCTTTGTATTACTTAAGAAACATACAAGGAAATAAACTATCTTCCCTTGTTTTCAGAAATACGCATTAAAGAATAAAGGATAGGAAGAGGAGTCAAGATAGGGAAATAGGGGGACACCAAATTTGTTGCTCCTCACAAGTTCATCAAAAACACATCTACAAATGGAAAAATTCCCACAGAGCTCCTGCTGAAAAGTAGTGGTAGACTTCAGACACCTAAAAGAATGAAAGAAAGAAGAAAAAAATAAAAAAAAGAAAAGAGGAATCAAAAAAGAGACCAGCAACCCTGGCAGGAAGCTGAAGGTGAGGAGAGACTTCCACATTAAGAAAGACTCCCTCACGGAGGGGGAAATCAGCTGGGACAGAAAAAGAACTTCAGGAGATCAAAGAAGAATGCAGCAGACAGTCTGTGGAAGGCAGGACAAAGTAAAAACCACACCCATGATCTACACCACAGCTCTACGCATTCGAGCCTGAATCTTGAGTCACCCATTACAAATGGGAGCTGAGTGCCAGAAAGAGGGATATGGAGTGTAGACCCAGGAGAGTACAGTTCTTGGCTGTGAAAAGACAGCCTGAAGGGACAGGAGCAAGGGGAGCTACAACCAGGAAAGTCTGAGACACCATAGCAAGGTGTCATTGTTGAGTGGTGTGGAAAGGGCAGAGCCACCAGTATAATATAACCCCCTTCCCCATCCTCCTACTTCTTTGGCCTCTGTGGGCATTGGGAGGGGCTGATACCTGAGCAGGTCCACTCGCCCCTCTGGGCAGGGTCACCTCCAGCTGTGTAGGCTCCAGGGGCCTGAGCACTGCCCACCCCAAAACCTCCTTGGGAATCAGCCCTGGGAGCCCCTGCCTGAGATCCCTCTGAAGGTGGCAGTGTCAGAGGGCTAAAGTGCAGGAAGACCTGGGGAGAGAAATGCAGTTGGCTGTGTGGATACAGTAGAAGGTAGGAGGGGTGAGGGGACGTGCAGCCGGAAATGACCCTAGAGAAAGCAGGATCTGCCTGGAAAGCAAGGCACCATTGTTGAGAGGCTTGCAGTGGGTGAGGCCAGCAACCCTCCTTGTTTCATGTACTAGGAGTACCCAATTCTGCTCCACTCAGCCGCTGCTTTTGTTTCCTCTCACCTGGGCAAGGATCATACACCTGAGGGCAGCACACATGCACAGGAGGGTTAAAACCAAAATGTAGCCTGAGGGGCAGAGCAACTAAGGCAGAGAAACACAAATCTTTCTATGCAGCAGCACAAACTGTGAATTGAATTCCTAAGAATGGCTGGGTAAATCCTGCATTTGTGGAATACCTGAATAGACGAGAGTTTCAACATTTGAAATCAGTCTAGCCTTCACAGCACTGCAGGTTGTGGGCAAATACACATTGGAATCAGGAAAAATCAGAGTCTGAGCTGGCCCCACAGTGTCCACAGCAGGTCTAGAGACATACCTAGAGGTATTGGAAGACCTCCCAGGGAGGTGGCCCTAGGAAAATATTCTTAGCACTACTATTCTGTGATGGTTTGTTTCATTTTGTTAAGTTGTTGGTAGTGTTGCTTTTATTATTATTTTATCCTTTATTTTCTACTTTTATTTTAAAAATTTTTTATCTCATGTTATTTTCTTAATATATATAAACTTTTTATTTTTTTATATATTTTTATTTTTTTGTTACTCTGTGACTTTTGTCTTGCTTTTCATTATGTATATATTTCTTCCCTTTTTCTTTTGTTCAGTTGTTTTTAGGTGTATAGTCTATGTTTTATGGGCTTTTGTTGTTATTGTTGATGTTGCTTGATTGACCCCATTTCTGTTTTATTTTTCATTCTTTGTTTTTGTTAGTATAATCCCTATTGACAGTTCTCTTATTAGAATTCTCTTGTTTGGTTGCCTGTTCCCTTGTTTGTTTGTCTTTTTAAATTTATTTTCTATATGTGTGTATGTGTGTGTGTGTGTGTGTGCATGTGCGTGTGTGGGTGAATGAGTGTTTTGTTGCTGTTGCTTCCATTTGTTTGCTGCTGTTCTTTGCCCTGAGCTTTGTTTGTCTGTTTTTTTTTTGTTTGTTTGTTTGTTTTTATGTTTTTCTTTTCTTTGTTCAATTTTTTATCAGGTCATGCTTTGAGGCTTGCAAGCTCTTGGTTCCCTGACCGGGGTCAGGCCTGGGGACTCCAGGGTGGGAACATACCGTCCAGGATGCTGGAACAACAGAGAATTCCTGGGCTCAGGGTATATTAATTGGTGTGCTCATTCCTAAAGGTATCCATATCAACACCAAGACCCGGACCCACACAACGGCCTGATGGTCCCAGTGCTAAACACCTCACACCAAACAACCAGAAAGACATAAACAGAGCCCTACCCTTCTGCCTAAAGTCATACTAACCTTACAGACACGCCAAAAGACATCACCCGATGCCTTCCTGCCCATCAGAGGGAAAAGACTCAGCTCTGCCCAACAGAGTACAGACACCCAACAGAGCACAGACACCAGGCCTTCCCTCCAGTAAGCCTGCACAAGCCCCTGGATCAACCACACTCAGCAGGGGACAGTCAACAAAACCAAAAAGAACTACAACCCTGCAGTCTGTGGAAAGAAGACCATAAACACAGTAGGTTAGAGAAAATGAAATGACAGAGAAATACCCTGCAGACAACGGTGCAAGAAAAAATCCCACAAGACCGAATAAATGAAGAGGAAATAGACCAGCTATCTGAAAAAAAATGCACAGTGATGATAATAAAGAGGATCCAAGGTCTTGGAAATAGAATGGAGAAAATACAAGAAATGATTAAGAAGGACAAAGAAGAATTAAAGAACAAAAAGTCAGTGATAAACAACACAATAACTGAAATGAAAAATACACAAGAAGGAATCAACAACAGAATACCTGAGGCAGAAGAACAAATAAGTGAGCTGGAAGATAGAATGGTGGAAATAACTGCCGAGATACAGAATAAAGAAACAAGAATGAAAAGAATTGAGGACAGTCTCAGAGACATCTGGGACACGTCAAATACACCAGTGTTCGAATTATAGGGGACCCAGAAGAAAAAGAGAAATGGAAAGTGCTTGAGAAAACATTTGAAGAGATTATAATTGAAAAATTCCCTAACATGGGAAAAGAAAGAGTCAATCAAGTCCAGGAAGCACAGAGAGCTCCATAAGGATAAACCCAAGGAGAAACACACCAAGACATATATTAATCAAACTAGCAAAAATTACATACAAAGAAAAATATTAAAAAGCAGCAAAGGAATAGCAACAAATAACCTATAAGGGAATGCCCATAAGTTTATCAGCTTATCTTTCAGCAGAAACTTTGCAGGCCAGAAGGGAATGGCAAGACAAATTTAAATGATGAAAGGGAAAATACTACAACTAATATTACTCTACCTGGCGAGGATCTCATTCAGAATTGATGGAGAAATCAAATACTTTACAGACAACTAAAAGCTAAGAGAATTCAGTATCACCAACCCAGCATTAAAACAAAAGCTAAAGGAACTTCTCTAGGAGAGAAACACAGGAAAAGAAAAAAAAACTACAAAAACAAAGGCAAAACAATTGAGAAAATGCTAATAGGAACATACATATCAATGATTATCTTAAAGGTAAATGGATTAATTCCTCCAACCAGAAGACACAGACTAGCTGAATGTATTCAAAACCAAGAGCTGTATATATGCTGTCTACAAGAGACCCATTTCACACCTATGGACACATACAGACTGAAAGTGAGGGGATAGAAAAAGACATTCCATGCAAATGGAAATCAAAAGAAAGCTGTATTTCTCCAATACTCATATCAGATAAAATAGACTTTAAAATAAAGACTATTACAAGAGACAAGGAAAGACACTGCATAATGATCGAAGGATCAATCCAGGAAGAAGATATAACAATTGTAAATATCTATACACCCAACATAGGAGCACCTCAATACATAAGGAAAAGGCTAACAGCCATAAAAGAAGAAATTGACAGTAACACGATAGTGGGGACTTTAACACCCAATTAACACCAATGGACAGATCATCCAAAGAGAAAGTTAATAAGGAAACACAAGCTTTAAATGACACAATAGACCAAATAGACTAAATTGATATTTATAGGACATTCCACCCCAAACTGGCAGAACCACATTCTTCTCAAGTGCTCACAGAACATTCTCCAGGATAGATCACATTTTGGGTTCACATATCAAGCTTTGATAAATTTAAGAAAATTGAAATTGTATCAAGCATCTTTTCTGACCACAACGCTATGAGACTAGAAATCAATAACAGGGGGAAAAACTGTAAAAAATACAAACACATGGAGGTTAAACAACACACTGTTAAAAAACTAAGAGATCACTGAAGAAATTAAAGAGAAATCAAAAAATACCTAAGAACAAATGACAATGAAAACACAATGACCCAAAACCTATGGGATGTAGCAAAAGCAGTTCTAAGAGGGAAGTTTATAGCAATACAATCCTAACTCAAGAAACAAGAAAAATCTCAAATAAACAACCAAACCTTACACCTAAAGCAACTAGAGAAAGAAGAACAAACAAAACCCAAAATTAGTAGAAGGAAAAAAAAATCATAAAGATCAGAGCAGAAATAAATGAAATAGAAATGAAGAAAACAATAGCAAAGATCAATAAAACAAAAAGTTGGTTCTTTGAGAAGATAAACAAAATTGATAAACATTTAGCCAGACTCATCAAGAAAAAAAGGGAGAGGACTCAGATCAGTAAAATTAGAAATGAAAAAGGAGAAGTTACAACTGGCACCATAGAAATACAAAGGATCATGAGAGATTACTACAAGCAACTATATGCCAATAAAATGGACAACCTGGATGAAATGGACAAATTTTTAGAAAAGCAAAACCTTCCAAACCTGAACCAAGAAGCAAGAGAAAATATGAACAGACCAATCACAAGTAATGAAGCTGAAACTGTGATTAAAAATCTTCCAACAAACAAAAGTCCAGGACCAGATGGCTTCACAGGTGAATTCTATCAAACATTTAGAGAAGAGCTAACACCCATCCTTCTCAAACTCTTTCAAAAGACTTCAGAGGGTGGAACGCTCCAAAACACATTCTACAAGGTTACCATCACCCTGATACTAAAACCAGACAAAGATATCACAAAAAAAAATACAAGTTAATATCACTGATGAACATAGTCTCAAAAATCTTCAACATAATACTAGCAAGCAGAATCCAAAAACACATTAAAAGGATCATACACCATGATCAAGTGGGATTTATTTGAGGGATGCAAAGATTCTTCAATATATGCAAATCAATCAATGCGATACACCATATTAATAAATTAAAAATTAAAACCATATGATTACCTCAATAGATGCAGAAAATGCTTTTGACAAAATTCAACACCCATTTATGATAAAAACTCTCCAGAAAGTGGGCATAGAGGGAACCTACCTCAACATAATAAAGGCATATATGACAGCAAACATTATTCTCAATGGTGAAAACTGAAAGTATTTCCTCTAAGATCAGGAACAAGACAAGTGTGTCTACTCTCACCACTATTATTCAACATAGTATTGGAAGTCCTAGCCATGGCAATCAGAGAAGAGGAAGAAATAAGAAGAATCCAAACTGGGAAATAAGAAGTAAAACTGGGAAAGCTGGACAGCTACCTGTGAAAGAATGAAATTAGAACACTCCCTAACTCCATATACAAGAATAGACTCAAAACGGATTAAAGACTTAAATGTAAGACCAGGAAATATAAAACTCTCAGAGGAAAACTTAGGCAGAACACTCTTTGACATAAATCACAGCAACATCTTTTTTGACCCACCTTCTAGAGTAATGAAAATTAAAACATAAATAAACAAATGGGACTTAACTAAGCTTTTGCACAGCGAAGGAAACCATAAATGAGATGAAAAGACAATCCTCAGAATGGGAGAAAGTATTTGCAAAAGAAGCGACTGACAAGGGATTAATCTCCAAAATATACAAACAGCTCATGCAGCTCAATATCAAAACAAAACAAAACAAAACAAAACAAAAAAACAACCCAATCAAAAATTGGGCAGAAGACCTAAATAGACATTTCTCCAAAGATATACAGATGGCCAACAGACACATGAAAAGATGCTCAACATCACTAATTATCAGAGAAGTGCAAATCAAAACCAGAATGAGGCATCACCTCACACTGGTCAGAATGGCCATCATCAAAAAATCTACAAACAATAAATGCTCTAGAGGGTGCAGAGAAAAGGGATCCCTCTTGCACTGTTTGTGAGAATGTAAGTTGATACAGCCACTATGGAAAACAATATGGAGTTTCCTTAAAAAACTAAAATTGAACTACCATATGACACAGCAATCCCACTACTGGGTATATACCCAGAGAAAACCATAATTCAAAGAAAAACACTTTTGGGGCTTCCCTGGTGGCACAGTGCTTGGGAGTCCGCCTGCCGATGCAGGGAACACGGGTTCGTTCCCTGGTCCGGGAAGATCCCACATGCCATGGAGCAGCTGGGCCAGTGAGCCATGGCCACTGCGTCTGCATGTCCAGAGCCTGTGCTCCACAACAGGAGAGGCCACAACAGTGAGAGGCCCGCGTACCGCAAAAAAAAACCACTTTCACCATAATGTTTATAGCAGCATTATTTACAATAGAAACAACATGGAAGCAACCTAAATGTCCATCAACAGAAGAATGGATAAAGAAGATGTGGTACGTATATAGAATGGAATATTACTCAGCCATAAAAAGGAATGAAATTGGTCATTTGTAGAGAAGTGGTTGGACCTAAAGAGTGTCATGCAGAGTGAAGTAATTCAAAAAACGAAAAGCAAATATCATGTAATAACGCATATATGTGGAATCTAGAAAAATGGTATAGGTTATATTATTTGGAAGGCAGAGATAGAGACACAAACATAAACAACAAATGTATGGATACCAAGGGGGATAGGGATGGGGTGGGAGGAACTGGGAGACTGGGATTGACACATATACATTATTGATATTATGTATAAAATTGATAACTGTTGGGAACATACTGTATAGCACAGGGAACTCTACCTAATGCACTGTGGTAACCTAAATGGGAGGGAAGTCCAAAAGGGAGGGGATATCTGTATGTTTATGGTTCATTCTGTTGTGCAGTGGAGGTTGACACAACATTGTAAAGCAACCATACTCCAATAAAAATTAATAATAAAAAAAGAATAAAGGATAATCTTATAAATCATGTTTCAAAGGATACTATATAATGAAATTTAAAGCATCCAAAGGCAAATGGCATTAGGCATTTGGTTACAACAGCATGTGCTCACTCAGATCCTTGTCAGTTTATTTTTAAGCAGGAAACAGAAATCTAGGGCACATATCTCCCACTCTGGGGGTTCATCAGAGTCATCATGCAGCTGTTGCCTATGTGAGAGAAAAATCCCTCCTGGAATTACTTAAGATTGGCAACAGTTGGTATGATTAAGGAGGGATCAATTTTCCTGCCAGCTTTCTACATAAAACTTTATAAAATAATCTACCATCAGTTTAAAATGTAAATGTAGAAAGAATTGGCTTCTAGATGACACAAAATATATATACAATTTTCTAAGATGATTTATTCTACTTGTGAATTAGATAGAGAATATAATCCTATATTTACCTACCTAAAACCCACCAATCAACAATAGCATGATGCAGAAGATTATCTACAAGAGTGTTTTTTTCAATCTTTTTATTTAATTGGAATCATGAAAAGTTATTTTATAATATGGGGTTTTTAATATTTTTATATTTATAAAATGCATTATCAGGGTAATTTAATGAACTTAAGAAATATAGACATTTTCACCTTTTAGGACTATATTAGAGTACTGTTTCATAACAGTAGTTTATTATACTATGCTCTTACGACTTGTAGATTACATACATATTTCAACAGTTCCAAGGAATTCTATGGAGATAATTTGCACAATTAAGAGAAAAATACGTGTATAACTTTAGACAAAAATATTTATAAATCTTATATGGTGTTGGTAAAACTAGTAAAGTAGTCTTGTTCAGGCTTCAGAGGCAGAAGCAGGCCTCTGACCGACTTGTGACCCTGCCTGGACTGCACTTGCTTACACACCTAAGAATTGCTACTACCAATTCAAGCAGCACTTACAATAAGAAAGGGAGTGGGTCTTGGAATTTCTTGAGCCCTGGGGACCTGGCCAGTCTCCCTGGGTATGGAAAATCTTGTGACTCACATGGCGAAATTAACAGCATTGTTACAATTGAACCAGAGCTGCATTTTTGAGTGCAAGCTGATATCAGTTCGCTGCCTGGAATTACAAATGGAAGTCCCCAGAACTCCAATCTGAAGTCTCACCTGTGGGTGGATGCACCGCCTGGGACCCTTCCCAATTGGAGCTCCAGATTGCTTTAACTCGGGACTTCCCAGCTGCTGTTTGGATCTGGAAGTAGGTGGGAGCCCAATTTGGTGATGTATATCCTGTTATGTTTCCCTCATATTCTTATTTCTTTCCTTCTAATGATTGTATATTAAAATTAAGTTAAATCACCTTTCAACAAAAAATTGATTGAAGCTGTTTTATTTGCGTGAAACGAGTGGTTTTTTGCCAGCAAATCTGAGGAAACATAAAACCGAAAGCAGGATTTCAGCAAAACATATGGTTCCTTTTTATACATAAAATATCTTTATATTCAAGTTTTTATATTTTTATATGATATTGAATTATGCAATATTGTATTTTGCATAAATATATTTATGAAACTTCTCTAGGTTGTATTGTCTAGCATATGTAGACTTTCACTGTAACCTTAAAGAAAAGAAAATGCTATTGTTTTTTCCTTGCAAGTTTCAATTTGTATAGCAAAGCTGGATTAATAATAGAGAAAATATAGATTTTTTTCTTTTTTTTGGTGGTACATGGGCCTGTCACCGTTGTGGCCTCTGCTATTGCAGAGCACAGGCTCTGGACGCGCAGGCTCAATGGCCATGGCTCACAGGCCCAGCCGCTCCGCGACATGTGTGATCTTCACGGACCGGAGCATGAACCTGTGTCCCTTGCATTGGCAAGTGGACTCTCAACCACTGCGCCACCAAGGAAGCCCTAGAAAATATAGATATATTTAATTTACTTAAAAACATGTGCACAATTAACTTAAGACTAAAAAATAATTTCATGAATATCTCTCCATAGGAAATAGATCTCATCATGACATATTAGTGTGTACCTACACTGCAGAAAAAAAAAGAATAATTGGGTAATTAATATATTAATTTAAAAGATTTTATTATGTATTTTACTTCATTAAAAATTGCAATTCAAATATATTTCAGTGAATGTACTATAATCTATAAAAATGCTAACACATATTACTTTTTCATTGAAAAAAGATAGATTTAATCAGGGGTTCCCAACCTCCAGGCCATGGACTGGTACCAGTCCGTGGCCTGTTAGGAACCAGGTCACACGGCAGGATGTGAGCGGTGGGCGACCAAGCGAAGCTTCATCTGTATTTACAGCCGCTACCCATCACTTGCATTACTATCTGAGTTCTGCCTCCTGTCAGCATTATGGTGAGTTGTATAATTATTTAATTATATATTACCATGTAATAATAATAGAAATAAAGTGCACAATAAATGTAATGTGCTTGAATCATCCTGAAACCATCCCCCGCCCAGGTCCATGGAAAAATTGTCTTCCATGGAACCGGTCCCTGATGCCAAAACGGTTGGGGACTGCTGGATTAAATTCATCCCTGTTGGTAATTTATGAATAATGTAAAATTAAATAGGGCATTATGTTAGCTATGTTGTACAAAATTTCAATTCATACCCCCTTGCATACCCAATCTTGAGCATAGCACATATTATTTATAAATATTTAATCATATATAACTGCATACCTATAATCTATGAATTTTGTTTTAGTAAAATAATCTACCAGTGAGAATTTATTGATGCCCTGTCTTCTCATGGAAACACTTTCTTCACTTGGCTTCAGTAAAAAAAAAAAAAAAAAAAAAAAAACCCTTTATCACTATTTCGGCTTATTTCCCTGATCTCTCAATGCTGCAGTACTTTATTTTCCTCTTTCCCTTACTCCCTCTCTCTTTTTCTCTCAATATCATCATGTAGTATTAGAGTTCCCAATACCTCTTACATTTCCATTGCAGACATCACAACTAATTCAACATTTTTATATTCAATTCTACTGAAGTATGTAACTTGATGTCTACACAGACCTACTGATCTTATCTCCAACTTTAGTCCTTTCACAATCTTGTCAAAAATATATAAGTGGATACACCATCCTTCTCTCAGCTAAATGCAGATA
The DNA here is from genome assembly GCF_003031525.2 of Neophocaena asiaeorientalis asiaeorientalis. Taxonomy (NCBI): domain Eukaryota; kingdom Metazoa; phylum Chordata; class Mammalia; order Artiodactyla; family Phocoenidae; genus Neophocaena; species Neophocaena asiaeorientalis. Next base: position 1,071,479 of record NW_020174653.1, read on the forward strand.
TCTGAGATACTATCTTGACTTATCTCTTTGTCTCACATCCCATAACCAATACATCTGTAAGTACTGTCAACTATGTCTTCAAAACATTTCAAGTGTCTTGAGTACATGTCTTTATCTGACCATGTTTCAGGCCATGATCATCTCTTATCTGGATTGTTGCAGTAACCCTCTATCTTGTGTCCTTGTTTCTGCACTTCTTTCTCTGTTGTCCACTTGGTACACAGTAGTAAGAGTAATCCTATTATGTAATAAGTCAATTCAAAACATTCATTTGTTCAAACCCTTTAATGGCGTCTCAACTCTCTCAGAGTAAAAGCCAAAGCTTTCCCAAGGGCTTACAAATTTCCACATATCTGGTCCCCATTACCTTTCTTGAGTCATCCCCTGCTAGTCTCCCCTTACATTATTCTGTTTGAGCTAAACTGGACTCTTTGCTATTCTTCAGATTGGAAATGTACGTTCTTGCCTCAAGGCCCTTCACTTAAACATTATGCTACCTGAAAACATCTTCCCCAAATATAAGTATAGCTCACCTCTTTCAGGTTTTTATTTAAGTTTTAGCTTCTCAGAGATGACTTTACTAATCATCCCATTGAAAATAAAACAAATCCAAGTCCATATATCCTTATGTGCAATTATAGCTTAAATTTACTTCAAAGCACTGTTACTCTTTGACATAACAGAGAATTTCATTTCTTCATTCATTTATTATTTTATTCATTATTTTATTCATTTGTTTTATTATGTCTCCCCACTAGACTGTAAGCTCCATAACAGCAGAGATTATTTGTCTATTTCCTTCACTTCTGTATCTGAAGTACCTAGAATAGTGTTCAGTACATAATAGAGAATTATTTAATATTTATTGAATTAGTAAATTATTGTTTTTTATTATACATAATATTCTAATTATAGAAGTAAAATAAATTTCCCCTGCATCCTATCAGAGGATATAAATTACCAACTATATACATTTTTTTTGCCTAATTGAAAACTCTCTGAGAGAAAGAACTGTCTTATACATTTTTATGTGTTCACTCTGGTCAGCAATACTGGAATTTAACAGAAATTCATAAAGTGAATTAGTGGAACCAATTTCAAAGAACATGTTAGCAGAGGTAAACAAACAGAGTGTTGACTAGATACATAAATGCTACTGAGTACAGGATAAAAATTAATTCAATTTCGGTGATACCAATAACTTTTTTAAGAAATATATAACAATAATGCACAATTCTACTTCTCGTCAGCCCACAAAGTCACTTTGAGAGAAGATGAATGCATCACCCTGATATTCACCCTCACCTACTGATGTAGGGATTGCTATGCCAATTAAATAAATAACCAGACGTAGAATGTCACATACATTCATAAATATGTCTTGTTCCATGCCTATCAATGATACTTATCTTTCCTTTCTATTCTTCAGCAACAGGTCTAGAGGAAAGTGATATATATATCATAGACCCACATTTCTACTTCCAAAGGGGACCTCAGCCCAAACTGTTGGGTGTCATTAATACCACCAGATACTACAAACTTTGTTGAAAACTATTGCTATTTCTGCTTCTACCAGATAGTACTATCACTGGTTGACACTATTGTCTCTTCCTCTGGGTATAACTATGTATTTGGTTGGTAGTCAATATTACTATGTTTGCTAGTTCTACTTGTGTTTTTTGACCTTGCAGCTTAGGAGGTATCACAACTATGGAATATTAATTGATGATTTGAGGGAAAATGCCTCTTTTCTCCTTTTGGTATGCTTGGTTACACTCAGGTACCTCATGGATTTAGTGTAGCAGATTTTAACATGCTTATGTAGATACTTCACATACATGATCTAGCCCAACAAGGACCTGAGGCTGGGTAGTAGGTGAAAATGAAGGAAATCTACCTCTATCAAAACCAGAAACCCCCTGTTCAAATTGGAAAGTGTGTGTGAACAGATTTGTTCTGTCAAGTAGAATTTATTCTTAGAATTGGCATTCTTCCCTTAGATTTTATTCTTAGGAAGTACCTGAATCCCCTCATTTGCTTATCAGTCTGGACTGACCAATTTTAAACTCTTGTAACATGCAAATTAGGCCCAACCTTGGTCCTTGGTACAAATTTACAACATGTGTTTAATAATTCCTCTTATAAATGTCACAATTACTTTGTGAACTTGAATTCATGACTATTATCCTGATTTCATTGTTTGTTGATGTTCTGAGAAATGAGTTGATAACTTTTAACTAACAACTTAATGATAGGTGAATAGACTATGTTCTGAAATTTCTATATCTATAATTTTATTTTACAATAATTATAAGAGATAATTCAAGATGAAGATGATGAAGGTTACAACAAATATATCACAGAATAATCACTTAATTCTAAGGTTTCTGACTTTAAACTTTCTTCTAAATCTGGGTTTTGAATAACATTAGAAATATAGATTAAAATAAAGTATTAGGGATGTATCCTTGGTAATTTAAGGTATTTATTAAAGTGCCATGATAGTATGATTTCAGCACAAAAAGCCTGCCCACAAGCAATAGGAAAAACCTCTGCCATGAATAACCTGAACTGGCCTGTGGGCCTTCAAACCCATACCTGCATGCCAAGCCCATACCTCCCCTCAGTCTGTGGACAGTTCCCTGAGTGCAATTCTGAGGGTGGCAGCAAGAGGAAAATTTGGTAGAAGGTTAGGGAACATGCAGAAAATTCAGGCTAAAGTCTGTGGGTAAGGGAGAAACCACAAAACTTGAGCAGTACACTACATTTATGAAAATAAGAGAGGGTATAAGCAGCTAAACTTGTGAATTGTAGGATCAAGAGAAAACCTACAAACTCAAGAATTCTGCCCTTGAAGGGAGAAACAGGCATGAAGCAGATGTATCCATACAGGGTCTAAGAAAACCTCAGAATCCATAGCAGAACTGATAAAATGTATGTCTACCCTGAAGGCAGTTAGTAAATATTAGAGGAGGTCACTTCTACTTCAAATATGAAAACAGCAACAAAAACTTGAACTTGAAAAATCAGGGAAACATGATATCAACAAATATTACAATAATCTTCCAGTAACCAAATCTATGATTTACCTGATAAAAATTCGATAGCTCTGGAGCTGAAGTATTCAATGAATGAAATGAAAAATGCAATAGAGAGCATCAACAGCAGGTACCAAAGAGAAGGAATTGATGAGATAGAGGATAGGAAATTTGAAATAACACAGTCAGAGGAGAAAAAAGGAAAAAAGAATGAAAAAGAGTAAAGAAAGCCTACTTGATCTATGAGACATAATAAAAAGAATCCATATCCAAATCTGTGGCATTCCAGCAGAAGTGAGGGAGAAGATGGCAGAAAGCTTACTTAAAGAATTAATAGCTGAGAACTTCTCAAACCTGGGAGAGAATTTTATATCCAAGTTTATGAAGCTAATAGATTGTCCCATTATTTCGATTCAAAGCAATCTTCTCCAAGATACCTTACATTAAAATGATCAGAACTTGAAGACTGAAAGAGAATCCTGAAATCAGCAAGAAAAAAAAACAAAAAAATGTAAACTACAAAGGAACCACCATTAGTCTATCAGCAGATTTCTCAGCAGAAATCTTATATGACAGAAGAGAGTAGAATGATATATTCAAAGTACTGCAGAAAAAAAAAAAAAAAGAAAAAAGAAAAAAACCAAGAATACTTTATCCAACAAAGTTACATTCCAGAAATGAAGGATAAAGACTTTCCTAGACAAACAAAACCCAAAAGAATTCATCACTATTTGACATAGCTTACAAGAAATGCTAAAAGGTATTTTTCAAGCTGACATAAAAGGATGCTAATTAGTAACATGAAAACAGATGAAAATATACAACACTCTGGTAAAGGCAAATATATAATTAAATTCAGAAAACTAATCTGCAATATGATGGTGAGTTATTAACCACTTTAATACAGTATAAAGGTTAAAGGAAAGTGTATCAAAAATAGCTATAGCTACAATAATTTGCTAAGAAATACAGGAAATAAAAAGAAGTAAATTGTGATAATAGAAACATAAGAGTAAAAGGGGGGAAGTAAAAGGGTAGACATTTTGTATAAGATGGAAGTTAATTATCAGCATAAAACAGACTGTTATATCTATAAGATGTTTTATGTGAGTCTCTTGGCAACAACAAAACAAACGCCTATAGTAGATTCAAAAAAATAAAGACAAGGGAATCACAGTATACCACCATGGACTATCACCAATTCATGAAAGGAGGTAGCAAGAGAGGAAAAAGGGAGCAATGGATCTATAAAATAGCCAGAAAACAATAAGATGTCAATAGTAGGTCCTTACACATCAATAATAAATCTAAATGTAAATTGACTAAATCTTCCATTCAAAAGACAAAGAGTGGCTGCATAATTAAAAAAAAAAAAAAAGACCCAATGGTATGTTGAATGCAAGAGATTCACCTCAGCTCTAAGGACACATGTAGATTCAAAGTGAACAAATGGGAAAATATATTCATGCAAGTGGAAACCAAAATAGACTTTAAAAATGGTTTCAAGAGAGAAAGAAGGTCATTATATAATGATAAAGAGGTCAACTCATTAAGAAGATCTAACAATTGTAAATATATACACATCCAACATGGAACACCTAAATATATTAAAATCTGAAGGGCAAAATAGACAACAATGTAATAATAGTCATACAATAATGCAACAACAATACAGTAATAATACGATTGCAGAACTCTGAATACCCCATGCTCAGCAATGGACAGATCATACAGAAAGAAAATCAACAAGGAAACTTTGGACTTGGACCATATTTAGACCAAATGGACCAAATATATATATTTGACATTCAGTTCAACAGCTGCAGAGTACACATTCTTCTCAAATGCTCATAGAACATGATCAAGGATACATCATATGATAGGTCACAAAACAGATCTTAGCAATTTTAAGGTTAAGACCATTGAAATCATACCAAGTATCTTTTCTGACCACAGTAATATGAAACTAGAAATCAACTTTGTACACAGCAATGAAATGATCAACAAAATAAAAAGGCAACTTACAGAATGGGAGAAAATATTTGCAAATCATATGTATAATAAGGAGTTAAAATCCCAAATGTATAAAGAACTCATACAACTCAATGGCAAAACAACCCCACAAATAATCTGACTAAAATGGGTAAAAGACCTGAATAGAATTTTTTCCAAAGAAGGTACTGAAATATTCAACAGGTACCTGAAAGGTGTTCAACATCACTAATGATGAGAGAAATGCAAATCAAAATCACGATGAGATCTCCAATTAAAAATGGCTATCATCAAAGAGACAAGATATAACAAGTGCTCATTATGATGTAGAGAAAAAGGAACTTTTGTGGGCTGTTGGTGGGCTTGTACATTGGTGCAACCACTATGAAAAACAGTATGGAGGTTCCTCAAAAAATTAAAAATAGAATCACCATATAGTCCAGCAATTATATTTCTGGGTACATATCAGAAGGAAACAAAAACTATGTGGAAGAGATATCTGCACTTCCATGTTTATTGCAGCATTATTCACAATAATCAAGACATGGAGACAACATAAGTATCCACCAGAAAATGAATGGATAAAGAACACATAGTTTTGGCCAACCCAATATATAGAGAGAATGCTATATTATTCAGCCATAAAAAGAAGGAAATCCTGCCATTTGTGACAACATGAATGTACCCTGAGGGCATTATGCTAAGTGAAATGTCAGACAGAGAAATGAAAATACACATAAAGTGTATATTATGACTATAGTCAGCACTACTGTAGGGTATATTTGAAAGTTATTAAGAAAGTAGATCCTAAGAGTTCTCATCACAAGGAAAAACCTTTTCTTCATTTTCTATTGTTTTGGGGTCTTGTTTGGTTCTATATGAAATGATAGACGTTAACTAAATGTATTGTGGTAATAATTTCACAACATGTGTAAGTCAAAATATTATGCTATACACCTTAAACTTAATACTGTGCTATTGTCAATTATATCTCAATAAAACGGGGGATAAAAAGCAGGAAAAAAAAAGAAAATTGTATTGGCTCCTAGGAGTGTCAATGGGAAAGTGAAATATCTCATACTTTCTGGTAGATAGAAATGGTTTTATATGTTACATGCTTGTAGATGGATAGAAAGGAAAGGGGAACCAGGAATGTAAAGTACAAGGCAAGGCTGTGATTAATTCTCAGTTCTCAGTAACAGATACCCTGATACAATGCAATTGTGAGAAAGTGCTTTCTGTGGATTTAGATTTAGTTAAAAAAAACAAAAACAAAAAAAGATTGTAGGTCCAGAGGCTTATAATTTATTTGTGATATAAAAAGTATAGAAAGATCTTAACTCTTAACACAGTTATTCTACAATGCAAGACATAAAATACTTTTTAGAAAATAAGTATATATTTAACTTCTGACATTGGTAGTTGTGAAATATTTTTAATTTCTAGTTTTTTTCCTGTTGTTTATTGATGAAATGTATTATTGCATTATTTAAAATAGACTACAGAAAGGAAGTAGGAGAGCACATCCTAAATGTTAGCACTTTAGAGAGGTAATCTTGCAGAACTTCATTTATTCCTGGCATCGTTAAGAACAGTTATTCCCCAGAATCATTAAGGACATCAAGGACCCTCTTACATCTCAGAGCTAGCACAATATCAAAAAGGCAAAATCTTCATGGCAGGGAAGGGGAGATTTAGCTTATCATTAATTATGCAAATAATAGAAAAAGAGATTATAAGCAGGTGAAGGGGAAGAGTGTTGGAAGTGAAAGTTCATTCAATGAATCTGTGGTATTTGCCATCATCAGTGTCTAGGTGACCCTGAATAACATCTGTTTCTGCTTTCTCTACTTCAGAGTATCTTAGACAGCCCATTTTCAAAATGTGAATTAACAGATTTACTAATAAGAAATTTTTCTTACATATTCCTAATATATTATATTTTATTATATAGTAGCATTACCAGGTCCAAGCTTGTACTGCTCACTGCAGGACAGGCCAATAAGTTGAGAGACAAGGTGTTGGGGCAAGGAATAGTGACTTTATTCAGAAAGTCAGCAAACTGAGATGGTGGACTGATGTCCGAGAGAACCATCTTAATTTGGTATAGAATTCAGGCTTGTTTTATGCTGAGGAAAAATGAGAAGTGGGAAGATAGCAGACTTCTTGGAGCCACCTGGCCTTCAAGGAAAGCATAACATTTCTTTGTTTTTCTGCTGGCTCACTTAAGCTGGATCACAAGGCTCCTGCAAAACTTCAAGTTATTAGCAGTTATTTTTACTTTACCACTCATCTCTGCTTATTCTCAAGGCTTCTAGGCTGAAAGTGAACTTATCTACAACAAGTAATAGCCATAACTAACGCAGGACCATGGGATGGGAACTTTTGTAGGGGAACTTAAGAAGCTATTTGGGCATAAGCAACATTTCTTTAATGTTTAATTCTTGACAGGCAGGGTTAAAGTAACAGAATACCTAGACTAGAGAATGAAGGAGGCTGTTTCAATGTGGTATTAGTTCTGTTTTTTCCTCTGTTACATTAGTATTATTATAATTCATTGGTGAATCTGATATCCATCAGTATATTTAGAATTTTTCATACATGCTCATAAATATTATTTCTCTTCATTTTTTGTTATTTTGCTAATTTGTCATATTTTATCAAAGTTATATTGACATTGTAAAATGAAGTGAGAGTTACTCTTCTGTGTTTATAAAGAAGAAAAATTTTCAATACTTCGTAAATATTAGAAAATAATCTCTTGTAAAATCTTTTGGGCTAGAATAATTTATTTCCTATTTCTATTACTGTTTCTTTTTTTAATTTTAAAGGCTCTTCCTTAACTTATTTGTCACTTTTACAAATGTTTAATTAACTATTTCATAATCATTAGCCAATAAATGGCCATACTGTGCTGTATATGTCTTTAATCTTCTCAGTATTTGATTAAAATTTTTATCTCTTGAGTAACAGGGTGTTATAATTTCTTTAAGCTTAATAATAGTAAATGAAACATAGTTGATCAATGTAGAAAATTTCAAAAGTTTAGAGAAACAAAGGAATATAATAATCACACTCTCTCCAGCCACCAGCAAGAGATTACTATGAATATATTCATGTATTCCCTTACAGAATCAAGATTATGCCTGAGCATATTTCTATGTATAACAATTTCATTCTATGGTATTGTTCTCAATGCTGGCTTAACACATGATACTGTGCATGCAAATTAATTTCTTCAAACTATTCCTGCATACCAAGGCTATATCCAATTCTTTACCATTCAAATGGAACAATGATCATAGAATTAAATATTTGTGCACATATTTTGGATAAAGTTATGTCACCCTAAAAATGTATAAAAGAGTTTTAAGGTTTTCACTATTGCAAACTTATACTCCAGAAGGACTGAACAAATTTACAATTCATCTAGCAGCATATGAGAATGTTAGTATACCTAATTTTTTCTACTTTTACTTACTGCAATTAAAAAAAAAACTTTACTTATTTATAGCCTAAATTCTCACACTGTTGACATTACAGAAAGGCCTTCTTGTGTCTGAAAACATTGGTAATTTTTTTTCCTTTTTGTTTTTTACAGTTCTTTATCCATTTTATTGTTGAATTTCACAAAGACAATGCTAAGTATTAGTGGCAATCATTGGCTGTTTTCACTTTTTGCCGATTTGCCACTTCAGGTTCTATTGGTCTCTGGGCATTAGCTCTAGCATTTGTTGAAATGTGGCTAAATTGTCTTTTCTCTGGATATTGAAAACTCTTCTGGAGCTGGTATTTTTAGTTTCCTGTGTGGCCTCGAGTCCTGAGTCCATGTCTTTGCTACTTCCTCATTTTAACCCCAGACACTTTGATTCCCAGCGTTCAGAAACTTCAGTCTACTTTGCCTTCAGCAAAGTTTTCTACTGTGACCTTACTTGTCTAGAGTCATTCCACCTCCATGGAAATAAATTTATATTGAATCTATCTTCTAGTATTCATGTCTATTGTCATTTCTCTGTTGGGGTTTTTAACTGAAAGAACATAAGGAATTGGCAAGAAGATTGCAGTTGGCATCAAAAGAAATGCATTACATCCTCCTTTGAAACTCAGAAAGGGAACCTGAACAAGGACTTTGAGCCTCAATGAAATAGTCAGCAAAATAGGGATAATTAAAACCTTATAGGGACTTCCCTGGTGGTGCAGTGGTTAAGAATCCTCCTGTCAATGCAGGGGACACGTGTTTGAGCCCTGGTCTGGGAAGATCCCACATGCTGTGGAGAAACTAAGCCTGTGCACCACAACTACTAAGCCTGTGCTCTAGAGCCCATGAGCCACAGCTACTGAGCCCGTGTGCTGCAACTACTGAAGTCCGTATGCCTAGAGCCCGTGCTCCACAACAAGAGAAGCCACTGCAATGAGAAGCCTGCACACTGCGACAAAGAGTAGCCCCTGCTCCCTGCCCACTGCAACCAGAGAAAACCCGTGCACAGCAATGAAGACACAAGGCAGCCAAAAATAAATAAATAAGTAATAAGAAAACCTTGTAGATTTGTTGTGATGGTTAAAGAAGATGCTCTGTTCTCTTTCTTTGTTTAGAATGCTTCCCCCCCCCCGTCTTCCTGGCAAGATTCAGTTCATTAGTTAGGTCCCAGTTGACTTATCACCTTATTTGTAAAATATTTCTCTGCACTTCAAGCAGAATTAATTGCTGCTGCCTCTGTGCTCCCACCTCACCTTATTCATAAGCACTTAACACATTATTAACTACATTCCAGATTGCTGTTAGCTAGCACCAAATGTACGCTCTATTTTTAGAGACCAATAATAGAACCTACTTATCTTTAAAAACCTAGCACCTTTCACTTTGCCTAGCATAGTAATGACAGACATTCATTGAATTGGTTTGGACTGAATTGTCTCTTGTGTAGAAAAATCCAAATATTTCATCATTTTACTGTTAGAAGTTTGGACTACCTTAATTTAAACCTAGGAAATAAAATTACATCAGTCATCAGGTTGATTGCCCAGACCCGACCCTGCTCCCCAGCTGTTCTCTATGGGCTAACCTACCAAACTGACCAGAAAATATTCTCATCTGTTTTTCAGGTGAGGTCCCCTTTCTCTTTGATGGAGTTGAAGACACACAGGTGTTGTATTTCCTCCTTCAACTTTGGTTATTGGACAACTGAAAACAACTTATTTTTCTAACTGATATCAATTCACTGTTTCAGAAAGTCAGGTTATATTACAATGATTATTTGATAAACTATCATTTTTCTTCATATTCCATGTCTGGGTGCACACTTTGTTCACTTTAGTCTTGATATTATCCAAGCAACAAAAGATTTCTAAGGAAAGGACTATTCTATAAATTGATAATGTCTATTTAAAAAAAAATATATATATATATATATATATATATATTTTTTTTTAAATAGACATTTTCAATTTATAGAATAGTCCTTTCCTTAGAAATCTTTTGTTGCTTGGATAATATCAAGACTAAAGTGAACAAAGTGTGCACCCAGACATGGAATATGAAGAAAAATGATAGTTTATCAAATAATCATTGTAATATAACCTGACTTTCTGAAACAGTGAATTGATATCAGTTAGAAAAATAAGTAATATATATATATATAATTAGTTCTGTTTCTCAAAGGTGTGTTTTCCAGACAATTTCCTAATTTGGGGGAATGGAGAATTTAGATCATAATATCATATACACAAAGAATATAACAAGATAAAATTCCATGATTTAATAAAAATGATAAATAGTATGTGTTAGACTCATTCACTTGGTAAAATCCTTTTGTCTTAGAAGAAAACATGGGGTGAGAATGGTACACAAAATTTTGAGTTTTTGCAAAATAACAGGTGATACTTAGCCAGGGTCTTTGAAAAATGGTTTTCTAGTTCTAATTTACTAAAGTGTTTTAATATATGCAAACAATCAGAAGGAAAAAATATAAACTTAATGCATCCATTTAGGTTTCCGGAAAAATTCAGTTTTTAAAAAGTCTGCTAAAATATAGTGTAACAACCAAAAGAGATAATAGATCTTATTCAAGGCAGATTTATGGCTATTGCTTTTTTTTTTTTTTGCTTGTGTCAGCTAACCTTGGCAAAAAGAACCCTCTTGCTATTGGGGTGAAACCTGTAAATCTAGATTTTGTCTCCCTCCCTTCCAAAACCTTGTCTTAGGCCTTGTCATGTTCTTCATTCATCACTGCTATATTTAAATGTGGGTGAAATTCTAGAATGTTTGATTTGTATTATAGCTTGAACATTCTTTTTCAACTTCACTATATAATTAATTGTAAGTAATAAAACTTCTTTGTCTATGTATAGAAAAAACTTTTTATTTTGAAGATCCTACTTTTTGATTTGGCATTAAAGGGCTATTATTACATGGCACATGTTAATAAAAATAATACCACTAATTTTCAATTGTGACTTGTGCAAATAACTGTTTTAACATTACATACAAATTACGTGTATATGTACATAAAAACTTTATGCAGTATGTATAATTTTATGTTTTATCTAAATGTTTATTTTTTTATGTTTACACATGAAATATGCTCAGAATATATATTATCCAACATATATATATATATATATATATATATATGCATGGACTTAATTGCATGCTTAGACCATTTAAATATATTTAAATATCTTTGAGCTGAACTTAAGAAACTGTGTTGTGCTAGGAAATAAACTTTGTTGCCTTTCCTATATAAGTTTGATCATTGTACTTAATAAATAAGATGCATTTTTCTTTTGCTCATGAGTAGTTCAAAGTCTTAAATTATCAATTATTTTTAGTGATATTAACTTTTTCTTCTGTCTAGGCTGAGGCCAACAAACCATTCAGAGATCGCCTCACACTATAGAAAGTAGGGAGGTGTTCACATGTATGACCATTGCTCAAAGACACTCACAAACAAAACCACATACTAATCCATGTACAGACACCAATAGTAGAATTTTCATATGAAATTGGGAACTGTTACTCTCATGCTGGTTTTGATCATGTTATTCTTTTACTTAATGAATAGTATTATGTTTTTGAAAAGAGTTTAGAATTATATTAATTGTCATTTCCACTAATTATTGTAGAAAATGTTATTCTTGGAATAAATTTTACTTTTCCTTTACCAGGAAATATCTTTTTACAAGAAATTTATATTTTCTGTTATTTCTTTCTGTAAATAAGGCAAGCCACAAAAATAGTATAAGTGTAATACTTATCATAATGCTGTAAGATATCCTTTAAGGTTTTTACTCATTAGACTAAAGTTTTTTGCTGTTATTATAAATAAGGAATTATTTTTCTGCATGAACAGGGGAAATATCTATGAGAAAGCAATATCCATTCTGGAAATCTTTTAGTTCATTTTTGTAGAAAATTAATTTTTAAAAGCAATCATTTGACATAATGCATAGAAGATCAATCCTCACATTTACTGAACAGAAAATAGCATGTGTTATTTGTATAATGAGATTTTCTCTTCTGCTTAGATAGATGCTTCTACAAATGGGTTGTATACATTTTGAGAGAAAATAACTTTGTTAAATGCATCATTGCACTATCTTATTTAAAGAAAGTCAATCTTTTCCCAGTCTTTTCCATGACCATCTTTTCTAGATGCATTTTTAGCTCATCTATTTCCCTTATGTCATAGTATTGAGAAAAAAAAAAACCTGTGAGTTTTTAATTTTCACTAGTGTTATTAGCAAGAGCACAAATTTGTTGCCAGCTTTCCTCAGCTTAATGTGATGTGTGAGCAAAGTGGTGTTTCCCTCCACAGTCAGCCTGCAAGTTATGATAATAGATTAGAAGCTCCTGATTTAGCTGTGGAACTCTATCCAAATCTGGATAAGACTCCTTTTCTTTTTGGAGAATTCTAATGTTAGACTAGAAAAAGATCTAGAAGAAATCTAAATGTGGGGTTTGCTGATGGGGTGACTAGAGTTTCAGATCAGATGTCTGGTGGATGTCATGATGAATATGACATGATGAAGGAGATTGCAGCTTTGAGAATTTGGTTCATTTAACCAGCTTATCTTAGACTTTCAGACACAAAGATTTTTTGAATGAATTATTTACAGATGTTTGGGTAACTCCTCAGTTTGAGTATCTGGATCAGACAGCCTCTAGGTTTTTAATTATTTTGAATTTTAAAAATGTCTTTTAGCTTTTGATTCAAAGAAATGTTTTTATATTGTAGATATTTGGAAATTAAAACAGAAAATAACCTAATAACACAGAGATAGATAATGTTTAAAGAGTGTACTTTTGTATAGTCTTTTCACATATAGTTATTTAATCTATCTTTCTATCTGCCATCTATCTATCTCATCTGTTTACCTATTTTAAAAATAGAACTGCTAAGTGCCTTCTTAACGCAGTAGGCAGCACATCAGTCTCATAAAATAAAGTTGCTGTCATATTGTATATATTAGTATAGAATATGTATTTTTTGTATATATATTTGTATTTATTTATACCTTTATTTAAACAACTGAAAAGTAGCCCATCTCAATTTTGTAATGTTATAAGCAACACTGGAGTAAACATTAGAGATATATTTGCAAATAGTTTGATTAATTCCTTAAGAAAATTCATAGACTTGTATGCAACTTGATGTAAACCTTAAAAGCATTTGATAATTTTCAAATTTCACTAGAAAGTTCATACCAGTTGGATGGTATTTAATTTTATAATATGTTCAATAGCTTATGTGATTTTATTAGTTTCCATTCTTATCACTTTTCGGACAAAAATTTGGTCTGTAAAATTCCTCTTTTTTAGGAAAATTATTAAATAATTCTTTGTGCCACTTGGGTCTATATTATAAGAGATCTAAATATTAAGAATTGAGCTGAGTTACAGCGGACCTGACAGGTGTCAAATTAATTGACTAAAACAACAAACCAAAATGAAAGTAACAATCAATTCTTTAATCATTTACTATATAGCATAAGTGAGGAACTAAACTGGAGAAAGCACTGACTTCTACACTGGTCCATTTTTGCTCATGGAATGGCACCAGTCATGGTGGATAGTGGATTAGCACAGATGTGGGAAATAGCCTCACTGCTAAGGCCTGAAAAAAGGTTCTTGCAGTCTCATGGGCCTAGGGACCAGGAGAAGAAAAAATGGTAAGGACTAGGATTGAAAAGGTATAGAATCAGAGTAGATAAAAGTGTCCTCAAGTTTCTTACCTCCATCACATAAGGAGGTCTCAGCAGGTCTGCCTGAGAAAGCCCTCTGCTGAAGGCCCCAAAATGGAGGTCTGTGGATGGAAGTGCCTGGGCTGGGCCTTCAGATTGCATCAAAGTATGGTCAGTTGGCCGTGGGGTGGAAGGGTCTGAGACTTTGACTGCAACTACCGTAATAAACTGCAATGCATTGGCTGTGCACCAAGTCTTTCGTGAGCAAGGCAGCTTTTCCCCCTGTGAGATATGACAAATAAAGCCTTTGGAATGGCTTATGGTCAGGCTTGAAAGATTACCCATAGGTTTTTGGCCAGAAACTAGATTCCTTAACAGGACAGGTCAAATCAAGGTAAATATTTATACTTCACATGACACCTAAAGAAGTATATTGAATAATGCAAATATTATGATTTTATGAAAAATAGCATGTTTGCTGATGAGTAGATTTATCAGCCAGCTTCCTGCCAGTACAAATTTGGGGGTCTAATAGCCTTCTCTCATTTTGTACTGTCTCTTCCCTTTTCAGTCTAAGCTGGCAAGGTTTCTGCTGATATGCAATTTTCAAGAACTTCCTGGGTCTCCCTTATATTTGACAGAGATTCAGCTCATTAGACAAGAGGCTCATTTACACATCTTTCTGATATAGTTTCATCTCAATTTTTACCTTCTGTTGAAATGGCTGAGACCAATGCACTGATGTTTTTTGGAAGCCCCTGAGTTTGATTGAGGGTGTGTGTGAACCATACCCTTAATCTCTTGTGACTGAATACTGTAAGCTTTTGGTCTTTCCCAGTTTTAAGGGAAGAGATGTAGAGTCAAACATGTGTCTTTTACTCTAGAACATGCTTTTCTGACAGTGAATCTCTTAAATTAACCTTTCCTGTCCAGATAGGCTGAGACTCAGCCAAATCATCAGGTCCTGGTTATATTTTCTTTTATGATTGTTCTCTCACTGTGATTTTATTTTACTATAAGCAATAAGAAGAAACCAGACCATACTGCCAATACCCTGCTTGGAAGTCTCCTGGGCTAAATATCCAAATTTATTTACAAATTGTGCTTTACACATAACTACAAGACACAATTCCATTAAACTTTCTGCCAATTCCCATTAACATGTCCCTCATTTTCTGAGACCACACTGGCAGCACTTTAAATGTCTATATTTCTGCTAATAGTCTGTTCATGATGATTTAGGTACTCTCTAAGGCAATGTAGACTTTCTGTTATGCTACTCAATTCCTTTGTATCCCTTTCTAGTGGATTTTTAGCACCCATGTTGCTACTAACAGTTTTTTCAAGGAACTCTGGGCTTTTCTATCATGTTCATCAAAAGTCTTCCAGTCCCTGCCAACTGCCCATTTCCAAGGCCAGTTTTACATTTTTATGTATTTGTTACAACACACTCCACTTCTGATACCAAAATATGTATTGCCTTTTTATTGCTGTCATAGCAAATTACCACTAACTTAGTGGATTACAATAATACAACTTCATCTGACAATTGGGTTGTAGGATTTAGGTCCTCATTTCCTTGCTGGCTGTCACCCAGGAGCTTCTCTCAGCTCCTTCAGGTCACCTGCATTCCTTGTCACGTTGACCCTTTCTTCCTCAAACCAGCAGTCGTGATTTACTCTTTCTCAAGCTTTAAAATGCTCTAGCATGTCCTTCATCTGTACTTCTTTGCCTCTTTTAAGGGCTCATGTGGTTAGATTGGGCCCATCTAGACAATTTAGGATAATCTTCCTACCTTAATGTCTATAAACATAATTACATTTGTAAAGTTCTTTTTCTCAGTCACATAACATATTAACATGTCCTGGGGATTAGTGAGTAGACATCTTTGTGCAGGGAGGCAATATTCTGCCTTCCACATTGGGAATATATATATATACACACACACACACACACACACACACACACACACATATCCTTTTTCTCAGCTCTAATGCCAAAAGATAGTTTTACTTAGCTACCTAGAATAATTCTTAATTATTTTTTCTCCAGACCAGTTAAGTGAGAATTTTGCTAACATTTCTGTTATAGAGATTTGCATTAAAGAAATTTTAATCACCCTTATAAAACAAATATCACATAATAATTCTTTTTATTGATTAAGCCAAAATCAATGATGAGTATAAAAAACAGACTATATTCCACTATTTGGCCCCAAAGTTCAAGTGTGAAAACAAGTTAATATATACCAATACGTGAAATAGCATTAGAACGAGAAAATATTTTTTTAAATACCACTTATGAACATGACACAAATATAGACTAATAAAGTTCTGAAGTATAGCACATCAGTGTAAAGAAAACTTTAAATGGTTAGGAACTATAAATGAAAGAAGCAGAATAAATGAGGTATAGCTTGTCTGAAAGTTATACACTGGCAGATATTGCAATATTTTTAGTAATTTTGAATGACAATTTTTAAATTCCAGTATTTCACTTCTTTAATATATTGTGTCATGGACTCAGCAGTTTAGGTAGAGAGCTTTGTGAAAGTAAATTTTCCATATTCTATGGAGGTGCTTGCAAACTGCAAGAGGTTTTCATAAGCCACTTCAAATTAATAATTAAATTCAAACTGCCAATAGAATTGGACAGCAATAGTTACTTACTTGAAACATTTTTTTGCAAATTTAAAGAGTAGTGAACAAATAATTCAGTACAAGTGTTTGCTTGAAATTGTTATAATTATGATTGCTGGAACACAGCATCAAAACAAATTCAAGAAATCAGTATTTTCAGGTGCCAGACCACAAGAAGCATTTTCTTGAAATATTGAATACATTAAAGTCATAAAATTGACAGACTGGATAACTTTCATAACCAGAATTTAGGCATATGGTTTGCATTTTTAAAACACATGAGAGATGAAGTTCATTTTCGTCTCTTCAGTTCCACCTGTGGTAGGCCATGAGAGCATCTGACTTACCTGCTCCCCAGAGAAATGCTAAAGTTTATCACTAGCAGAATCAAAAATCCCAGCCTTCCTGAGGGAAGTAACAGGCCCAGGTGTGATATTTATAGTGGGAAATGTCTTTTGCCTCTTTGAAATTTGAATAAATTAGTACCGTTAATAAATTATATTATACACCCAAAGTATTCTAAATTTATTTGTAGAATGACAAAAAATTCCTTTTGTAGCTATTGTAAAATTTCCTCTAAAATATTAATAAACAAACATAATGAAAACTTAACCCTACCAAGAAATCCAAACTGAAAGTTAATCTATAAAATGTGTGTGTAGATGGATGGCAATGGAAGTAGTTAGAGACTATTAATAAGGCTAATGGAGCTATAGTATATGAAATTAGGTTTCACCTCTTGGTCAGTCTAGATTTCAATTCATGAAATAGATCACACATAGGAAAATGTGTCCTCTCTCACTGCATGTACCTCAACTTACACACTGTATCCAGATAATGGGACTGGTATCGTATACTGCACTGGGTGTTTCTTTTAGAGGGGAAACGCATTCATCTCATTCACCCCCTACTCTTGGCCTTTATGAAGTATTTAGATATAGCAACATTCAGAGAAGAAAAATAAAGGAAGGAGAGAGTGAAGAAGGAAATTTAAATGGTGTCCTGTTTTAAGGGAGGATTTCCTTATAAATTATTCTAGGCAGGAGCAACTATAGGAAGAATTATTGCTGCAGTTATTTCTAGAAGCATTCACTTTTATTTTTACACTAGATTAGAATATTCCAGAAACAGACTTTAAAGTTAAAAGAAGTAACAGTTCGGTGCAGCAGTCTTTCATGAAAAATACTTTGAGAAATGAAAAATTCTTCCAAGAGCTATGCACATCAACCTAGCCCCCAATTTAACTTTGAGAAAGGAATTCTACCATCATTCAGTAAACAATAAACAGAAGCACAATCCTTAAATTTTAGGAAAAATAAGGTCTGGAAAAATATTTTTTACTTGTACAAAAAACTAAAGGAAAAATATTTACGGTCTCACATTTTTTCAGTGTTAGCTCACAATTTTTAGACTACCCTCACGTATCTGAAACTGAAGGCCAACATTGAATTTTCTCTTCATTTAACCACAACTCAATGGGTGTGGTTATATGGCTGAGTCATAGGCCACTGCCACAAGAGAGATTTTGCCTCTTTGTGGTTTATTTTCAAGTGTGATGAAAATCAGGCAGTAGACACCAACTTTTATATTTGGCTTCATCCAGATATCTGTGGTGTCTACATCATACTTCAATATTTGTACTATTACAGAATTAAAGTAAATAATTTTACAAACAGTTTAACACATATGAAACACTAGCCTAATGTTGTTTTTTGTTATTAATGCTGCCAATCACAACATGGACGTGTTTGTCACTTGGTGTGATTACACGTGCCCTTGTGTGAATATATTTAATTATGATGATATAATGTGATTTTAAGTCAACTTCCTCAGTTCTCTTGCAAATCTTATCCTCATCCTTATCCCTGACCTCTAAATATTGAAATCACTACAACACTGAGTTTCCAGTGTATAGTCTTTGATTTTACCTAGGGTACACTGTAGGTCCTAGATAATCCTCAAAGTATGTGGCAAACAAATGGCAATTTGCCTAGTTTCCCTCTATTATTATGATTTATGATATTAACCCATGTCTTTATCATCTTTTTCAATTTCAGTTCAGATTTACTTATTTGAGAGTCAGTTCCTGAGTTTGATTTGCATTATGATGATATAATTTTAATATTTCTCTCTGTTTCTCTCTCACACTCTCTCTTTGTTTCTGTCTCTGTATTGCTCTCTCTCACTCCTTCTTTCTATCTATCCTATAGCTTCTTTCTTTATTCTATTAAATTTTAAGACATTTCTAACAGATTGCTAATACCACAGGCAGTACTTTACTTAAAAACTTAAAGAATTGTGTCTTGAGATCCCTAAAATAATTGCCACAAACTATGACAGCAGTACCACACTGGTTAGAAGTGGTTACTTCTAAAGCAGGAATGCTGCAACTTTCAGATTCAAGGGATGAGGGAGAATCAATCAGCAAGAAGGAATTTAGATCATTGTATGTGCACAAAATGATGTCGAGTTCTGTATCCATGTCTTTATCTCTGCTCTAGAATTATCTATCCAATGAACTTTCAAGACTAGTTCCTACTCATCGTCTTAGTATTTCCTTGCAGTAAGCAGAGTTTAAAGTTGGCCCCAAGATTCCTACCTCCTGTTGACAAGCCCTTTATAATTCCCTCTCCTTGACTGTAGGCAGAATCTGTGGCTATGATGGGATTGTCATTCCGATGATTGTTACATAAGACTCCATTTTAGCAGATGGGAGAGAGATTCTCCTTGCTCTGAAGAAGTAAGCTTCCATACTGTGAAAGGACCATGTTGTTAGGACTTGATTGTGCCCTATAGGAGCTGAGAGAAATCCTCATCAGGCAGCTTGGAAGAAAAAAAAGACCACAGTCTTACAGCAGAGAAACTCAGTTGTGCTAACAACATAAATAATCTTGGAAAATGACCCTGGGCTCTAGCATATCTGGTTGATGCCTTTATTTCAGCCTGTTGAGACTGAACAGAGGATCATGTCAGGTATGCCTGGATGCCTAACCTACAAAAACTTTGAAAAAATAAATACATGGTGCTTTAAGCCTTTGTTTGTTGTTAATATTTTTACATGACAAATAGAGAACTAACACACTTTTCAAATGCCAACTTACCATGTAGTTTTTTCCTGTTCCTCAATCAGAAGTATTCCATACCACATAGATCACTATCTGTTATGCTGCCTTGTTCATTTTCTTTTTCAGAGAATTTTAACACCATCTGAAATTATATATTTTCTGGTTGAACAATTAAAAGTCTAAGGGCTAATAATAATTGCATTCTTATCATGTATCAGTCCTTGTGTATTTAAGCCTCATGTAAGTATATGAAGAAAACGGGATGATTTATGTTTTACAGGATCTATTCTGGGACTTTGATATGTTAGGTAATTATTTCAAGATCACATAATTGTCATTGGAAATATTTGGATTTAAATCCAAGTTTTTCTCATTTGATAGCTCTCACTATATTATTCTGCCTTAAGTAATATATTTTACATTATTATAACAGTTGCAATTTAATTTATTCCTTTAGTCTTCTTACTACATTTTTCCACACAAAAAATGTAAAATAAAAAATAACGTTTATGATCTCATATAGAGCCAGGTATTTTTAATCCTTTATGACACAATATGCTTTTCTTTTTTCATATAATGATCAAAATACCCAAAATATATTTTTCTTATGGAAAATAGTTGACATTAAACTATTAAAGCAATAAAACTCAGAAAATCTGGCGAGAATTGAACATTGTGAAGATCAGTTGCTAAATTGTTCTGCTATACTACAGTGAGGTCTCAAAGGGCTTTGTCTGATAGTTACAACATGAAATAGCAACTAAACCATGGGTAGAAACAAACTATAATATATTATGAATGCAAATTATTTCTCTTACTATAAAAATAATGCATACTCATAGTAGAAAATTTAGACAATTCTGATAGGGAAAAAAAGAGACATCAAAAACTCACATGGAAAAGAAAAAAAAAACTCACATGGAATCCCACCAAATAACAGATGGCAATGGTAAACATACACTATAAGATTTCAATACTGTTCTACATTTACATTTACACAAATAGATTTATATTTCACATAGCTTTAGAAGTTTTTCCCAGTTAACTGTAAACATCTATTTTTATATATTTATCTATATTGCTATACTAATAACTATGTTTTTAGTGCCAAAGTCAGGAGAGTTTTAATTAGCTGTTAGTTTAGTTAACTAATGAACTGTATCACTAATTAACATGTGCATGTGGATCAAAATTCTTGTAGGTAAAGACATGAGCACACATGTATTGTTCCTGTATGATAAATTCCTGAATGTGAAATTTCTGTAACAAGAGGAATATAAATACATAAACATATACACATGTGTACATATATATACATATGTATATATATTCATGTATGTATTACTTCAGTATACATATATACTGAAATGCTCTATGCAATTTTTCTATCAATTCATATTACATTCATAGGTTGCAACTAAGCATAATCATTGTCACTCATATGGAATACTGACATTTTCAACATCTCTACTATTACTATCCACTCAGATGTTTACATTGCATGTGTTAACTCATTATTTAGAAATGTTTATTGCCTTTTTCATGTGCTTAATTTTTTCTTGAAATTTCTCTTTTTTTTGTATTTTAAATGGAATTAAATGTGAAATGTATATATTTTATTTAATTTTATTGGAGTATAATTGATTTACAATATTGTGTTAGTTTTGTGTGTACATCAAAGTGATTCAGTTATACATTCATTATTTTTCAGATTATTTTCTCATAGGTTATCACAGAATATTGAGTAGAGTTTCCTGTGCTATAGAGTAGGTCCTTATTGGTTATCTATCTTATATATAGTAGTGTGTGTATGTTAATCCCAAGCTCCTGATTTATACCTCCCCCATCCACCATGTTTTCCCTTTAGTAACCATAAGTTTGTTTTACAGCAACATGGATGGAGCTAGAGATGATCATACTAAGTAAAGTAAGGCAGGAAAAGACAAATATCATAAGATATCACTCATATGTGTAATCTAATTTTAAAAAGTAAACAAATGAACTCATTCACAAAACAGAAACAGATTTACATATCAAAAACAAACATGAAATTTCTTCATAGTTTTTACATGCTTTTGATAGAGTATTTAATTTTTTTTTCTGCTCTACATTTTTAGTAAATATTTCTAAATCGACCTTTATCCTTTAAGGCCAGATGTTAAAATACAAATATTTCATTACCAAATAGGGTGTAAGAGAATGCATTGATGTTGAACATGAAAATAATATATATGATCATCTCAGTTCATACCTATTTCCTCTGTAAAAATTATCTTCAACCCTGTCCACCTCCTCTATCTATCTTACTGTTAGTCTTTTTGAGGTGGATCCCTCTAACTGAGTTCTAGATACCATCTCTTTTTGCCTTCCCATGAACTTTGTCCATTTTTCTACTCCCCTGTTCTGTAATTACATGCTATCCTTATCTATTGACTTTATCATTGTATAATATCAAGTTCTACAAAAGACAATTGAACCACGATGAAGAAAAAGTAAGAATAATGATTGCATGATATTGGGAGAAGAGTGAGTCTATGCATAGACTGGTTACCCAGTCGTGAGGAAATTGAGTAGTCCAGTTCCTGACCAGAATCTTACTGGTGCTATTTCATGCCCAATCACAGGGGGATCACAGGGGATCATGTCAGGCCTCACGGGGAAAGCTGCCATTCCCACATCAGATTTGCTGCATGACCAGTGCATTGCATTCTATGAGAGGAGTTGTAGTCAAGGACTCAAGTTCCCCTGCTGGGCCATCCTTTATGAATATTTGAATTCCTAGTCTTCATGCCTTCATTTGGGGGCATCTTTACCTGGGGACTTCTTCAGATACTTCTGCTAAGGACTCCTTATAAGGGGAGGAGGGGTGGGAGGGGAAACTTAAAGACACTTTTTTCTCCACTTTGACTCAGCACTCAGTACTTTTACACTTTGAATCCTTCTCCCTGTCCTCAGCCCTAAGGTCCATAAAACTGCAGGGCCTTTCTAGAAAATATAGTGCAACTAACATGATGGAAATATACTGCCTTTCTGGCAAAGGAGATAAGGTGTTACTAATAGGAACAGGAAAGACACAGGTAAGGACGTGCCCCTCTCCCTTCCTCCAGCTTTCCAGTTTCCTTCAGGGCTCCACATTGGAAAACCTTAGAGAAGCAGCTGATGATGTTCAAATGTGGTTTTCAGAGTTCCAACCTCATTATTGCAAAACAGAGCACAGAGGAAAAAGACTGGAGCTAAGAGACAATTACTTAATAACGGGCATACCATTGGATGTTACCATAATGTTTATCACCTTAAACCTTGATTTTCTCATCTTCAGTGTATGTCTGTGTATATGTATACATATACATATATACAGACACACACATATATGCCTTATACTAGGTTAAGAAATTTATTTGATACCAAATGTGGGAGGAAATGCTCAGGACACTCTAATTAAGAAAAAAACTTTTCATTTGTAATGTTTGTAATAAACTATGGATGTTGAAATCATTGTACTTTTTGCTGCTATATAGCTCAGGCTTTTTCTGTTTTGTTTTATTTTTTTTTCAAACAAAAGAATCATTTCAAATTTGTATTGTGCTTATACTACAGGAGTATAGTAACCATGAAATATAAATGAACATTGGGACTTACACAAAGTTTGGCCTGATCATACATAACATATAAAATTGCAACTCTTCTGGAAAATCTTGAAATTTGTCAATACATAAATATATTATCGGGCTATACATATATTTTTATTTTATGGAAAAAAGAATCATTTGTATACATTAGGTAGGAAGCTTTGGTAATCTAGGGACACATCATAAGATCAGTATGAGGATTAGCTGATATGCCTATGTGTGCCTAAAAGCATATCTAGCATAGTAGGTTAACAATAAATATTTATTGAATGCATAAATAAGAAATATTATAACTGTACATTTGAATATTAAAAGTACATTCTGATGCATAGAAACAATGTAATAAAACCTTTCCAATCACAAATTCAAAAAGACTTCTGTCGGACAACGTTGGGTGACTAATGACTAACTGCCAGCTATTGTGCTTGCGCCTTACATACAATTTCTCATTAAAGCTTTAAAGATCATATGGCCAGTTGGTGGCAGTAGCAGAGCTCAAATTCAGGTGTATTTGCCTCCAAAGATACAGTTCTTAATGACTTATCCCACCTTCCTGCAGCAATGTCACCTCAGCACTTGGTAAACTTTGGGCTATGGTATCTAGTCAGTAATAATAATGAGATTTTTATTTTATTTTGTTTTTGGTACTTAATCTAACCTGAGAATAAAATTAGAAAATGGTTGATTTCCAAAATATTTATGTAGTACAGGTCAACAGGGGTGCACTTTTCTTCTATAGCACTCCAAAAGCTCCTGTCTTTGGGGAGGTGGTATTTTAAGAGACCTCATTATAGCATGATGGAATATGCTTTGTGAGAAAGGCACATTCTTTGTTCATTGGCCTCAAATCAAAGAAACTATCTAAAACCAAAGAGACATATCAATTAGGATGCTAAGTTAAGGAAAATAGAAAGTAATCTAAAAGTTTAGCTTCTGATCTTTTTTGCATTTTGCAAATAATACAGTGTAATCAATGGAATAACAGATGACTCTTGTTGGGCACAAGGCAGGAACTTTCATTTCATGCTGTCTTCTTAACAGGATGCAGTGATTTCACTAGGTCAGCACTTACCTTGTACACAGAGCAAGCCAGGATAATAGATTATATGTTGTTGTGAGGAACTCTGACTTAAATTTAATTTTTATTCCACTCTACAGCATACAGATGTATCAGAGTCACCACCTCAGAGAATACAGGAAAGAAAAGATATATTTGTGTAACTTGCTGGCAAATATTTTCTCTTCTCTTTTACTGTCTGTTGTCCCTATCTTTACATATTTGTGTGTGAACACATACACACACACATACACACACACACACAAACACACACACCTTCATGCTTATCATAATTATGTATAGCAAGATGTCTTAGTCCACCTCGGGCTGCTGTCAAAGAATACAATACTGGGTGACTTTAAAAACAGAAATGTATTTTCTAACATTTCTTGAGGCCAGAATTACAAGACCAAGGTGCCAGAATGGTCAATTACTGGTAAGAGATCTCTTCGTGGGTTATAGATGACCACCTTCTGTCTGTGTCCTTTTATGGTAAACAGAGAGAGAGATCAGATGTTCTTTGAAAGAGCACTAATATTATGATGAAGGCCTCACTTTCATGACCTCATCTATACCTAATTATCTCTTAAACTCCCCATTCCAAAAAACATTACACTGAGGGTTAGGGTCTCAACTTATGGATTTTACAGAGATACAGTTCGGTATAAATTTTAGAGGGACACAATTCAGTCCATAGTACATGTAGTGTTATATTTTAATTTCTTATTAAAATAACTAAGGTAGCCCTTTCATTTATCATTTTGTCAATTTAAGTTAACTTTCTGCATTATCTTTTTTAACAGAACATATATTTTTAACAGGATTAAATTTATCTATGTTATTTCTAGATTATCTAGCAGACACTGCACCTAGATTTCACTTAGAGTATGTGCTTCCATTATTACCTATATTCTTAAAACATTGCTTTTGTCTGTTTCTGTCTGGATATTCCAATAGATAATGACAGATGTGGCCTAATTCCCATATAAATTGCTAAGTCTGGCTTTGTCTAATTTTATATATTCAGGCGAAATGCTGAAGTATCAGAATTAATTTCCCAGAGGCATTTTCAAATTTATAAAATATATGCAAAATCACAAAGAAAATAGAGACTGTTCAGTGAAGACTTTAAGATTACTGCCTGTGTGGCACCTTCATTACTTCTCATTTCTCTGGAAGAATGGCTGGATTTAAAACAGTTAATTTTTATCACCAATTTTTTGTACTGTTATTTATCTCACTGTATCTCATTCATTATATTTAATGCATAATGGCTATTATTATTTTAATCTTGGCTTTGAACTTTAAATTCCTTGAAGAAAAGTGGAGATTTTTTTATCATTTTAATACAGACGTAAGTTATATGCCATGGATGTCTCTTTTGTTTTAGCAGGTATGTAACACACACAAACACAAACAGAATTAACAATTCCAAGTCGTTTCTTTAATCAGCTAAGACTCTGGGACTATCTTTCTCCAAATAATTGGAAGAAAACCTGAATGTAGAGCCCCTATGCCTTAGTGTTCATGTATAAGAGACAGAAGTCTTATTTAATGTTCCTGAAGCTAAGAAGTGCTTGCTTGAAATTGATCATCTTACAGAATGCAGATTGGGAGAAATATTTGCACAAAAAGTATTTTTGATAAAGGATTTATGTATAAAATATGGAAAGAACTCTTAAAATTAAACAGTAACAAAACAAACAACTTGACTAAAAATGGGTAAATGATATGAACTGACACCTGACCACATATAGGTGGCAAAGAAGCATATGAAAACATGTTGGTATCTTATACTACTGGAGAGTTTCAAATTAAAACAATGAGGTAGCCCTACACATCTGTTAGAATGACTAAATTCCAAAAAGTTGAAAATACCAAATGCTAATAAGGATGTGGAACAACAGAAACACTTATTCATTTCTTGTAGGAATGCAAAATGGAACAGCCTTTTTGGAAAATGTTTGTCACTTTCTTTCAAAGATAAGCATAGTTTTAAAACATGATGTAGCAATCATAACCTTAGGTATTAGCCAAAAATAATTGAAAAGTGATGTCCACACAAAAACTTGCAGCTTTATTCACAATACCCAAAAACTGGAAGCAACTAAAGTGTCCTTTAAAAGGTAAATTGATACAAAAACTGTGGCACATCCATACAATGGAATGTTATTAATTGACAAAAAGAAATGAGCTATCAAATCATGAGT
Organism: Neophocaena asiaeorientalis asiaeorientalis; assembly: GCF_003031525.2. Taxonomy (NCBI): domain Eukaryota; kingdom Metazoa; phylum Chordata; class Mammalia; order Artiodactyla; family Phocoenidae; genus Neophocaena; species Neophocaena asiaeorientalis. Next base: position 1,098,289 of record NW_020174653.1, read on the forward strand.
AGACACAAAGGAATCTTAAATCAATGTTGCTCAGTGAAAGAAGACAGTCTGAAATTGTTGTATACTATATGATTGCAATTATATAGCATTCTGGAAAAGGCAAAGTCCAGTGGTTGCCAGTGGTTTTGGATAAAATTATAGGGATGAATAGGTGAAGCATGGGGCATATTTTGGAAGTGAAATTATTCTGTACGATGCTGTAATGGTGGATAAAATATATTGTACATTTGTCAAAACCTGTAGAACTATACAACACGAAGAGTGAACCCTAATATAAGCCAAGGACTTTCATTAATAACATTGTATCAATATCAGTTTATAAATTGTAATAAATGTGCTACACAATGCAAGATGTTAATAAGAGGAGAAAATGAACAGGGAAGAGAGGGAATATTTGGGAACTCTCTTTACTTTTTATTGAAGTTTCTGTACACCTAAAACTATTCTGAGAAATAAAGTTGATTAATTGAAAAGGAAGGAACTTGATTACCCACTTCTTCTCTCAATTTTGAATAGTATACACAATTATTTATAATTATTTAAGGTTGTTAAATATTACCACAAAATTAACCAACTGGAGGAGAACCCACACTGAGCAAACAGAGAAATTAATTTCTACAGATCTAATGCTAAAGCAAAACATAAAAAAATATGAGAAACTTACTAAGCACACAAAAAAATTAATAATTATTTGAAACTTTTCATAAAATTACAGCTAAGTTTAAATGTATTTAAGGGACTTCCCTGGTGGTGCAGTGGTTAAGAATCTGCCTGCCAATGCAGGGGACATGGGTTTGATCCCTGATACGGGAAGACTCTATATGGCATGGAGTAACTAAGCCTGTGTACCACAGCTATTGAGCTTGTGCTCTACAGCCCACGAGCCACAACTACTGAAGCCCATTCTCCACAACAAGAGAAGTCACAGCAATGAGAAACCTGTGCACTGCAACGAAGAGTAGCCCCCACTCATCGCAAATAGAGAAAGCCCGGGGACAGCAGTGAAGACCAAACACAGCTGTAAATAAATAAATAAATAGATAGATAGATAGATAGATAAATAAATAAATATATTTAAGACAAAATAAAATAATAATTTCCTGTAAAACGTTTAAAATATTATGTAGAGACCCTTGCCTACATCACAACACAAAATTATAAAGGAAAAGCTATAAAATAAAAGTAAAAGAATGAATTTAAGTGACCCAGTTCTAGAAGAAGAAAATCTAAAAGACACAAAAAAACTTAGCAATAAATACATTGTATTCTTTTGTTTAATATAACAGGTTAGTGATAGAATTTTTTTAGCTTAGGTTTTTGACTATATGGCTGCAAAATCTAAGAAAGATACTATGTATATAGAATGAACAAGGTGAATGTATTCAGCAGTTAGAGGGAATTATGAACCAACATTACTTAGAGAAGATGAAAGAAGATATAGGTCTAGAAAGTAAATGTTAATGGTTGGAAACATCTGGGCAATAATCAACATGAGTTAGCAAAAGGAGAACTACTCTCCACAGTTTTAAAAAGTTTAAAATACTGCAGTAACTAGAAATAAACAAGGCTCATAAAAATCTCTTTATAAAATGGGAATATTACACATATTATTCTTTAAGGACAATGCACTATATGGAACAGACTGAATATACAAAGGAGAAAAGGTATATTCAATAAAAGAAATTCTTAAACTAAATGGTCAGGGAGAAGGACAATGGTGTGATTTAGGAGGAAAAGGGTTAAATATTGCAATTTCTGAGAACAGATAAAAAGACTTGCATTTGAGATTGGTTCAAGATGTCAAGGTAGAAGGATATGTGCTCACTCCCTCTTGCGAGAGCACTGGAATCACAACTAATTGCTGAACAATCATCAACAGGAAGACACTAGAATTCACAAAAAAGATACCCCACATCCAAAGACAAATGAGAAGCCACAATTAGATGGTAGGAGGGGCACAATCACAATAAAGTCAAATCCCATAACTGCTGGGTGGGTGACTCACAAACTGGAGAACACTTATGCCACAGGAGTGCACCCACTGAAGTGAAGGTTCTGAGCCCCATGTCAGGCTTCCCAACCTGGGGGTCCAGCAACAGGAGGAGGAATTACTAGAGAATCAGACTTTCAAGGTTAGCAGGATTTGATTACAGGACTTTGACAGGACTGGAGGAAACACTGACTCCACTCTTGGAGGTCACACACAAAGTATAGTGTGTATCAGTACCCAGGAGACAGAGCAATGACTCCATAGGAGACTGAACCAGAACAACCTGCTAGTGTTGGAGGGTCTCCTGCAGAGGTGGAGGGCATCTGTGGCTCACTGTGAGGACAAGGACACTGGCAGCAGAAGTTCTGGGAAGTATTCCTTGGCATGAGCCCTCCCAGAATCCACCATTAGCCTGACCAAAGAGCCTGGGTAGGCTCCAGTGTTGGGTCGCCTCAGGCCAAGCAACCAACATGGAGGGAACACAGCCTCACCCATCAGGAGACAAGTGGATTAAAGTTTTACTGAGCCCTGCTCACCAGAGCAACAGCAAGCTCTACCCACCTCAAGTCTCTCCCATCAGGAAACTTGAACAAACCTCTTAGATAGCTTAATCCACAAGAGGACAGACAGAAGAAGAAAGAAGAAATACAATCCTGCAGCCTGTGGAACAAAACCCACATTCACAGAAAGGTAGACAAGATGAAAAGGAAGAGGGCTATGTAACAGATGAAGGAACAAGATAAAAGCCCAGAAAAACAACTAAATGAAGTGGAGATAGGCAACCTTCCAGAAAAAGATTTCAGAATAATGATAATGAAGATGATCCAGGACCTCGGAAAAAGAATGGAGGCAAAGATAGAGAAGATGCAAGAAATGTTTAACAAAGACCTAGAAGAATTAAAGAACAAACAAACAGAGATGAACAATACCATAACTGAAATGAAAAACACACCAGAAGGAATCAATGGCAGAATAACTGAGGCAGAAGAACAGGTAAGTGACCTGGAAGACAGAATGGTGGAATTCACTGCTGTGAAACAGAATAAAGAATGAAAAGAAATGAAGACAGCCTAAGAGACCTCTGGGACAACATTAAATGCAAAAACATTTGCATTATAGGGGTCCCAGAAGGAGAAGAGAGAGAGAAAGAACCTGGGAAAATATTTGAAGAGATTATAGTTGAAAATTTCCCTAACATGGGAAAGGAAATAGCCACCCAAGTCCAGGAAGTGCAGAGAGTCTCATACAAGACAAAGCCAAGGAGAAACACACAGAGACATATAGTAGTCAAACTGTCAAAAATTAAAGACAATTCCCTTGAAAGAAGCAAGGGAAAAAATACAAATAACATACAAGGGAACTCCCATAAGGTTCACAGCTGATTCCTCAGCAGAAACTCTACAAACCAGAATGGAGTGGCATGACATATTTAAAGTGATGAAAGGCAAGAACCTACAACCAAGATAACTCTACCCAGCAAGAATCTCATTCAGAGTTGATGGAGAAATCAAATGCTTTACAGACAAGCAAATGCTAAGAGAATTCAGCACCACCAAGCCAGCTCTACAACAAACATTAAAGGAACTTCTCTAAGTAGGAAACACAAGAGAAGAAAAGGACTTACAAAAACAAACCCAAAACAATTAAGAAAATCATAATAGGAACATACCTATTGATAATTACCTTAAACGTGAATGGATTAAATGCTCCAACCAAAAGACACAGGCTCGCTGAATGGATGCAAAAACAAGTCCCATATACATGCTGTCTACAAGAGACCCAGTTCAGACCTAGGGACACATACAGACTGAAAATGAGGGGATGGAAAAAGATATTCCATGCAAATGGAAATCAAAAGAAAGCTGGAATAGCAATACTCATATCAGATAAAATAGACTTTAAAATAAAGACTATTACAAGAGACAAGGAAGGACACTACATAATGATCAAGATATCAATCCAAGAAGAATATATAACAAATATAAACCTATATGCACCCAACATAGGAGCAACTCAATACATAAGGCAACTGCTAACAGCTATAAAAGAGAAAATCGACAGTAACACTAATAGTGGGGGAGTTTAACACCTCACTTACACCAATGGACAGATCATTCAAAGAGAAAATTAATAAGGAAACACAAACTTTAAATGACACAATAGACCAGATATAATTTAATTGATATTTATAGGATATTCCATCCAAAAACCACAGATCACACTTCCTTCTCAAGTGCACACAGAACATTCTCCAGAATAGATCACATCTTGGGCCACAAAACAAGCCTCAGTAAATTTAAGAAAATTGAAATCATTTCAAGCATCTTTTCTGACCACAATGCTATGAGATTAGAAATCAATTACAGGGAAAAAAACGTAAAAACACAAACACATGGAGGCTAAACAAAACGTTACTAAATAACCAAGAGATCACTGAAGAAATCAAACAGGAAATCAAAAAATATCTAGAGACATACGACAATGAAAACATGATGATCCAAAACCTATGGGATGCAGCAAAAGCATTTCTAAGCAGGAAGTTTATTGAAGTACAACCCTACCTCAGGAAACAAAAAAAACTCAAATAAAAAATCTAAACTTACACCTAAAGGAACTAGAGAAAGAAAAACAAACAAAACCCAAAGTTAGCAGAAGGAAAGAAATCATAAAACTCAGAGCAGAAATAAATGAAATAGAACCAAAGAAAATGATAGCAAGGATCAATAAAATTAAATTCTGTTTCTTCAAGAAGATAAACAAATTGATATATCATTAGCCAAACTCATCAAGTAACAGAGGGAGAGGACTCAAATCATTAAAATTAGAAATGAAAAAGGAGAACTTACAGCAGACACCACAGAAATATAAAGCATCCTAAGAGACTACTACAAGCAGCTCTATGCCAATAAAATGAACAACCAGGAAGAAATGAACAATTCTTAGAAAGGTATAACCTTCCAAGACTGAACCAGGAAGAAACAGAAAATATGAACAGGCTAATCACAAGTAAAGAAATTGAAACTGTGATTAAAAATCTTCCAACAAACAAACCAGGACCAGATGGCTTCACAGGTGAATTCTATGAAACATTTAGAGAAGAGCTAAAATCCATTCTTTTCAAACTCTTCCAAAAATTTGCAGAGGAAGGAACATTCCCAAACTCATTCTATGAGGCCACTATCAATCACCCTGATACCAAAATCAAACAAAGATACTACAAAAAATAAATCACAGACCAATATCACTGATGAATATACATGCAAAAATCCTCAATAAAATACCAGCAAACAGAATCCAACAACACGTTAAAAGGATCACACAACATGATTAAGTGGCATTTATCCCAGGGATGAGACGATTCTACAATACATGCAAATAAATCAACGTGATACACCATATTAACAAACTGATGAATATAAACCATATGATCATCTCAATAGATGTAGAAAAAGATTTTGACAAAATTCAACATGAATTTATGATAAAAACTCTCCACAAAGTGGACATAGAGGGAGCCTACCTCAACATAATAAAGGCCATATAAAACAAACCCCCAGTAAACATCATTTTCAATGGCAAAAAAACAGAAAGCATTTCCTCTGAGATCAGGAACACGACAAGGATGTCCACTCTCATTGCTATTATTCAACATAGTTTTGGAAGTCCTAGCCACAGCAATCAGAGAGAAAAAGAAATAAAGATAATACATTTGTAAAAGAAGAAATGAAACTGACACTGTTTGCAGTTGACATGATACTATACATAGAGAACCCTAAAGATGCTACCAGAAAACTACTAGAGCTAATCAATGAATTTGGTAAAGTTGCAGGATACAAAATTAATGCACAGAAATCTCTTGTTTTCCTATACACTATTGATGAATAATCTGAAAGAGAAATTAAGGAAACACTCCCATTTACCATTGCAACAAAAAGAATAAAATACCTAGGAATAAACCTACCTAGGGAGACAAAAGACCAGTATGCAGAAAACTATAAGACTGATGAAAGTAATGAAAGATGATACAAACAGATGGAGAGATATACGATGTTCTTGGATTGGAAGAATCAATATTGTGAAAGTGACTATACTACTCAAAGCAATCTACAGATTCAATGCAATCGCTATCAAATTACCAATGGCATTTTTTACAGAACTAGAACAAAAAATCTTAAAATTTGTATTGAGACAAAAAAGAACCCAAATAGCCAAAGCAGTCTTGAGGGAAGAAAATGGAGCTGGAGGAATCAGACTTCCAGACTTCAGACTATAATGCAAAGCTACAGTAACCAAGGCAATATGGTACTGGCACACAAACAGAAATATAGATCAATGGAACAGGATAGAAAGCCCAGAGATAAACCCATGCACCTATGGTCAACTAATCTATGACAGAGGAAAGGATATATACAATGGAGAAAAGATAGCCTCTTCAATAAGTGGTGCTGGGAAAACTGGACAGCTACATGTAAAAGAATGAAATTAGAATACTCCATAACACCATACACAAAAATAAACTCAAAATGGATTAGAGACTTAAATGTAGGACAAGACGTTGTAAAGCTCTTAGAGGAAAACATAGGAGGAACACTGTTTGACATAAATCACAGCAAGATGTTTTTTGATCCACCTCCTAGAGTAACAGAAATAAAAACAAAAATAAACAAATGGGACCTAATGAAACTTCAAAGCTTTTGCACAGCTAAGGAAACCATAAACAAGATGAAAAGTCAACCCTCAGAATGGGAGAAAGTGTTTGCAAACAAATCAACGGACAAAGGATCAATCTCTAAAATATATAAACAGCTCATGCAGCTCAATATTAAAAACACAAACAACCCAATCGAAAATAAGCAGAAGACCTAAATAGACATTTCTCCAAATAAGGCATACAGATGGCCAAGAGGCACATGCAAAGCTGTTCAACATCACTAATTATTATAGAAATGCAAATCAAAACTACAATGAGTTAACACCTCACACCAGTTAGAATGGGCATCAAAAGAAAATCTACAAACAACAAATGCTAAAGAGGGTGTGGAGAAAAAGGAACCCGCTTGCACTGTTGATGGGAATGTAAATTGATACAGTCACTATGAAAAACAGTATGGTGGTTCCTTTAAAAACTAAAACTAGAACTACCATACAACCCAGCAATCTCACCACTGGGCATATACCCTGAGAAAACCATAATTCCAAAGGAGTCTTGTACCAAAATGTTCATTGAAGCTCTATTTACAATAGCCAGGACAAAGAAGCAACCTAAGAGTCCATCAACAGATGAATGGATAAAGAAGATGTGGAACATATATACAATGGAATATTACTCAGCCATAAAATGGAACAAAATTGGGTCATTTGTAGAGACATGGATAGATCTAGAGATTGTCATACTGAGTGAAGTAAGTCAGAAAGAGAAAAACAAATATCATATAATAACGCATGTGTGTGGAACCTAGAAAAATGGTACAGATAAAGCAGTTTGCAGGGCAGAAATTGTCATATATGTAGAGAACAAACATATGTATACCAAGGGGGCAAAACGTTGGGGGGGGTGTGATTAATTGGAAGATTGGGATTGAAATATATACACTAGTATGTATAAAATGGATAACTAATAAGAACCTGCTGTATAAAAAATAAATAAAATTAAATTTTTAAACAAAGTTTGCATTTATGGTAATATTTCTAAGTTTGTAAAGGGGACAGGAATTTGTGGGAAATTATACAGGATTGCTTCAGTTATCTCATAGAGGTGGGAAACAGCACAGTTTTCTTTTGAAAGTACAGCTGGGACTTCGATTACTAGGTTTTATCTTTGGAATAGTGCTTGAGAAATGGGTGAAGGAGGGTATGGGGTAAAATACATGATTAATAAATAGTTCTGAGGTCATTCTCTAGTTTGAAATCCAGAAATTTTAGTGATGACCATCTAGTTGAATGATTTTTTCCACTTGCACTTAGTAATGCAGATATAGGGTTGTAACAGTTACCTAAGTTTTCTTTTTCTTATTTTTTTTCTCTTTTTCTGGGTGGATATGGCATGAAAAGTAATTAGGAGGCTGACCAGAGAATATGTACATGTGATATAGAATGCAAGTGGAATAGGAGTTTAGTTTATATTCTTAGAAACAATGAGGGATCAGAGGAGCATAATTTTATGAGGTCTAGAATCTGTGAATGACTGGGAGTGAGAAGAAGAATTAAACAAAGTTATGAGGTTGTGGCCAAAGATGGTAATATTGGATTTTTTTTAAACATTTATTTATTTATTCATTCATCCATTCATTTATATATACATTGGCTATGTTGGTTCTTCGCTGCTGCACACGGGATTTCTCTAGTTGCAGCAAGTAGGGCCTACTCTTCATTGCAGTGCACAGGCTTCTCATTTTGATGTCTTCTCTTGTTGTGGAGCACAAACTCTAGGCACACGAGTTTCAGTAATTGTGACATGCAGTCTCAGTAGTTGTGGCGCACAGGCTTAGTTGCTCCATGGCATGTGGGATCTTCCCAGACCAGGGTTCCAATCTGTGTCCCCTACATTGGCAGGCAGATTCTTAATGACTGCACCACCAAGGAAGTCCCAGTAGTATTCGATTTTAATATTTATATGGTGAAGAAGACTTTGGGGATGAGAATACCTAGGTCACTGTTTTCCAACACGTGATCAGGAGAGCTATCTGAATCAGATTTGCTTGGAGTTTTTATAACTACATAGGTTCCTGGGTCCATGATTATTTATAAATCATAGGTGAAATAATCACTGATAAAAGTTATGACCAGTAAGGGCATGGCAGATGCTGAGGTGAAGTTAATTGGAGTTTGAAAATTGTAAAAGAGTGAAGATAAGATTCTAAAAGAGTGAAACTTAGACCTAATTGATAAATGTTGGAATGAAGAGAAAACATTTTTAGAAAAAATATTAAATAGGTGAATGTAGCCATATGTATGACTTTCCTTACTAATTTTTGATGATATGATTTATTTAGGTGACATGACTGGATTAAACAACCCATGTGGATAGAAAGTTGGAAACCAATGAATCAGAGATGAAAACTTTACTTTGAGCTTTTACGCTCAAAGACAAAGGATGAGCTCTACAGAGCAGCCACTGTTTTATTCAATATTCCTTCATCAAATAAGTATGTCTAGTTCATGATTAATGTCACCAGCCTTTGAACTTTTGGTATTCCAGAACACCCAAAATATCTTAGTTCATAATTCTTGTACTATCATCATTGCCCCATCCCTGTCCCTAGGAAGTCAACTGGTAAAATGAAAAGCTTAGAATGGTATTGAACTTTTATTTAAAGGAAGTAAGATGAATACTTTGGAAGAATTATATAAGGCCTATTTGTACTTCTGGAGCAACATAGCAGGAAACAGAGAGAATGGGACCAGTTGCTGTTATGAGAGCCCTGGCAAGACCAGTACGCATTCTGAATACAGCATGAAAAAATCCAGACTTGTTTCCTTACTCTGTTTACTATTATGAGGAAGTGTATTATTTGGTTCTTTTCCTATTCAGAATTAGATCAGGATTATATAAGACTAAAATTCAAGAGTTTGGCAGCCATGACTTCATCTGGAAGGGAAACCGAAATTCAAAAGCAAATCCATTTAACTTTCAAATGGGTCACCAATTGATGTTAGCATGTCCTTTCATTTGCAGTTCTTTCTGGTGTGGAAAGAAGTGTATTCACCGTGGAAGCTGTTTTGCACAAAGGAAACATGAGGTTTGACTGATTATTTGCAGCAAAGGAGAACATGTATTTATAAGGAATTAAACAGAAAATAGTCAAAATCACAATCTAGGGACTTGAAAGACACTGGATAGTATGTAATGAAAGCTGTGTTTTAAATATTAATATCAGCTGTAGAGAGCTTTCTTTCTTTTTCCTTGTTTTAATTCCTCAGTGTTAGAACATTCCAGACAAAAAAACATAGACTGAAACAGTTAATTGATCTCATTCAATTTGGTTAGAGTTGCTAATAGAAGGATTCCACTGTGTTCCAGAATTTCGGATTACACTAGACTCCAATAAAAAAATATCCTCATATTTTAGTCTGTGTGTGTGTGTGTGTGTGTGTGTGTGTGTGTGTGTGTGTATTTGTGAGAGACAGACAGAGAGAAGAAGAGGGAAAAACAGGGAAGGAGAGAATTGGGGTATGTATGTGGTGTATGCATATAGTATTACATGTGTATAGTCTACAACTTCTTTTATCATTGGCTACCTTGGTGATGGGCTTACTGAAATACAGGAAGTCAGGCACTAAGAACTTTTATAAGTTAAATTTACTGAAGCTATTTCAGATCCCCGGATATTTTCCTTGACATATCTATTTTTTGAAGCAAGACTGAGCTGTGATATTACAGCCATAGAGTGTTGCAGTGTCCCTTGCTGTGCACAGAAATATCAAGTGATTAAAGCATAACCAAATTTTTCACAATAATTTGATTAGTTTACAAATTTATACCTAAATGAAAATTTACTAAGATGCTCTTTGACTCAGAGGTAATAAAGACAGGCAAATGCATGTAGTTAAAGTGTATAAAGAACAAAATTAAATATAGAAAAATTGCTACTGCTAGCACTAAGTACTGTGTAGTTGCTAACCTAAGTCTATTCACTACTAATTTCCTTAACACAAGAAATCAATCAAATAAATGGATCTTGTGTCACAATGTTATGTCTTAAAATATTCAGTGTGGTATTTTGAATGTTATTAAACATAAGCATGGGTTTTTCTATATTGTTAACTTGAAAGCCATGGAAATAATACCATCAAAACCTACACTAAATCAGAGTTTTTAGTAATGTGGAACAAACTATGCAGCTACATTGTTTTCCAATTACTAGTGGGCAAAATCCAATTGCAAGGAGCCCACCTGAACCATGCCACCACTTGGATTCCCAGTTGGTCCCCTAGAAATCTCTTCAGTTAAGCAACTAAAGACTTAATTCCTGGCATATCTAGCTGTTCGAGGATCCTGCTCCAGGTGTAAAGCCAGCATCTATTCTGATGGGTTGCTGCCACACCAATTGTTAAAGATTCTGAATGTTGTATCTGTCCTAAACTATCATCATTTGTACTATTTAAATATTTGAAGATGATATAGTCACAAAGGGCAATGAAGAAAAAAGCAGAGTAATGCTTTTTCTTTTATAATTTATATTGATGCCCAAACCCATAATTTTGGGAAATGTATCTGAATTGCATGCATCAGTGTGGTTTTGATAAGCTATCTGTATGAAATAACACCAAAACAACACACTGAACAATTGCAATGGAGTACATTCAATTAGAGAAAGGCAACAAAATAGCTTGGGATTTCGCATTTGTCTCAAGAGCCTAGTAATGATTTGGCCTTGTTTGCTAAACTGATGCTGGTTAGTCTCCCTGCTGGCCATCAGATGGAAGAAGTGAAAACATAGGAGACAGCTGGGCCTGTTCACAGGGGGCATGCCTTAGGACCCATTATTGCTTAGACAGCATATGTGCAAGAGAGAAAGGAAACCTCTGCAGGCATATCTGGACCTCATCTTATGTACTAGACCATATCTCACAACGCCACAATGGTATGAAAAGGAAGGAAGAAGAGAGAGAGCCACCTCCAGGCACATCATATTCAGCACACTTTGATCCTGTCAACAGGTAAACGACCATCCTGCAATCTATCACTCAGCTTAGTATTACTGCAAGTATATCTTTCTTAACAACTGAAGAATTTGATTGTATCCATGCCTACAAATAATATAGGGATAAAAGTATAGTGTTTTCATATATGTTTCTTATATTTCACACATCATACTTTTATACTCGTTTTTGCATAAATGCCGAAGGTGACAGAATAGAGGCAATCAAGGAGAAAGGTTGATCGCTAATGTAGAACAGCACAAGGAGATGGAAACTTGAAGGCTGAAATCTGATCCTTAGTTTTAGGCACATGATTTTCTTCCCACCCTCATTTTCCCCAAGTTTTTAAAAGAATGATGTATGTTATAATTTTTTTCTTTTCTATACAGAATCAGAGCAAGGACATTTACCTGGAGGCTGTTGATGGAAACAAGCTATGGAGCCTGTAATACCCATAGTTGCTGCAAAGAAATATTTGCAGTCTAGTTCAAAACACTCATCTTTGAGGACAAGATTTTCTGAAGAGAGCTCAAGAAACACTGAAAAATACTTATTCTAAGTACATCTTATTCTATTTAATTGATTTTTTTTCTTTTTCTTTATTTTCTTTCTTTTTTTAAAAAAAATACTGGAGTATAGTTGATTTACAGTGTTGTATTAGTTTCAGGTGTACAGCAAAGTGAATCAGTGATACATATACATATATCAACTCCTTTTTTAGATTATTTTCCTATATAGCCCATTTCAGAGTATTGGGTAGAATTCCCTGTGCTGCACAGTAGGTCCTTATTAGTTATCTATTTTATACATAGTAGTGTGCATATGTCAATCCCTATCTCCCAATTTATCCCTCCCCCAACTTACCCCTTAGTAACGATAAGTTTGTTTTCTACATCTGTAACTCTGTTTTGTAGATAAGTTCATTTGTGCCCTTTTATTAGATTCCACATATAAGTGATATCATACAATATTTGTCTCTCTGTCTGACTTACTTCACTCGGTATGACAATCTCTAAGTCCATCTATGTTGCTGCAAATGGCATTATTTCTTTCTTTTTATGGCTGACTAATATTCTATTGTATATATGTACCATATCTCCTTTATTCATTCCTCCATTGATGTACATTTACACTGCTTCCATGTCCTTGCTATTGTAAATAGTGCTGCAGTGAACATTGGGGTGCACGTATCTTTTTGAATTCTGTTTTCTCTGGATATGCCCAGGAGTCAGATGGCTAGATCATATGGTAGTTCTATTTTTAGGGTTTTAAGGAACCTGCATACTCCTCTCCATTGTGGCCGTACCAGTTTACATTCCTACCAAAAGTGTAGGAGGTTTCCCTTTTCTCCACACTCTCTCCAGCATTTATTGCTTACAGAATTTTTTTTTTTTTTGCGGTATGCAGGCCTCTCACTGCTGTGGCCCCTCCCGTTGCAGAGCACAGGCTCCGGACGTGCAGGTTCAGCCGCCATGGCCCACGGGTCCACCCGCTCCACGGCATGTGGGATCCTCCCAGACCAGGGCATGAACCCGCATCCCCTGCATCAACAGGCGGACTCCCAACCACTGCGCCACCAGGGAAGCCCGCTTGCAGATTTTTTGATGATGGGCATTCTGACCAGTGTGAGAGGACACCTCTTTGTAGTTTTGACTTGAATATCTCTAATAATTAGTTATGTTAAACATCTTTTCATGTGCTTTTTAACTATCTGTATGTCTTCTTTGGAGAAATGTCTATTTAGATCTTCTCCCCATTTTTTTATTGGCTTATTTGTTTTTTTGATATTAAGCTGCATGAGCTATTTTTATATTTTGGAGATTAATTCCTTGTCAGTTGCTTTGTTTGCAAATATTTTCTCCCATTCTGAGGTTTGTCTTTTTGTTTTGTTTCTGGTTACCTTTGCTGTGCAAAAGATTTTAAGTTTAATTAGGTCCCATTTGTTTATTTTTGTTTTCACTTTCATTACTCTAGGAGGTAGATCCAAAAAGATCTTGCTGTGATTTATGTCAAAGAGCGTTCTGCCTGAGTTTTCCTCTAAGAGTTTTATAGTGTCCAGCATTAAATTTAGGTATTTAATCTATTTTGAGTTTATTTTTGTGTATGGAGTCAAGGAGTGTTCTAATTTCAGTCTTTTACATGTAGCTGTCCAGTTTTCCCAGCACCACTTTATTGAAGAGACTGTCTTTTCTTCATTGTATATTTTTGCCTCCTTTGTCATACATTAGGTGAGTGTAAGTGTGTGAGTTTACCTCTGGACTTTCTATCCTGTTCCAGTGATCTATAGTTGTCTTTTGGGGCCAGTACCATACTGTCTTGATGACTATAGCTTTGTAGTATAGTCTGAAGTCAGGCAGCCTGATTCCTCGAGCTCCATTTTTCTTTGTCAAGTTTGCTTTGGCTATTCATGGTCTTTTTTGTTTACTTACATGCTCATATAGTTATCTACATTAAATTTCTTTTAATTTTAGCTAGTTTAAGATTATCTAGTAATTGTCTTTGATTAGATTTAGATATATTGGCAGCAATCTATTTCCAGAAAATGTATTGGGATGAAGCATTTCTATAGATAATAAATCATATTCATAGGTGTTGATTTTTGAAGTTATTTATCCAATGGTCATTTTATAACCAAGCTCTGAAGGAAAGTTGCTCTAGTCCCATATATTTCAAAAGCATTGTTGTACCTTTTAATCCATACAAGCCCTGAGAATATGAGATATTTTAAATTGAGATTTTTATGTTGTTTTGTTTGTTTGTTTATCATGCTCACTTTATCCTGCTCACTTGTGTCATATATTTAAACCAACCACTATTCCTTTTGATTGCCCCCACCGATAGATTTTTTAGCCAGGCTTTGTCATTAACTTAAGGTTTGTTTTTTGTCACCTGACTTGTTGTCTTTCTGTTCACCTAAAATCTAGTAATCTATCCTACAAAGTAAATTCAACACCCAAACAGACACCCAACATGTGAATTCCTTCATCCTTTAACATTTTCAACTCCTGAGGCCTTCAATTTGACTCTATTTCAACAGCTAGTTTCCAGAATTATCTATATTGCTGCAATTCTGAACTCTTGAAATCAAATATCTCAGTCTATTTCCCAAATCCATCCTTGCAGCTCTCACATGTGACTGCCCAATACATCTGTTTTGCGATCTTACCAAGAATTCAATCTTATTACTTGTCTAATGCCTCCATGTTGATTAGCACCCTACTCAAATCCTCTCTACTGTATTTTCTAACTTCCTTATTTTCCTAAATTGTATGGTACATCATTTTAATCATTCTCTTGCCAACATCATCAAATTCTTTTCCTTATTTGCATTTCTATTACATGCTGCCAGTAAAATTGCAATTTTGCAAAAGTCTAAATATTGGGTTCTCAGCTTTTCAACCCAGCTTTTAAAAGCTGCTGGAGAAAACCACATCTTTATGTAAGCTGGTGACAACATATTGCCCATGAATCATTCTGTATTAATCTAAATACGGTACCTATTTAAAATATTCTCTAATTTCCTAAAATAATCTATTCCACCATATCTGCCCCTTACTCAAAGCAGTATGAGAGAGAAATAGGAGCCTTTTCCCAGGAATATCATTCACTTTTTGCAACCACATCACATTGGAATGTTATCTCCTGGTAACACCACTTCATAATTTTCTATCCTATAGCTTTGTACTGACCTATTCCCAACAATGTTTAAGGGTCTCACACATTTGAAAATGCATTCCTTTACTTCATGTTTTCTCCAAGATAATAAGCAAAAAATCCACAACTTTTTTTCAACCTTTTCATAAATAAGCTGCCTGAAACAATTTTATATATTTGTTGTCTCCAATTTTCACCTTCCTTGCACTCCTACAATAAGGAATACGTAACTACCACTCCATGGAAACTATTCTTGTCTAAGTCACAAAAGGCACACATGCTGTTGGTTCCAGTGAATATTTACAAATTATTACATTTGACCTCTCTAAAGCATTTGACCTTGTTGACTGTACAGTAATCATTAAAATGTATTTTGCAGCAAGCAGCTTAGTCACTAAGTTTGTTAAAGTGTCTATCTAGTAGTAAAATGTGTTTCGCCATTGACCTGTAGACTGCTATACTCTTATTATCCTCCCAATACTCTGAAACTCTTGGATTTCTTATTAGGTTCTCTTCTGTTACTCATTGTTTATATATTGGGCTTTTTTATTAGAGGTTTTTTTTCCTTGGAACTTTTGTTCTTACTGTATATATTTTCTTGGTAAGCCTATTCCAATAACTTCATTTGTTAACCTATTCCAGTCCAAATATACCCAAGAGGTTGAGTACATTCTCGTTATTAATAATTGATTCTAAAAGTTATTTTTTACTAGAGACAAACCACCACTTCAATAAGGATTTTGAGAGATGTTAATGTATAAAATATATAGATTGGAAGTGGTACCCTCAAAGGGATAATGGATAACATTGGTTTAGTTTTTTGATTCTAAACCCAAAGTCCATACATTAAAACTCCTATTGGACAGAGGCTTCCCTGGTGGTGCAGTGGATGAGAATCTGCCTGCCAGTGCAGGGGACATGGGTTCAATCCCTGGTCCAGGAAGATCTCACATGCTGTGGAGCAACTAAGCCCATGAGCCACAACTACTGAAGCCTGCATGTCTAGAGCCTGTGCTCTGCAAGAAGAGAAGCCACCACCATGAGAAGCCTGCACACCATAATGAAGAGTAGCCCTCACTCGCCACAACTAGAGAAAACCCATGTGCAGCAACAAAAACCCAACACAGCCAGAAATAAATTAAAAAATAATAAAATTAAATAAAAACCTCCTATTGGACATATCCACTTGGTATTTTCTCTGATACTTCAAACTCATCTTGTAAAATACAAAAATCATCACTTCTCATTCCTTTTATATTAACCAGAGTAATAAATAATATAGAGGCTACAACAAACATCCCCTAATTTACACAATAAAGATTAACACTGTGGTGGGTTGAGTAAATTTCCCCCAAGATTTCCAGGTCCTAATCCCAAGCGTCTGTGAATATGTTACTTACATAGGAAAAGGGACTTTTCAGATGTGATGAAATTAAAGTTTTTGAGATGAGGAGATTATCCTGGGTTATCTGGGTGAGGACAGTGTAATCACATGGATACTTGTAAGAGGGAGGTAAGAGAGTCAGAATCAAAGGAAGAGATGTGACAAGGGTGGAAGCAGGGGTAACAGAGAAGGAGTCTGAAAGTTACTGTGCTGCTGGCTTCAAAGATGAAGATGGGGACCATGAGTCAAAGAATAGAGGCGACCTATAATAGATGGAAAAGTCAAGGAAATGAATTGTCTCTTGGAGTCCCCAAAAGGAGGCAGTCCTGCTAACAACTTGATTTTAGACTCACAAGACTCATTTTCAACTTCTGATGTGAAGAACTGTGAGATAATGCATCTATGTTATTTTGAGCCACAAAGTTTGTAATAATTTGTTACAGCAGAAATAGGAATTTAATACAAACAATAAAGATTTACTTCTTATAGCTCCAATCCAACGCAGATTCTCCTTGCTCTCCTCCAAGTGATGCAGATTTCTGTTATTTTTAATGTGTAGTTCAAATATCACCATAGAAGAGGAACAGAGATTCTGGACAATCATGCTTGAAACTTTATGGCAAAGTCTGGAAATGGGATCTATCACTTCTGTGTACATCTACTTCTAATTATAAGGGAGAATAAGACATATAGTTTTTTATGTGTACTCATAAAAAGTAACTGACATTAGTGAATATTAACAGGTTTCTACCATCATCCCTCCTCCTGATCACCAAATACTCTTTTTATTCTTTCCCCTGAACATAGGACAAACTCACTTTCTCCCTAAAAGACACTCCCAAATTCCCATCTAGTCACTGTATTCAGGCCAAGGGCAAGAATTTCTGGATAATGCTCAATTATCGCCATTCAGTCTGATTTCCACCCCCACTCCCCCAGCAACCATTAAGCTAAAAAGGCAATTTATCTAAATTCCATTTCCATTTATACCCCCAATACACAACGATGTAATAGGGACAAGATAACCTTAATAAACCATCTCATTCAAAAGAGAGAAAAATGGGAAACACACCGCAGTCAATTTTTAACAGCAATTCTGAAATACTTCTCAGCAGATATTGTGAGGGCCCCTTTGCCTATGGTGGCAGAGATTTAATCAACCTTTGATTTTACCCTCTGGAAGGAACTGCCTTGTGCCTTGTTCTTTATAGTCACATTGTCTAATGAATATTTTAGAAAGATACCTACTCATAACTTTCATTAAGTTACATCTGAACAATCTCCTTTTTCAAGGTAGTCACCATTAGGTTGAAAGGGAGAAGCTTGGTGCTGAGAAAACCGAGAAATAAAGCAAATTGGAGAAGTGGGTAATGGAAAGTACTTTGGCTAGAGTTCCTGAAACATAGACCAACAGGAAACAAATAACATTTTAAAAGTTGTATTAGAATTATATGGCCAAATACTCAGCCCAGACTCCCTAATCCCTACAAATGGGGTGGGGGTGGGGGGAAGCTAACTGCTCAGTATTGAAAATAGACTTTGAGCCTCAGCTTTCCATGACTAGAAGGCAGGTATTCAGAACTATGTAGCATCCCTGGAGGTATATACATTCAAAAAAGAATATAAGTACCAATATTTTTCTGAGTGTATAACTCACAAAAAGAAGCTATTTCACAACAACAGAATGGTGGTGAAAAGTTAGATAGGTGATGCTAGGGCTTACTATGATGATATTTAAGCTCTATTTACAGTTGAGCTATTTAGTTTACTATGATTATTTTTCCTTTTCTATTCTCATCACCTTTAGTTCTTCAAGGCCAGTGCATTCTATGAAAGGGACCTAAAATATTTGCCTATTTCAGTGGGGAATCAGAAGAGTGCCAAAGCAAAAGGGTATCTTTGAGAGAATAATTAGTGACCAGAAGTAAATGGCCAGAAACACACACCCCAGCAACGAGTGCTGGCATATCATCAACCCATAAAAGGCAAATGAAACCCATTTATTTCTGCTGTTCATTATCCTGGAATCAGAGCAGGTCCACAATTTTTTTTTTTTTCTGAAGGCTCCACAGCGTATTAAGAAGACACAATGTCTATGTGTGGACCTCATCTCTCTTGCACCACATGAGGTCATGTTTTTTACAGCATTTCTTCATACACCCAGATGACAATGAGAAGAAAACATTATGTGGTCTGAAACTCAGTTTTGTTTTGTTTTCAAACAGAGTAAGTTACCAAAAACATGGTTATTAGCTTGGGCAGCAATTACTGGAACTGGTCATTATGACACCCATCCCCCTCTTCCTCACACCAAGTAGAGAGTAAGGAAGATAAAATCAGTAGCAAAGAAATAAAGAAAATATATTTTCTTCACATACATAATTTAATATGTAGGTAAATGTATGATCTCAGTAGAGTTATACTATGATTCTTCCATTAGTTGCAAAGTTTTAAGTGAGAAATTCAATTACTTTAATTACTTTATATTATAATGTCCTCATTGATTAAGTGAAAACAGGAGACATTTTGATTAGGTTTCTTTTTTTTCCTATAATTATGTGTAAGTCCTTTTATCTTCAAGCCTGTTTCTTCAGCCATACCACTTGGATGTCAAGACTAAGAGGATCACATCCAATTTAGTCTTTCTTTGATGAGTTTGTTTGTGTAACAGTATAGATAGTTTTCTCAATATGCAGAGAATTAGAAGGATGTGCAGTTAAGTTCTGCTAGGTGCAAAGAAAAGTAAATGCCTTTAACTTCAGCATACATGCATTAGCTCCATGTGAAGATTTAAACCATCTAATTTGCATAATGAACATTTTATGCCACATTATTTGCACCTGGTTTACAAATTACTGAGCATTTCACAACAATTATCAATGATCATATCAAAATGTCAAATATCCCTTAGTGACATTTTGCTAGGCAGTTATCAAAAAGATGTTTTCCCATTGATATTTGTTGACAGTTTAATTTGCTGCAATTTATTATGTAAGGAGGACTATTGGAAAATATGTCATTTTTTTGTCTTATTCTGGTCAAGAAAAGAAGAAGAAGAAAAAAGATCAAGTTTTAGGCTTTCAAAATTGCCATATTTAATGCTATAGCATAAAGAAATGTGTACATCTTTAAAATATATTTATTACAAAAATAACCGTTAAGTTAGGAAATACAGATAAGCAGCCAGTATACATTGTACATGCTAAATTTATATCCATTGGTAAATTTATTTCTGTTATTCTTGGTTTTTTATGTTGTGTCTCTATTCTTATCCACAGTGAGATCAAATATTCAGTCAATTTTGTAATTCTAGCTTCATTTATCAATACACCATAAAATAAGTTCTTGTAGATAAATATTTCCAATAAACAATTTACTTTTTATATTGAGATTCATTGTATTACACTATAATTTATCTAAAGAAAACCCTATTTAGATAATTATAATATTCCCAATTTTGTTCTAATGAAGACTGTCATGAACATTCTTGCATTTCAATCCTACCATAGACTGTATATATTCCCTTGACATAAGTATTTTGAAGTGGATTTTTAGGTTAAAAGTTAAGGTAAAATCTAATATCCCTTAATTAGTATTGCTCAATTGCTTTCAAAAATTTTTGCAGTGGAAAAATACAATTAAAAATGCTAGCTTTTCAAATCACCTTTGGAACATTACTATTCTATACATGTTTTATTATGTGACAGTATTAATGAATTAGTACATATATACTGAGCAATATTATTGAAATTTTCATCAAAATATTGTTTTGAAATGTGTTTCATCAGAGGAGTATTTTTGTGTAAGATGTCAAGGATCCTGAAGTACTATCTCAGATTATTAGGAAAAACAAAGGTTTCCTTCAGGTTGAGCAAACATTAAGGTTTGAGATAGAGTTGTCACCTATACCTGAAAAGTGAAAGAGGATATGTAGACCATAAATAAATACCAGAGAGATTCCACAAGTAAGAAATTAGAGGTTTTCTAGTAAAAAATGGTGGAATAATTAATCGCCATTACTATTAGTTAGGCAACCCATGAACCTGGAGCTGATCAGTTTCTGAAATGTTTCCATCTCTTCAGAATCAAACCACATTAAAAATTTGCCAGCCCTAAGGTCTTCCCTGGTGGCGCAGTGGTTGGGAGTCCACCTGCCGATGCAGGGGATACGGGTTCGTGCCCCGGTCCGGGAGGATCCCGTGTGCCGCAGGGCGGCTGGGCCCGTGGGCCGTGGACACTGAGCCTGCGCGTCCGGAGCCTGTTGCTCCGCATCG